>NC_079365.1:9352500-9952500 GCF_021018895.1 Seriola aureovittata | reverse complement strand
AAGTTAAAGATCCTCTGGAGAGGCTCAGCCAGATGGGCTGCACAGTCCTTTAACAGCCTCGGACACACAACATCCGGCCTGTTTCCTTTCCAGGATGTAGCCTCTTGAGCTCAAGCCTCACTTGACCCCAGTGTCGAGGGAGTTGCAGCTGCAGTGTCAGGTTGTGGAGGATTTCTGATTGTTTGCCCTTTGTGGGAACAAAACACAGACGGGGAGTTTACGTTAAATGAAATAGCAGCATCCCCTACCTTTTTAGGTATATCTGAGCAGAAGACATCATAGCAGAGCAAATTATAGTTAAAACTGCACTGGACCTGCAGTTATCGTTTCCAAACTTACAATGCTTCTGTTCATTTTTTTCATTAAACCACACCTCTTCCTTCCCTGTTTCGCGCTGTACACAGATCCTGCATCCTGCCTGAGATATGAGGACAAATAACATAAACACTGAATCAGTGTGATGCCTAATTACTCTTCAGAAACTGTGTCAGAGGCTCTATTCATGGACTATGAAGTGATCAGGAGTGTTATCCAATAACCTAATCAATTCCTCGCCACACCACTATCTCTGCTGCTTAAATCTTTGCTTTATCCAATTCATCCCAACAATTGTATGCCTATAGAATTGGACTGAAGCTCATTCATTTGAACATCAAGAACTAGATCATCAGAATATTTCGGTTGCTTAAAATCATAGTAACGGTGTGGCTACACCCTAATCATATCTGTGATTGCAGCATAGCTATTCATGGTTTTGAACTGTATTGTACTTTTCTCCAAGTTGTGAAACTGACAGCTGTTTAAGTAAGAAATCATTACCCAACAGCATGATTACTTATTATCTTTTTTTTTTTTTTTACCCCATTGGAGCAGCAAAACAAGCTGTAAACACAACAATATTATCACCTTATGATTTTGTAATGGTTAACGTGCTAGCAGTCAGACACAGAGCAACTTCCCTATTCATTTGGATGGATATATGTAGGATATAAGTCTGATATTTGCTCCACTTTTAGCTCTGTTTTGGTCTCCCCCAACTTCTGAAGAAGTATATGGCTCTTTAGCTGATAAATGCTACAATATGTCCAACAGCTAAGTTACTAACTTTGATGTGCCGTGTGATGCAGGAAAGTAGTGTAGAGTTGGTTTCTTTCTGTGGCTTCGGAGAGTATATAGGGGAACTGCAGAGTTCAATAGAAATTCTCTGTTGGTTCATTGCTACAAGCAACACCCTTTCACATTAAGATACAGTAATTTGATTTATTATATTGATTAAAAAAATTGTTTGATTGTTTGGTGGGGCTTTGATAAACTCTATTGCAAGCTTCCCCGCCTGTCAAAGATCCCTGAACCTGGGTTAACATCATCTCCTTTGTTATCTTTGATTTACATGATGTAGTGACATGTTTATTTAATGAGAAACATTGTGCTCCACATTGAAAGATTTAGAGAGTTATTATTCCTTACTTCAAAGATCATCCTCAAAAGTATAGTAGCTACAAGTAACATGCAACAGCTGTTGTAAGCAAGGCATGAGGCATGTGAACAAAGCCTTTTCCCTTTTCAATTATATCCTTCATGGCAAATACTTTCTCACATTGTGTTGTAGATTCATTTTTCTGCAAATGAAAACTTTTGGCAGTTGAATAATTTCATACATGTACATATATCCAAGGATATACATATTACAGTGAGTGCACCTCCACTATGACTTATTTTACTATTAATGGTGCAGCAGAATATAATGTTGCTTGATGATGAACATGCACTCATATTGTTGTGTGTAAAGCAGATTTATTGAGGATTGGGTTATTCTAATCCTGATTGGGGCAGTAAAGCTTTGGGGGAAGCTAGAGCTAGAACTTCCTAGAAGTTTGGCCATAGTGCTGGCACAACATTGGCAAACTGAATGGACTATTTATATTGCAGGAGCTTGATGAGTGGATGTGTAACAGGTGTGCACGTGGATCGGCAGCAGGAGGGAAGGGATTGCCATGCCAAATAGACAAACACACACAGACATAGAGAGATAGAAAATGGGGACAAACAAGAAACATAACGGAGGGGAAAAACCACAGAAACAGTAGGAATGTGAGAGAGGCACAGCCAATACCATGACATTTATCATATTGAAAATCTTGTAGGTAAAATGCAACAAAACCGGCTTTATGTACACAGTACATAAAGTTGTGTGAGAGGATCGTTAAAGCATTTTTCCTCTCAGTTCTAGATATTTATTGAAATGCTGCTGCCTTTCAGTCTGACACCCCTAAATTCTGTTTAAATCATATTTAATTTAAATTATATTCATTACTGGAGTTACATATGAAATCTATATGATATGATAGGTTGACCTCTCCTGATTGAGAGAGATAATAACCACTGGTATTTATTTATCTACAAAATCTGAAAATGCTATCTTTTATCTGGAACTCTGACACACGTACAGTAACCTGCCCAGCACTGATTGAGGAGAGGCTGCTTCCCCTGTCAAATCTTAGGGAACAGTCTATGACCTATCAACTAAATCCACCAAACTCCACAAAGAGATGACTGAAATTTAGAATTAATCACCTCTCCCACTGTGCTGATAGGGTTTATTGGACAGTGAAGACAAACAGAAAGTAACCAACCCCACCCTCTTCAGTATCTGAAACTAGTTCATTCCTTACAATACTAGAATAACTGTAGGGTTTTGCATTGGGCCATTAAAACCACATGCTTCAACAGTGAGAGCTGAGAACAGAGCCTAGTTGTTAAAAGTCATTCTGATTTCCTGTGAGCCACTCAGTTCAAACATTATCAGTATGTCAGCATTTTGTCTTTTCAGTGCATTTCCTCATTTCAAAAAGTCACCTGTTGAATTCTCTCCACTGTATAGACATTTTGTTATCAAGTAGTGCAGACAAATTTCTGCTCTCTTCCACTCTACTAGGGATCGGAAAGTTCATTGCTCTGGACTTTGCACGCCGCGGGGCTCGTGTTATCTTGGCATGTCGAAGTGAGTCCCGGGGGACAGCGGCACTGAAGGAAATCAAGGAGAAAACAGGAAACTCTGACATCCACTTGCGTCTGGTGGACCTTTCTTCTCTGGACTCAGTCAGGGAATTTTCGAAGGGGATTCTTGAGGATGAGAAAGCTCTCCACATCCTTGTCAACAATGCTGGAGTGTCAGGTGACGTAAAATGAATAATTTGGCTAAAGCTGAATTATGAAAGCATTAAGAAAGTATAAAACCACACCACAGCAAAAAGCATTCAGTTCAGTAACTCCCCATCTGCCAAACATCTGTAGGCAAGGAGTCTTAAAGACATCTAATGCTGCCAAGAAAAAAACCCAAAAAACTGATGCATCATCAAGAATGTTAAGTTTCTCTACTTTGACAAAAGTTCCTCCTGAGCAGCAGATGACCTTAAAAGGAGCTGATAGTATCAAAAAAAATGCATGACTGACACTGCACTATACTCTTAGCACATTGTATTATTTGTTTCTCTCTCCCTCTCTTCCTCTGTGTGTGTGATACATTTGTATAGAAGAACAAATGTGTTTTCTGCATACTTATGTGTGTATTTGTATGTCTAATCTAATTTGTCAGATCAATTGCAAATCACAGTTTTTTTTACAATCTACAACCAGGTTTGCCCAGGCAGATAACGAAGGATGGTTTTGACATGTGTTTTGCCACCAACCACCTGGGGCCATTCCTTCTCACCAGCCTGCTGCTGGGTAAGTATGTACTCTCTATTTAATACCGCAGGGATATTGTGGATGGATTATAGACTGACTGTTATTGTTAATATTTTGACATATAAAATATTGAATTGTCCTTTTCCTCTCTCTCCTTCTCGTTTCCTTTCCTCGCTCTGCATCTCTTTGTTATATTCCAGATCTGATGAAGCGTTCAACTCCAGCACGCATTGTCAATCTCAGCTCAGTCAACCATAAGAAGGGTCAAGTGGACTTCTCCCATTTTCATGGGGAGAACCTCACTTATCACATGGATAAAGTCTACAATCACACAAAGCTGCACAATATCATCTGTACCAATGAGCTAGCACGCAGGCTACAGGGGACAGGTAGGGTAAAACCAAGATTATTATGATTATTACTCATTAGTATAGTTAATGCATGGTTTTCCCTTTTGAATAAATGCTGAAGAAAATGTTTGACAGTGCAAAAGAGAATCAATGACAACGGATTGATAATGATCTTCAAATTGTGACGTCCATTTAGATTAAAATGCACACTTTGAAATGCTGTGCTACCAGCAGTGACAACAACCAGCAACCAAAAAGGAAATTGAAATTCACTTTTTATATTTTTGCTTTAAAGGTGCTATATGTACGTTTTCTCTGCCGCTGAATGTGGTGGTGGTGATAAAGAACGCTTGCCATGTGCTTCAGCCATCATTGTGTTTACAAGACAAAAGGTTAGAATACACCCTCTGACAACTTCTGCTGCACTGAGGGCAGCCTGGATGCTACAGTGACTCACTATTGCAGAGTAGTATTAGCTACACGAATGGTTGGACCAGGCTTGTTAGCATGCTTACTTCAGTAGAAGAAAATAAATGTTAAAAATAGAAGCGAAACAAGATTTAAAATGGGCATGCTTTCCACCACTGAAGACAATTCTTGGCCAGTAAAGTAATTAAGCTTGATGCTGAACGCAGCGTTGTTAATTGCTAACGCTGGCTTTGTAGCAATAGCAAAAACGCACATATAGCACTTTTAATAGAGTACTCTGCCGATTTAGCATTGCACAATTATAACACTATCAGACTCAAAAAGTTATTTTAAAAAATTGATGCAATAGAACCAGAGATATAGTTTCCTTGCATGACCCACCATGCAACTCAACTGCAAAAAGTTCGGTCATAGATTTGGGAGTGTTATGCTAGTGGCAACTAATATAGCTTCTAGCCTGAAGCAAAGATGAGGCACATGTTACGGGGGTTTGATAAGCTCACCCCTTTCTAATTCCACACCCCCAGGTTTTTACATTTTCAAGCTTGTAGTGTTCGGCCCCAAATGACTCAAGTGATGTCATTTGACACAGTTTATCAGACTTCACACAGCTCCCTTTGGAGGAACAAAAGACTTTACACAACTATTTTCACATCTGTGGTAGCAACCCCCAAGAAAGACCAGACTTTGTGATTTTATTTTATTACTGTTAAGTAAACTGTCATTTATATTGTGAGCTTCCGTTGCTAAGAACATGTTTATTTATGTATTGTTCTGCTCTGTGCTCCGCTCCTTAACCGCTACATTCATGTTGATTTGATCAAATCTCAGACTAAACTGTCTCTGTCTGCTGTTGTACAAATAGGAACACAGTGCATTTTTTTGAGAAATAAGAATTCCTTTAAACTTGTACTGGATCCCCATGAAGACCACAGATGAATGCAATCAGGGATTCTATCTTTAGAAAAGCAGTACAGCTGAAATGAATCTCCCCCCTGACAGAAAGACCAGAAACAATCTACGGAGGAAAGCCTGTGATAAAAGACTTATGTTTTTCTATACCACTCTGTTTGTCTTTGTGCTCACAATGGCCCTCATTTATCAAACGAACGTACGGCAGAAAACCGTGCGTACGACCGTTTCCACGCAAGCTTCAGCATTTATCAATTTGGACGTGAGCGGACGCTACGATCAGATCTCACGTCAGGTCTGAGCTCGTGTAAGCAAATCTGGATTTGCGGTGCAGCACAGCAAAATCTGGCTGAGTCTGAAAATAATTATTAAACAAACCTCAGCTGTCATCAGCATAAACAGTCACACATTTAGAACAGATCAAAACGGATTCTTAAAACAAGATAAAAAAATTTTGAATTTTAAAAAAGCCCACGTTTTTTACTGATACCACTTTTTTGTACAATAAAACAATATGATAGGCTAAATAGCCTAACATGACATCTAATTATTGCACATTAAAATTTGAAATGATAATAAATACAAGCAGAAATGTGTGTTTGCAAATTAACTCATGGCAAAATTGTGTAATTGTTTTTTGTTTTTTCCGATGGGTATGACACAACTGGAACAACAATTAAAAGCATCTGGTGAGATAATCATTGTTGCACTGTGGTTGGTCAGATGTTTACTCACTCCCCTATTTAAACAGATGCTTTGACATTTATCAAATCATAATGATGGCAGATTTACTCGTTTTGGAGGAACAATACACGCGTGTCAGACGTGAGCGCGTTTTCAGAGACCGCAGGGATCTCCAGATTGCTGGGTTTCCAAATTTGGTTGGAGCAATTGATTGCACTCTTGTGCGTCTGAAGGCACCATCCATGAATGATTACGCATTCATCAATCGCAAAAACTACCACTCTATAAATGTACAGGTGATTTGTGATGCCAAGCTATCACTTTTAAACGTGGTGGGCAGGTGACCGGGGGACACACACGATTCTTTTATTTTTCAAAACAGCTGTGTTGGCGCGCGGCTGCAGGAGGCGGCACTGCAGGGCCAAACTCATCTCCGTCACCCTCTTCCACACAGCGGTTTTATGAGCTCCTTGGATCCCACTCTTCAGACTGCCAAAAAGCACATCCTTATTTTGCTCCACCTCGGATGTCAGGATGTCGATCTCCATCTCTGAAAAGTTTCGTTTTTTGCCAGTAACTCTTCTCTCCATGTTTGACCTTAGTGGGCGAGGCCTCCGAACCAGGAATATTTAAGGGCGTAACATGTTAATGACGATCGAATTCAGCCGCCGCATTTATCAAGACCCGATCATTCGTACGCTGGGATTGGTCAGATACGAATGTTTCATGAATCACACGTGTATCCTATCGTACGACCAATTCTGCGCTCAGATCTGCGCCTGTTTTCACGCAAGATTGATAAATGAGGGCCAATGTAACTTGTGCCTGTGTGTCTCTGTATGTTTTTCACATGTAGGTGTCACTGCAAACTCTGTCCACCCTGGTGTTGTCATGACAGAAGTGATGAGACACTATCCATTTATAGTTCGTTTTCTTTTCAGCCTCATTGGATTTTTCTTTTTCAAGGTAAGTCATTTTATGTAACTGTCACTGCCCACATAATCCCTTATGTCATTAGTTGTTGTTGAAGAACCACGTCCTGGTATATAAATACACTCTCACCTCTCTGGTTTTACAGAGTGAGAGAATGGTTTGGTAGAGTCATTGTAGTGAATTCGGTTGTTTTCTTATGAGAAAGCATTGGTGAGTGTTTATGTGTGGCCATGTTTCAGCCACTTACTCAACATTGTAACTGATGGCAGTAAAGATATATTGTTGTAATGATTAGCTCCAGCTGCCACAAGCTCCATGTGTAAACCATCTTAAACACTAGAAAACCCCGAAAAACAAGTTGAAGTATTCCCATATGTTTCACAACCCATCCATAGCAAAAAAAAAAAAAAAACGTGAACTGTGAATGTGAACTAAACCTAGAACTTGGTTCAAGTGCAATTTCAGGAAACCTGTTAAACAGGTTTGATTCCTGTGGTGTATTAATCCTGAATGGGACCACACATAACAGTTTCACTAACAATATGCTAACTCTTGGCTTTGCAAGTAACTGTAACTGAACTACTGGAGGTAGTAAGCTTCTTGGCAGCACATACATTAGAGCAGACAAACATAGTTTAATCCATGTCTTATATTATATTGTATATCTGTATATGGTTTTAGAAAGAAAAGAAGACAACACCTTCCATACTCGTTGGATACTGATATATTCGAATATTAATTGGCATCGTCCTTGCTGATGGCCTATACCACAGCCGTCTTCACTCCTTGCTTGTTTCTGGACCTGATGTTCAGCAGGTGAAATACAGGTTAAAGTGTGTTGAACTCAGGTGAATAACTCATCCAGTCCTGAACATTCCACCATTTGTCCATGAAACTCCTTGTGTGTCGGAAAGATAGAGTCCTTGTCCTGCTGCACAATTACTCATTATCCCATGAGGTGTGATGCATTCGCCTGGATCTTAGCAGCCTATTTCTGCATACTTATGCATTCGTCCTGCTACTGTCCGCAGTAACTTTGGTCAGTGACTAAGTGAGCTGAGTTCACTGGTAAAGTTTGACTATGATCATGAATTGAGCTGTGCCTTTTTTTTTCTTCACATTTTCATCTTTCTTGTAGGGAAACCAGTTTGGACACATATACCCTTGTATTCATAGTCAACTTGAACACATCTCTGGCTGCATCCTACAGAGTGTATTGATCTGTTGGGTGGTTGATTTTTGTTTTAATAACATTGCACTTACCACAGTAATTGCTGAGATCTCATTAGAGCCCTGAGACAGTCATACAGGTTGTAAATGAGTCCAACATTTTATCCATATTAGCTAATTAAACTGACTGACAGCACACCCCAAAATGTTGCTAATAATCCCTCATTGCACGGGAAAACTGTGTTGCACAACAAATGTAAGCATGGTAGGACACACACACACACACACACACACACACACACACACACACACACACAGAGTTTTCCATCCCATTTCATAAACACTTTCACATCTGTTTTTTCTTAACCCCTCTCAGAGTTCAAACTCTTGGTCAAGAACTAACCCTCTTGCTCTGATGGGGGTCTGTGATACAGCCCTGTATGTACCTATAAGGGTTGGCTACATACACAACAAACTGGTTGTTCTAGACATGCATCAGGGCAGAGATTACACAAACTTCCTGGTTGACTATTTGCACCTATCTGTATCTATCAGTAGTTTCTGTTGACTGTAATCTTACTTTTCCTCTCCACCTTCCTTGTCTCCCTCTTAGTCTCCAGAAGAGGGTGCAGTCAGCTCAATCTACTGTGCCGTGGCAGAGGAAACCGAGGGGATAACAGGGAAGTATTTTGATAGCGACTGCTCCATTGTTCTCCCCGCCCCATTAGCTCGAGATGCTGCTCTCGCGGTCAAGGACTTTGAGATCTGCGAGAGACTGACGTCAAAGCTCTGAAACAACCATCAGGCAAATGGAGGCTTGATAACAGAAACAGGGGGCACATTCCACGCTCTAAATGCATGTCTTGGGTGGAGGAATTCTGACACAATGCGTTGTAATGAGTTTACATTAAAAAGTAATTTTGTTAGCAGTCATGTTGTCTGAGTGATTGTGATTCATGGAAAATCGTGGTAATAGGTTCTTTCCTGAGGGAGATGCTGACGTAACCCAAGCTAACATGCTTCTTATGAATTGAAAATTACAACAGGCTCCAATTTGTGACATCGTGACTTCCCTTTATTGACTGATTCATTAAAATACAATAAAATGTTTGAGCATTCAGTGCTTTTTGAAGAATTTACACAGTATTCATCCACTAGTGTCTTCGGCATCGCTATTTGGCTGCAGAGAGAGAGAGATGGTGAGAGAACATTATGTTACCAAAGAGGTTTTTAATCAAAGCACAATCGCTTGTGAGTGTGTGTTCACTAATCTGTTGATAATGAAAGGAAATACCAGGACATGGTATGACATTTTCAACAAACAACTATGTCCTGCACTAATCAAATGTTTGTACCTTTCTGACGCTCACCCACTATTTCATGGATGATCTCCTCGAGCACCGGAGCCACATGATCCAGCTGTTTGGGTGAGAGACGGACAGCAATCTCCACTGTTTTATCCTGGACACACACAAAAGAACAAACTTTAATGGTTTGTATTTAATGACAGTGGGCCACCAGAAACCAGTGAAGGCACTAGGAGTGGAGATCATGTACAATATGTGCACTCACAGGATTTACACCACGTTCCACCTGAGGAAGCTGTTGGACAGTGACTTCTTCAAACTGACCGTCCTCCGACCGAGGCTCCATGTCCTTTCTACCCTCTCGCTCCTGCAGCACATGATAACAGAGAATAACAGTAACAGAGTTAGAGTATTGGCAGCTCCCAAGTATGAAGATCAACAACACCTACATTCATCCCTCATCAATAAACAGCCTTGTTTCCTGAGGCACAGACTTGTTTATCAGTTCCTGATACCGGTATGACACTGCGGGCACTTGAGCTTTCTTTCGAACTTTGTTAAACTAAGACATTAAGCTGCAAAATGAGAATTGTGAGTCTGAATTTGTCGTTCCATCTTGCCTGTTGGATAAAATGGACAAAATAATGCTCACACTTCAAAGTCATTTGCAACTACTGATGATTTTTATTATTCACTAATCTGCCATTTATTTTTGTGAGAAATTCATTGTTTAAAATCTATAAAATGGAGCCAAAGTAGTGAAAATGCCTAGTGGTATTTAAAGCCCAAGACATTGTCACCAACAAACCAAATAGGGTTAAAAATAATTATAATTATCATCGATTAATATGAGTTGTTTTTTTGATAAATCGATTAATTGTTTTTTACTTAAAATGTCATGAGAGGATGAAAAATGAGTATAAGGTAAAAAACAAACATAAAACAAATAAAATACTAACACTGGAGAAGATGGAACCAGAAAATTTTTCACATTTTTGCTTAAAAATGGCTGGGACAATAAATCAATAGGTCAATAGATCAATTTTCTGTCGATTGACTAATCAGTTAATCGACTAATCCTTTCAGCTCAACAGACCAACTTTGGCACGCTGACCAATCCAACACGAGCTGCTTACCTTCATCAGCATCATCTCCTTTGGGCTGAAGAAGGTGATGTGTCCCTCTGTCCTCTCAGCCAGCAGCGCCACCAGGCACGCCAGCACCACGCAACCAGCCACTGCTCCGCGCATGCTCATTCTGCTCCGTCCTGGACACATATACACACACTGTACATAGGCATACAGTGCATACCAAACAGTAGGTTCATACAGACACACAGGACAGTTGGTGTTTCCACATGAACAGGGGTGAGTGGCACTGAGGCCATGGCGCGTACAGAAATTAGGGAATGTTTTTTTAGCAGTGGGAGAGAGAGGCGACAGTCAAAATAGGTCAACATACAGTATTTGACATGAGGTGCAGTGTGTGTGTGTGTGTGTGTGTGTGTGTGTGTGCTAGAAACAATAACTGAGTTTGTGTTTGAAGGACACAGAGGATCCCGTGTCATTATGTAAGGGAGAGGTTGACAAATAGACAGCAGATAGGGAAAGAAGGAGCTGGTAGAACTGGGGGGAGAATCATGGAAGTAACAAACAACAAACTGTTCCACTGACAAGAGAGATAAGAGGCCGGAGTGAAACGGCCATACTTAAAACAGCAAGACAGCTCTGTACAGAAATGTAAGAGAATAAGGCCGGACATCGAGGAGGAGAAAGACAGGAGTAAGAGAGGGTAAAGGAAAGCCCAAGACACAGAGAAGCCGAAGAGACCACATATGTTACTCACGTGCTGTGTCAGCCTTCGTCAGTTACTTGGGGAAGTGTGCTTTAAGATGAGCAGAGCTCCACCGGTCTGAGTGTCTGCTTGTCCCAGCCAGCCTTTATATCAAGTCCTCTCCTGATCCCTAAGCTTTTTACTGTCCTCCCTCACATCCGCTCCTCAACAGGCTCCTTCAAGCACTCTCCTCCATGCTCCTGGAAACGCACATATTGCTCAGGAATCTGGCTTTTTTATTAGGGCACTAAGCTCACCATGCTGTACGTATATAGGCCTGTGACAAGATTGACAAAATGACACATTGATGAGCAACCCTGTGGTGTTTGCATGTTATCAGGAGGCTTGTGTGAACTACAGGATGCTCTACACACACTGAATAATCAAGGTGTGATACTGTATAGTGAATTATTAGTAAAATGGATGTACCCTCATAGAACACAAAGGAATCACTATTCAGTCTCATTTATTCATACTGCTATCTGAGGAGCAAAGTTCAATCTGTGTGTGACTTTCACTTGGGTCCCCATATTAAATACTGAAAGATTATTGTGATTAATGTAATGGACTTCAATTCTGTGTGAGCGTGTGTGTGTGTGTGTGTGTGTGTGTGTGTGTGTGTGTGTTGTGTGTGTGTGTGTGTGTGTGTGTGTGTGTGTGTGTAGCAGCCAGGAGACAATCCGCCCAAAGAGGTCAGCCATAAATTCTCTGCTCTAAACTAAAATCTTACACAATGTGACATTTATGACCTACTGGTAATTTATACTTGTGCACAAACAGACCCACATGCACCCATTCCTTGGAAACCATCACGACTCTCAAGAACTTTAATGATGCTTTTTCCTAAATTTGACACTTACCGTTTTTCCTGCATGGTGCTGAAATGATATTGCTGGTTGGTTTTATACAGCTGTCAGATTACTCCTCAGAAGTGGACGATGAAAAATATTGCCATCGTTGTATGTGGTTTATTGCATTATAAGTACATGAGTAAAGCTTTGTACCTTATCTGTAGCACTATAATGTAACACTGCCGCACTGACGCACAAGCTCTTGTTACATTTTTCCATCACCTAATGTTAAGTATTTTTATAACATGTTGTCATGGTGTAGTGAAGTAGTGTGTCCCATCTTTTTAAATGCATTTTAGAGCTGTAAATCTACTATCATACATACACATGTAAAAAGGAAGACATGCTGGAAGTCATGAAGAGTTTTTGACTGAGGTACAGTATTACACCTAAAATCAATTAACATCCACATGTCCCACTAATGTTTCAGATGTCGTCCCATTAATGTCTATGGTGACAATCCAAGGATTATTCATCTTTAGATTCATATTTACAAAGTAAAACTGATGTGTACCATATTAATTTATTTACAATGCAGTCCATTACTATTCAGACCTTTTAGTCGGCATCACTGTGACTTACTGCACTGACTGTGTGCTTGTATATTTTCTTCAAAAGGAAAAAATCAAGTGATATACGGTATATATATATTTTTTAATTTCAATAAACCCCATGAAAAAAATGGACAAAGAATTGCTTCTACTAAGAAGAACTTCCTGTGTATATTCCTATAGCTTAAGCCTCTGTGAGCTCTATTGTTCTCCAAAAACTATTAAAACACATCAGTGTGCCACAAAAAAAAAAAAGAAAAAAAAAAGATTTATCTATTTGTGACCTATTCTTCGTTTAGTTTTCATATTATAACATATGTTGCCTTATAAGACCTTGGTCACTCACTGCTTCATGGTAATGGACATACAGCGTGTGATTTACATCTTCCTCACTCCCCTGATATACCTGCTAGGAGGACCACAGCGTTATCAACACGACTAAAGCTTCAATCGGCCAGAGTGAGTGAAAACACCATGGACTAAAAATATAAATATATGTATATAGAATGCAGGTGTGCAGACATATACAGTGCAACTTCAGACAGGTTGAAGATTAAACAACATATGTAGTGACGCAATTATAAATCGTTTTGGTCTTTTGTGGGTGTTCTTATCGATACGAAATGTACGAAATGGCACTAGACTTATTCTTCAAAACTGGTCATTGTGTTCTGTATCCAGCAGGTGGAGGCTTGTCGGCCGTTTCTCGCGGTGTTAGACAGATCTCGCGGCGTTTTAGTCACGCTGCAGTTTGCTGAAACGTGTAACGGCCGTCTTTTTCTTTAGGAGAAGGAGCAGAGCAGACACGCACTGCGTGCTGCTGCAGAGATTTACTAATCATGGTAAGAGAAAGGGTGCTCGGTGTTTGGGCGTACTCACAAACTTTGTCATTCTATGATACAGTTGAATGCTCGTTGAGATTAGTGACGCTTTAATAATAGAAATTGTTATTTTCATGTTTTTACAGCTTTCCAGTTGTAGGCCTCTGAACAAGAGGGGAGCAGGTAGCCACCCATGTGGCTAACGTTAGCTGTGAAATGCTTCTTTAATTTAGGTAGCCACTGCTGAAATGAAACAAGAACTTTTTAGTCACATCCATGCAGGTGAAACCTAGTTTGTACTGTCAGCCGCCGCACATTAAGTTGGTGTTAGCGGTCCAGAATTAACATTTGCTGGGCTACTAGCATAAGTTAGCTTAAAGGCACTTCCCGCACGGGCCTAAGTCAACACGTGGGTTCGTCATGAGGACGACGTGGCTGCGTGTAAAAGTTATACTAATATATTGGGTCTGTAACTGGAGTCAAGAAACGACTACAATGTGTAGCACTTCAATTTAAATTAAGTTTTGCATGTTTGACCTAAGTAAGGTTAGCTATAATGCTACCGAAGATAACATTAAATGCTGACTCGTGCCCCTGCGGTCACCACGTGGAGACTGATAAACATTTAATGGTGTACAGGAATTCTTGACAGTCAAAATTTGTTTTCTGTTAATAGACATTATCTTTGGTCAGTAGTTGTCTGGCTCATTAATGCGGCTTTTACCTTTCGCAGGTGTTGTTGCACGTGTTGTTCGAGCACGCGGCGGGCTATGCGCTGTTCGCCGTCAAAGAGGTGGAGGAGATCGGCATGCTGCTACCTCAGGTGGGTCCTCTGTCCTCACTTCCCTGTGCTGGTTGAGTTTGTTTTCCAGGTGGAGCAGCTGTAACGGCGTGTGTGTGTGTTTCAGGTGGAGGAGAGCGTGTTGAGCATCGGGAAATTTAACAGCATGGTGAGCCTGGCTGCCTTCTTCCCCTTCAAGTCGGCCCAGGCTGCGCTGGAGAACATGAATGCCATTTCTGAAGGCAAGTTGGTTTTTTTTAATGTTTTTTTTCTTCTACCATTTAGACGAGTTTAGAGTTTCCTCATTTGTAATGATGTTTTACAATCTGTCAATCCACTGATTTTAATGTGCTGACAGCCTAATATCAATCCTGAACACATGAGGAAAGCTGTTTGAAATGCAGGAGTGGTCAAATATGTTGACCTGAAAACAGCGTGCAGTTGATTTCAGTTGTCAAGCTACATAATGCTTATCAATGCAAAACATTTGTTATGGCTTTTAGAAAATGAATCAAATTGTTCACATCTAATATGATAAATCTAATACTTTGCATTCACCCCATCATACAGTATAATGGATAGAAGCCAAATCTGTAGTTGTTTTTTTAAAAACCACTATCCTGTAACAATTCAGGGTTTTGCACATGACACATAATACAGATAATACACATTTTATAGTTGTACATAATTTTTCCTGATTGGACTATGGTGCTGGCCCAATTCCTTCCAAATTTTTATAAAAAACTAGCAGGCTCTACAGAAGCTCACAGACAACAGTTAGAGGCTTCAATGTGTGAACACTTCTCACTTTGCAGTGTTGGGTGATGACAGATTACGTGGTCTCTTGCACATTTTCAGACAGCAGCATGAAGCCTATTTACTAACAATTACAAAAAATATAAAAAATTCAATTTCATCTTTATGCATATATTCTGATTCTTTTTCACACAATAAATAAATCCAAGCACAAAAAAAAAAAACACCCAAAAACAAACAAAAAAAAAACCTTAAAGTAAATTTACAAACTTTCAAGGAAATCAAGGACCCATGGGAACCCTGCTTATAACATGAGTCATCTTAGTGACACTGCTTTCAAAATGGCTTTTATGTAGAATCTAAACTAAATCTCTAAGTGCATCGAAATGATAAAGAGTCTTTCATCCTTCACTTGCAGGTGTGGTTCATGCTGACCTGAAGTTGTTCCTCGAGACAAACCTGCCCCTTTCTGGGAAGAAAAAAGCTATGTTGGGGGTTTCAGATGCCAAAATAGGAGCAGCTTTACAAGAAGAATTTAGCATTTCCATCCAGACTGGTGGTGTGGTGGCTGAGATAACCAGAGGTGAGGAGTCTGAAGCATAGTTGTAACACTTAAGAGTACTGAATGTGGCCTGTTGTGATGTGATGTTTTGATCCTGAAACTCATGAAGGTTCATACTGAAAATCTGAACAACCACCGGTTATATACTGGTCATGCCTCCATTCCACCTAACACCAACAAACCCTTGTACCTGTTGTCTGTCCTGTCAGGTGTACGTCTGCACTTCCACTCCCTGGTGAAGGGTCTGACTGGGCAGGCTGCCTCCAAGGCACAGCTGGGCCTCGGCCACAGCTACTCCAGAGCGAAGGTCAAGTTCAATGTCAACAGGGTCGACAACATGATCATCCAGTCCATTGCTCTGTTGGATCAGTTGGACAAAGATATCAACACTTTCTCCATGCGTGTCCGGTAGGCTCCCCTCCATCACAACACTACAACAAAAGATGATTGAAAGGAGAATGTGGCTTATGCTAGTGAGATGAAACCTTGCAGAATGTAGTTTTCCAGCACATGTGAGCTGCGTTTGATTTTGGCTGTCACTTCCTGTATTGTATGGCAGTGTTGTCCTAATTCTGTCTCTGCACACTAGTAACACTGACACACTGTGGGTGTTAAGTCAGCAGTTGACAGTGGTATTGATCAGAAACATTTTCCCACTATTGTTGGGTGAAAAATCCATTTGAATTGATTCACATGTGCAGTCACTGAACAAATGTGCTGTGGATTGAAGTTGTGATTACCGAAGTTTGTAGCCTGTGCTGCCTACATTACATAGTGGCCTCCCAGGTGTTTTCTTCACTAACAATCTCTTCCATTTGTGTATTTTAGTGAATGGTATGGCTACCACTTCCCGGAGCTGATCAAGATCGTGTCAGACAACTCGATGTACTGCCGCCTGGCTCAGCTCATTGGAAACAGGAAGGAGTTGTCAGAGGAGAGTCTTGAGAGCCTGGAGGAGGTGGTGATGGACAATGCCAAGGCTCAGGCCATCCTGGAGGCATCGCGCTCCTCCATGGGTTAGCAAGCAACATTTTTCATTCTTTAGGCTTCAACATTTATTTAAAGTTCATGATTATCTTGCCACTTAGACAGCTGTATGACCATTGCATCTGTTTGCAGACTGAAATTTTTAAAAGCACAGTTAAGACTTCACATCATGCCCCTTTTTTGCCCACCATGGACCAACAATTGTCCTTGGTGACTAACACAGGGGGGCAGAATAACTCTCTCATAAACCTGTAGTGAAGGCACAATTCCTCACTGCGGATCCTGTCGGGAGAAACAATCAAACATTGGATTTGTAATTACCAGTGACAGCTGCAGCAAAACCACTGCTTGAGTCATCGTAATGTCTGTTCAACATCTTCTCCTGATTGTTCTCCAGGTATGGACATCTCTCCCATCGACTTGATCAACATAGAGAGGTTCTCCAACCGTGTTGTGTCTCTGGCTGCCTACCGACTGGAGCTGCAGGAGTACCTGCGTTCTAAGATGAGCCAAGTGGCTCCAAACCTGGCAGCCTTAATTGGAGAAGTGGTGAGTAGATGTTTAATTTGGTGTTTGTTTATTTTTTTAACACATTACGCACTGGACCAATGATGTTATACCAAAATCTGTCAATCCACTGAACTTGTGTGTTGAAACACATCCGGTGCTGATGGTCCTTAAATGGAAGTGCACCCATTTTCCATCCAAATCAGTTGTATCAACATGGCCCCCTGTGCTGTATGTCATTGAAACTGACACTGTTTTCTTCAGGTGGGAGCTCGTCTGATCTCCCATGCCGGCAGTCTGACCAACCTGGCCAAGTACCCGGCCTCCACCGTCCAGATCCTGGGAGCAGAGAAGGCCCTGTTCAGGTACTGGGGCACCCCCTCCCTGCTGGGGAAAGTGGTTGCAGTGATGGCAGGGCTGGGCTGGAGCAGAGCAGGGTGACTGGAGAAGACAGAACTCTAAAGTCTCCTCTGGAGTGATCCCTCTCTCCCTAATGCACCCCCACAGTCTGAGCAGCCACTCACAGCACTGAGGTAGCAAATTGGAGGAGCTTCTTACAGCTTATATTGCTGAATTCCTTTGTTTTCCTGTTTTTTTGGTTGTTTTTTTTTTTTTTACTACTAATACTTTTAACTGAATTTTTCAAAAGCAACTTTGTAGAGACTTGAAACTTTGTACATGTTGAAATTGAAAATTTCACCTTGAAAGGCAAAAACATCTAAACCCTTAATTACTTGGTGTGATCTTCAGTTGATTGGAACATTAATGTCTTGGTGTTTCTTCTATGCTAATTTTCATAATCTGTAAAACAGCCATTTTCCCTTGTGGCACTTGGTGTGACTCCTGAATGTGAAAGCAGCTGTATTTTCACACAGAGCTCTAAAGACTCGCGGTAACACCCCAAAGTACGGCCTCATCTTCCACTCGACCTTCATCGGACGCGCTGCCGCCAAGAACAAAGGCCGGATCTCCAGATACCTGGCAAACAAATGCACCATTGCCTCACGTATTGATTGTTTCTCTGGTGAGTGGCAAGACCTTTGCAGAACGATTGTGTGTGTGTGTGTGTGTATGTATATATTTATATTATTTTTTATTTTTTTTGTCACTTACGTATGAATGTTAGCTCGCAGTTCATGTGGCAGAATTGCAATGATGCTCATATTTTTCGTCAACAGCATTCATCCCTCGGGTTGATGTTGAGAAGCTCTTTCCTGAGCAAAGCCACATGGTTGTTAGGATGCTGTTTAGCCTGATGTAATCCTGCTGGCTTTGTGATGGATTTTTATGTTTACTATTACAGAGGTACCTACAAGTGTGTTTGGTGACAAGCTGCGTGAACAGGTGGAAGAGCGCCTTTCTTTCTACGAGACTGGCGATGTGCCACGGAAAAATGTGGATGTCATGAAAGAGGCTGTGCAAGAGGTGAGCTCAGATAACAGTACCAGCCTCAAGTGAATTAGTTTTTGTGTTTTTTTTGTTTTTTCCCCAAATGTCCTTATGAAACATTCAAAGTCAATGCTGTGAATGATGACAAGTCTTTCCTGATGACTGTGAGGGTATAAACTGATTTAATGAGCCTGACACAGCTTTGTTTTTCTTGAGAAACCTGATGGTTTGACTGGTTGTAGTTAAATTACTTAATTTATTTATATTCTTGTCTAAGGCTACTGATGTTGCTGCGGAGATCAAGCGGAAACTAGAGAAGAAGGAAAAGAAACGCAAGAAGCGTGAAAAGAAGCTGCAAGAAGCAAATGGTGAAACCAACGGCGAAGCTGAGGTAAGCTTTAATTTTAATACCTGGCAACGCATGTTTTGATTTGAGATTTGACCCACACGTGGTCCTGTCTCAGTGTACGACATGCTAGATCAGCCTGACTCCGAACCATTGGCTGGCCCTAAACAATGGACTTGATCACTGAAGCGAGTCAGACATTGAAGCATTTCAAAGGATATTTATGTCATCATTTAAAATCTAGAGGGTCCTGTCTTTTCCTAACTGTATTGTCTCATGCTTCCCTGCAGGTGGAGAACGGAGAAGCAGATACCGGCGTAGTCAAGAAGAAAAAGAAGAAGCAAGCGGCCGAGGAGATGGAGGTTGAAGCAGAGGAAATCCCTGCCGCAGAAAACGGAGCAGGAGATGCTCCTGCCAAAAAGAAGAAGAAACGAAAGTCTGAGGCAGAGGAAGCAGCTGCCGCGGAGGAAACGGATACTCCATCCAAGAAGAAAAAAAAACAAAAGACTGAAACTGTGGAAGCAGAGCCAGAAGAAATCCCAGAAACACCTGTGTCTGAGAAGAAGAAGAAAAAGAAGAAAAAGGAGAGTGCCGACTAAAGAATGTGGGAAAAGACTGAATCTTTACTTTTATGTACAGTATATTTTTAATTTTACTCTTTATCTGAAGCTAGTCTATGTAAGCGGCTTATCTTGTCTTTTTTTTTTTTTTTTTGGTGACCTCAAAGCAGGTTAGACTGCAAAGAAATGCTTATAACTGTGCCTTGAAGTCTTTGAATTTCACTTCTGTAAATAAATTCTATCAGTTGAACTTTTGTCACAAAACATCTTGTCTGTATTTTCTTTGGGAGGGGGGGGTCACGGGTCACTTGTTACTGGATCTCCAGAGATGTAACCTGCAAAACTGTCTGATGCTGTAGTTTTGATCATGATGGTCTACTAGTGTCTGATGTCTTGCTGAGACAACCTTTTGCATAATTAGATTAGTGTATCAACAATACTTTCAGCTATCGGTTTCCATTGGATGTGAGACCTTGAAAAGCCCCCAATGAGTGTTTGGCGCCTTATGGACAATTTGTCTTTGACAGAGATGGGTGGGATGATGTACAAGTCTGATGGACCACCAGGATTTAGTCCAACTACTTGACATAACATGAAAGTAGGTGAACTCACTGTGACAACATACTGGGACACTTGAGTTCAATGGTGCCATAATTCTATGACAGTGTTGCTATGTAAAAAAAGCTGAGAGTCTCATGCTAGCACACCTGAATGGAAAACAGCCTTATTTTTTTTTTAAAGTAAATAAAGTAGCTCTACCCAGAGCAGTTGTAATAAAAATAGTCTGAACACCTGTGTTGATTTTTGGAGTTTCTAGATTTCATTCACTGTTCATTTCCCCTCAGCTTTGACTCAAACTTGTAACACATGGTGAAATAAAATCAATGTGACTAGAATGCAGTTACATGAATGTCATAGGGTTTTCAAAACAAAACACAAGTGGTTGCTCACATACACTAGCCGAAGACTAACATTAGCTTAACTATGCCAGAAACCAAAGCATCTCAACTACTTACCCCTGACAGTCTTACCAAAATAGTCTAGGATATAAAAGCTCTGCCTATTGGAGGTGCAAGAGCTATATATACACATTTATACCTATGGAGAGGGAAAGAGTTGGTAAATTGTGTATCTTGGTGCAAGCCCAAGGTAATGTCCATACTGCCTGTTCAGTGTCTGTCCCTAACATTCACAGTGACATGAAGTGTTTACATGTTGCCATGACTATCCTGACTTGTCAGACTGGGAAAATGCCATTCAGACTTGGGTCCACACAGTCCATAATGCATTAGTAATCATATTTATGAAAAGTGTGGGTCTGAATCCAGAAAAAAAAAAATGAAGGAAATATTGATGCCAGACATCAACAAACTGTTCATAACTTTTAATTTGGACAACAAGGATTAAATCAATGTTAAAATGACATCAAATCCAAGGCCTGGCTGGTCAAACCAACCAACTAGTAAGAGTCGAGGAATGAGACGGAGGGAAATGGGGCAAAAAAGAAAAGTCAAGCTATCAACTCAAGTCACCCTCAATATAAGGATTCACAGATGCGGGAGACCAAAAGTTACAAAAACATATTTCTTCTAAAATAAAAAAAGGCCTTTGCCGTGAAAATGATGTGTAGAATCTATGTACATCATTCTCGGTTCATGTATGCATACAAAAAAATCCACATCACAAGATGCTTGTGTTCAAGTATATTCACCATCTTCATCTCCATTATTTAGCATTCTCATCTTTTCCACATTTTTTTGAAATAAAATGTCCTTCAAAATAAAAACAAAGTTCAGAAAACCACATTTTATGTCCTACCAATACATATATACTGTATAAATACATACATAAATATATTTTACATACAACAGCCATAAATTTGAAAAGGGGATATACAGAGCAAAGGGTAGGGGGTGGTAGTGTGTGTGTTTTAGCTTGTGTTGAAAAATGGTATGTCCCTCTATGATCTTGTCGGTCAGATACGCAGCTGTTGTGCAGGTGTGTGCCTGTCCATGTACACACACACATACACAGTAGATCTAGCCACTTCAGTTGGCCCAGTAGGGGGAGCTGCCGTAGCTCGACTTGTTGACTTGGCTCTTCTGCTGCAGGCTGCTGGACTGGCCGCGCTGGCTCGGACCACCCTGAACATGGAGAGAAAAACAAACACACAGGTAAACAACTGAGAAACACTCACATGTAAAACCTGTGCAACTGCTGAAAGATAATGGCGAGTGTTACCTGTCCATCCTGAGCTAGATGATGGTGCAGCAGCTGTGAGTGTGGTTGCTGGTGAGGCAGGATGTGGAGGAATGGGGCTGGTGCATAGCCTCCAGGAGCTGCTCCAGGGTTCAGAGGGCCTGGACCCCCCAGCGCTGATGGCAGGCTGAAGGGAGGAGGGGTCCCTGCATGGAAACCCTGCTTATCAAAAGACTGCAGACAGAGGAGAAAAGACAAATTAAACTCCAAACCTTATTATTTATCAGTATAAACCCAGCGGGACTGCATGATGGATGAGGAGTGGAGGTGTGTGAAGCTCACCTGGGTCTTATTGTAAACACTTCCACTGATGTCTGGCACGCCCGAGTTACTGGACGTCACTGAGACGCCTAGCAGAACAACGGCAACAACATTAATACATTTTACGTCCACAACTTTAGAAAACCAAATTATATTAGAAACAGTGAATCTTGTTTTCTTTTACCTTTTCCAGGCCCAGTAGCAGCAGATTTGGCTTGTGCCTGTGAGGAGGAGTTGTAGCCTTTACTGTAGTCCACTCCTGCTGGCCCCGCTGTCAGCTCCTCGTACCCTGGAAAGAAAAACATCAACTTCAGAATTCAAGAGACAATCTTATGATGTCTTGTGACCCATGAGAACTCAGTACTCAGGGGTTGGACCGTGCCTACCTTAGAACTGCCCTCATTCTCATCTCAACTACATACCTGTGAAGTTTGTGACTGTATTTTGCACAGCTGTGATGCTGCACTGACAAAGTACTCAAAACCATCTGTATGGTAGGTCCTGCTCCAGTAGGTATCTCCAGGACCACGTTTTACCATGATGTCATATTGTCACACATACAAACAATATTTCCTGTGCAAGAAAATCCTGACAACAGGTACTTTGGTGGATTTTTAAGAATCCCAGAATCCATTTGACTTCCCAAACTATAAAATACAACTGGTGTGTTCACCCATGTTTGCTCACCCACCTGAGCTGAAGGTGTGCTGGCCGTAACCGCTGGGCTGCTGCTGTGTCTGCTGCTGAAAGGGGCTGGCCGAGGGGTTTCCCAGGCCAAGACCCATGCTGTGCTGCTTGGCCGAGGCTGGTCCTGGGCCCCCGGGAGGAACAAACATGGTGGGGCCATACTGGAAGGCAGCAGCACTGGGTACGGCGCCGGGCACTCCGGGGTAGTAAGGCAGGCCTGTGTAGCTGTAGCCTGGTGGCAGAAAGGCCTGCTGACTGCTGTGGTGCTGCGGCTGGCCCTGGGGCTGAGGCTGGGCCTGAGGAGGCTGTGGCTGGGCCTGGCTCTGTCCTTGGTTCTGGCCCTGGGGAGGCTGTTGGGCTGCCAGGCTTGTGGGGGGTGCCGGGGAGGTGGAGTCGTTCCTGCCAAACTTTGTGACTTCACCTGACCAACAAGGGAGGGACCATGTGTGAATAAACACTGGATTTTAGGAATTTAAGTAAGGTCAGCCAAGGGTGAAGGTGTTTTACCTGAGTAGGGGTTGTTGGCTAGGCTTCCATCTCTGCCAGAGAGAGTCGCTGTGGGGCCAGGGAATGTGATTCCATAGTAATCCTGCAAAGAGGGCTACACAGACAGGAAAGGATCAGCATTAAGATCCAAACAACCAGACAACCTTAAAACGCAAAAAAAAAGAAAAACCCAAAAAAACTGCAAAAATAAAAACACAACTACTGGGATTTCAAGTTAAGAGTTGTCCCAAAAGCGTGATAATGACACTCACCATTGGCAGTCTAGACTGGAGCATATGGAGGTCCTCGTAGCCATAGATCTGCTGTGGGACACAAAGGACAGGCTGTGTTGGAAAACAAATGTATATACTCCCTCAATACTCTTTCCAAGAACAAACATTGCATCTTGATAAATGCTTCACTTTTCTGTGAATGTTCAACTGATGATCATGAGCGTGTCTAATCACAGACAAGTAAGTTTAGTTTAAGGACAGAATACTCCCATCACAGCTAAACTGAAAGGATAGATCGATGAAACTGGCAAGTACACTAAGAGCTAAATTACAATGATACTAGATCCTGAAGGGCTACTTACTGGGTATGCTGGCAGCAACCCCCCTGGGCCCATGATATACTGGTTGGGCAGTAAAGGAGGCACTCCCTGGGACAGGTTAGGTGGAGCTTTACCTGTAAATACAATGACAACAACCATTATTCTCATGTGAGGGAACAGCTACAGTCTAGGGCCACTTAACATTCCTCCTGATTACAAGTATTTAGAACTGCGGAGGTGTGTGGGTGTACCGGTGGAGGAAGAGAGCAGGGGTGTGGTCCTTGGTGCAGAGAGGTTGGACGTGGCAGTAGCTCCATTGGAGCCAAGTCCCAGCACTGTGCTGCTGGCGGCGGTGGCAGCAGAGTGAAGTACGCTGGTTCCGGCTATACCGCCGACTGTGCTGCTCATGTGGCTGCCCATGTTGGGCATGTTGGCCAGGTGGCTGATGCTGCTGCTACTGTTGCTGCTGTTGTGGGTCGAGTGGAGCGCTGAGGCTGAGACCTGTGATGACGTGTAGGAGCCAGAGGAGGGAGCCAGAGAGCTCACACTGCTGCCGTCAACACTGGTGTACTGAGGACAGAAGGAAAGGGGAGAGATGAGTTGAATTTTTGTCCCACATTATATTTGTAGACCTGTCCATTACCAGGGGTCCCCTTCATATTTTCATAGCAGTGATAATGATTTGACTGTCGCATTTTATACTGACATCCTCTGATGAAATATTTGAAAGTACAAGTGGAATTCAAGTAGTAAAAAGATTTTTTTGAATCATCTCATTCTTTCTAAAGATGCATCACATCTTAATTGCTCCATGGTGATCAGGCAACTGGCTGGCAGTTGTTATATTAGAGGTTTTTCTGAAGTGGTGCTGAGCACTTGCAGCCATTTAAACAGCACTAAGTAAACATCCCGTGTTGAAGACCCTGAACAATCAGTGACTCTTTGGCTGTGACTCTAATTTCACTTGGCAATCAGTGTCTTGTATTAACATGTGATGGAATATTAACAATGCTGAAACCAGCTTTATGTGTTATGTTATTTAACACAGTCAGCTGTTTGCTTGCATATCATTACAGAGCTACCATAGAGAACGTTTCAGTCAAAGTGTTTGTGCCAGATAGTTACTTACAGTGAGAGAGCTGGAGCCCAGACCTGAAACTGAGGAATGACTGCTGACGTGGCTACAGAGTGAAGGCAGAGAGGAGAGAGTGATTATCAGCAAGTGTACAAGTAGAAATCACAACTTTACAGCATTTAAGTTTGCATAACACCAACTCTCTCTCCCTCAATTACTACACAAGAGAACTCATTTTGCAGTGTCCAGAGGCAGAATTTAATAACACTGAGAAATTCTTACACATTCAGAAGTAACAGTGGGTGACAGTAACTGGCACCCACGAGTCTGCATTCTTTTGGGAGTTCAGAGTGGGCAAACAGTCTATTAGGTGGTAAATCCAATTTTCCTTTTTGCCTATCAAGGCTGTTCAAAGGGTGCAACTCACTGCCAGACCACAGCAGGGAGAGGGGGTCACAAAGTTAATACGTTAAGATGTATTAAGTAAGTCTGTGTGTGTGTGTGTGTGTGTGTGTGTGTGTGTGTGTGTGTGTGTGTCACCTGTTGAGTGAGTTGAGCTGGCTCGCTGAGGGCAGGTCCTGTGCCAGGTTGGAGAGAGTGGCCGAGCTGTGTGTAGGCAGGGTGGAGGGTAAGTGGGAGGAGGGTGCTGGGGGACCGTTGGTGCTGATGTTCAGAGATGGCGACTCTGGCTTTGGTGTGGAGGACGCTGATGAAGCTGAGAGGGAGGGAGATATGTCTTGTAACTGACTCAAAGTAGCATAGCCTAAAAGACTTGATTTTACAGTACAACAGAAAGTATGCATAGAACAAATAAATCAGTCATAGTTAACTTACTGTCTAAAGCAGCAGAGGTCCTTACACCATTCAGACCATTCTGGTGATAAGAAAATACAGCAAAAAAGTGTTTGCATACAGTGATAACTACACAGTACAAACAAGACAAGAGTTGAATTCAGCTTAGGCTTCAACTACTTTACATTCACCACATAAAAGTGAAGATCAAACAGAAGTCACCCCTCCCCCCGAAATGAACCCAGAAAGGCAGGATAAACCATCTCTGTTCACTATTTCACTATTTCTACTCACCATGACTGGCCCTGTGGCCTCTTTGCTCTGGGAAAAGGCCAGTCGTGAATGAGGGGGCATGGTCCCATCATAACTTCCACCCATTGTGGAGAAGGGGGAGGAGGTGGGTACAGAGGAGGTGGTGGTGGAAGTTGTCGAAGAGGAGGAAGGAGGATTGGTGGAGCTGGCAGTCCCTATTGAGGAGGGGGTGAGGCTGGACAACGCCACCGAAGAGGAGTGATATACTGGCTCTGATGAAGAGAGGGGCAGGGGCAGGGCAACAGATAGAGGGCTGCCCAGCGACTCACTGCAAGATCACAGCACAAAGAGATGAACAAGTTAGCCCAGATGAGTAATTCAACGGAAAAATTTGGTTCATTAAGAAATAATTGATGCTGTGAATAAAGCACGATTTTGTTAACATGACTCACTTAAATATTCTTGTTTAGAAAACGCTGTGTAGAGGCTCTTTGATTATTTGTCTCTTTATTTAATCTGTAGTGTTTTAGACTTAAACTCAAAATAACATATTCTGTAGAGATGTAACTAGTCAGTCAGCAGTGACAGTAGTACCTGAGCGGCTTGGAGTACAGGCTCGTCTGGCTCTGTGTCCCTGGTCCTGGTGCAGGTGCTGCTGGGGCGGGGGCTGGAGTGGACTCCCTGGAAGCTGAACTCACACAATTGTCCACAACTCCAAAATCTGGCAATGCCGACTCCGAGCCAAAGTCTAGAGCTCCAAACTGGAGGTTTAGACCAGGTACGTCAGCTGAGCCTGGCATCTCTACCGCCGTGGAGGGGATCTGCCAGGTTTCAGAACCATGACATTAAGTTCATATAATTACTGGCATTGCATCATTTGCTGAAATATGTGCATTTTTGCCTCAAAAATCAGGATATAGGCTCTCAGATCTATACAGGATGATGGCTTTTAGAAACACTGCAGCTATAAATTAAAACCCTTGCAATAAATTCACAAGCAGCCATTTGTGCTTCAAAGTGGAACAGCCACCTTCTGCTCACCACCATCCCCTCCTACCTTCGATGTGGGAGGTATCCTTCGTTTCTGGCCTTTGAGTTGTGCCCGTTGCTGCTGTGGTGTACTGCCGCCCTGAGGGTCCAGCCCTGCGCTGGGGGCAGGAGGTTTAACACCAGCAACAGTCATCACTGGGCCTGCCTGTGCTGGTGTGCTGGTGTGCTGGGGAGCAGGCGAGGCTGAAGCAGGGGGTGATTGCTGTTGCGATGGAGGACTGGGTTGACGTGCCAGAGGCAAGGAGGGGCCGGTGTGCCTCTGAACCAGCTGGCTCAGCACAAGAGAGGGCTCTGGTTGCAGGCCAAACTCACCTATAGACACACAACAAAACACACGCAGAGGACAAGGATTTAAAAGCACAAATTTATAAACATGTATAAGAACACATAATAAAAATAGATATGAGTGTGTTTTTTTTTTTTTTTACTTGTACACATGCTACAGAGCAACCGTTCCAATCTGAACACTTACGGCTGAACTGTGAAGACAGCGAGGTGGTGTTGGATTCTGAAGCCTTCATGTCCCAGCTAGAGGAGGAGGGCGGAGGTACAGGTGCTCCCAGGCCTGGCAGTCGGCCAATGGAGGTGTTGCTTCCCTGGGTGCTGGCAGGAGGCACGGCCTGGGATGACGGTAGCGGACCCAAGCCAGGACCCTTCAGCTGTTCTAGTATCTGAGCTCCGGCGCTGGGCTGAGGCCTCTTGGCCTGGCCCAAGTCGCCAAAACCAGCTCCCAGAACTGATGACTGCCACAGGTAATAAGAAAGTGTTATAATCAAAGTCTATCCATGTGTCTATTTACACGGGATAGTTCAAGAAATGTGTATGAAAAAAAAAGATCAGTGCCAGGTATCAAAAATGACTATTTTTACCAGAGCAGCATGTGCGTAGCTTGTGCTACCAGGGGTGTTGCGGCTGGGGGGCGGCTGCTGTTGCTGCTGCGGTGGCTGATGGTGGTGGGAGTTGGTGAAGACCAGACTCTGAGAGGAAGAAGAGGAGGGTGGTTCTCTTCCTCCAACAACAGGCTTCTGCAGCAAAGAGGCGAGGTCCAGACTAACACAAGAACAGTCGGTAAAAAGTTGATTAGAAAATGCTTCCAGGACACTAAGTCAAAAGTTGCCAATGTAATGTGTAAACAGGTACAACTAAATCCTTTCCGATTTTCCATTTCCATTAAAACTTTAGTTTTAAAATGGTACCATCCAAAACTAAAGTTACTTTTCCCGCACTGAAAGACTTTTTGAATGAAGGGTAGAGAAAAGACAAAGCATTTTCTTGTGAAAACTGTTGGAAACTGCTGTGTAATCAAGTTAGGCTGCAACAAGGAAACGGGTGATGTGTATAATATTAAAAACAAGGCAGTTACCTTTGCCCAGGTGTTATGTGGTTCTCAGCAGCAGGTGCACATGAGGAGGTGAACACTTTGGTCTCAGAGAGCTGCAGAGAAGAGAAAAGGGACAGAATTGTTACATAAAAACATTTTGTTGCGACAAACAACCTTCTTCAACAGAGTGCTAGCCTTTATGTCAACTCACACTAACATCCTCACTCCAGTCCTCAGCTGCCCAGTCTTCCAAGGTACTCCTCCAGGCAACTAGAAGACAGCCAATGATGAGTCACAAGTTCAAATATAGGTGGAATATGTAGGTAAATAAGATACAGGATGCCTGGAGCTTATGTACATTTACATTAAACATCACATAACAGAGCTGCTCAGTGCTCTATGCAAGTCAAGAGCTCACCTGTCCCATCTGTACTGTTGTTGGCCACCGTGTCCCACACCTCAGTTTGTGTGGTCCCTGTACCAGCCTCTGAGGTATAGTCCGCAGGATTGAAAGTCCTGGTGAAGATTCATTGATATGGATATTGTTATATGGAAAGTGGGTGAAATTAGATTGGCCATATCTTTTATAAATAGTGTCTGCTTTTACACAAGGCTGTGGAAAATCTCTTTCCAAAGTTAGTTGCAAAAGAATTGCACCACTCACTCAGTGGCCAAATCCAAAAAAAGAAACAATTTCATTTTTCTTTTCTTGGCATGAAAAATTCTCTGGTGCTAATTAATTTACACCTAAAATTATGTGCAAACCCCTGTGACTGTGTGTGTGTGTTTTGTTGTTGCCGTACCCCATGCCCTGGGCTGAGAACCGGCTCCCTGCTGGTGCCCTGCCTCTGCCTCGACCTCCTGATCCTGCACAACATTCACACTAAAGTCAACAACATATTCTTAACTGTTTGGTTTTCTGACTGTTTTAGCGAGCATCTGCTCACCTCGGCCACCTTTGACCCTCCGACCTCGGTCTGAACCTCTGTCCACTGGTGTCACCTCAACACCATTCTCCTCTGGACGTGCTGTGTGTGTTGACACAAATTAAATTAGAAACTACTTTAGCAACAGTACGATGTTATCAAACACGGTATTAAGGATTTGGTGAAGGAGCACAGGACTCTACACTAGATATGAATTAATGTGAAGTTTATACTCCATACCCTGTCGGCTGCGACTGGCCCCTTTGCCCTTGCGGTTGGTAGCCACGCGGCCCTTGCTTGCCTCCCTCTCGCCTTTCTTCTCCCTGTTCTCCTTGTTCTCCTTGCTTTCTGAGAGACCCTCCTTCACCAGTGGTTTCTTCTTCCCCACTGTCTCCCATGAGGTCTAAGCACAGAACAGGAATGACAGCACAAAAAACAGAATTAAAGCAAGTAAATACAACAATGGCAAACAAGGTCCTGTGTTATTGAAATAGGAGCACAAACTATATAGTTCATGTCTTTCTCACTGTGCTTGCTTTAAAATGCTTTACTTAAAATTGGTAGCCAGCAGAAAAACAGGACATCAACACTGGCAATGTGCTTCAGTGAGCAAAGCAGACAGAGTTGTTTTAATGTTTAAAAAAACATTTATTTGACTCTATTTCAGTGGCATTTCACAGCTGTACCATGTGGAAGTAGCCTCTGGCATTCTGCTTAGTAACTAACTTAGTACCTGATTCTTTTCGTTTCTGCAGTTAAGATCTTCAAGAGTACAGAAGAAGCAGATGTCATCAGAGGGTTTCAGTATATACCATAACAGGAGAGACATCCGCGTAAAGGAGAAAACCAGCTATTTGCTATTTTTTTTGGATTTCCACAAAACCATAAACCAAAACAACAACGTGCGTAGCAGTCTGGCTGGCTGTCCTGCCCTGCCCTACTGCCTCTCCTCGCCATCTGTGCCAGCTGGTATTCTTCAGAAATGTCGGGTCACTCACTCGGACTCGAAGCACACAGGCAGAACAACACCCAAGTGTTTGCCAGATATTTGGTAGCCTGTTTGACTTAACACTCTGAGCAGAGGAGGGAAAAATGAAGCACAATAGTGTTCCTTCATGCTAAAAGTGCCTGATGTATGTTAGAAAGAGCAAACTGAACTACAGTCACTGTGGCAAAGGACAGAGACGGATTTTACTGAATGTTATTAAGTACAAGATGTTTTATTTTTTTATAATTTCCAACCACATATACAGAACAACCTTATGGCTTTCATGAAATTTGTTCCTCTTTTGAGTGTGTTATAAAACTGAGTTTGTTATAAAAGCCAGAATGCTTTATTTTTTCTTAACTAAGAAAAAGAGTCAAAGATATCTAAAATATCTTACCTTAGTTTTTCCCCTTTCGCCCTTGTGTTAAACATAAACCCATGGCCTGATGAGTTTTAGATGCGCTTTTCAGTTATCTGTTTTACACAGATCTGACAGACATTTACTGCACAGTGGCTTGAATTTCATGTTAGATGCAATTTAAAAGCAAAACTACAGTGATTGTGTAATGGACTCTAAGAACTGCCAAACGCTGATGACTACACAGCAGTACTCCACCTGAACACATCGTGTTTGGATACTGGGGGAGGACATGCAGTGCTCACTTCACAGCCTGTGCGAACATGTTTGTTAAATCTATAGTGGTTTAAAAAAAATTGCATGATGAGATTCTAGATTAATAGAGCACCTTTCCACAAATTTAATAAAAGTGCTTTTGGGTTTAGTCATTTTCTGTATGATCAATCAAAGATAAATAAATTAAAGAAAAGAATAGATAACAATTCTGGCCCATCCCTCAAATCCTACAGAGATGTGCCAAAACTGATATTTTGAACAGTGTCAAAAGCTAAACTGTTTGTAGGCCCTACACAACCTCACAGGTGTTTTCAATTATTCTGGCTGAATAGACCCATGCTTGAATATGGGCGGTGCTATAGTAAGAATTTTAGTGAGGTCACTAGATTCCATGAATGACTAATACTAATGTTAAAGAAATAAGCCGTCCCGCCCTGACAGGTTCATCAACAATCGACTCTCCCTACAACTGGTCTGTTGGGGTCATGACAATAGACAGGACACGCCTTGAAAGCCCCAAAAGCAGCATAAACAACATAATCCACTGATGTCATGCAGCAGTGATTACTGCCCAGTGTCTGTCTGTAAATTTGTCACTGGCACTCTAAACACTATTTTTTCCCCACAGTAGACATTTTGACTGGTGGCCACACTGGTGTTACTAATAATGGCTGTAACAATGGCTCCATTCACTTTGGGTGCCCCAGTAAGCCATGACGGTGAGCCAGCACGCACAATGCCAGGACCCCGACACGAGCTGAGACAAATGGAATTCAGTTTTCATTGAAGTTATTAATTACACCTGTGCTTCTCCTGCTCACATGCCTCTGGAATTCAGAGCATGGCTGATTATATCCACTTATTTTCACAGTTCACGCTGTTGTTATTTTTGACCCCATGCTCGTAAATATAATAAAATTACATGTTTCTCTAGGTAACAATTATCGTACAGACCTGCTGCATGTTCTGCCTTGCAACCGAAATAAATCTATTCACAATATTATAAATTAGAAATGAATATAGCTGAAAGTAAATGATAGCCCAGTGGTTGAAGTTTTAAGTTTGAATAAAATGAGACACTGTCATTTACCATGTCCGAGGTGCTCTCCAGGAGGAAGTTGATGGCTCTGCTAACATCCTCATTGCAGTCATGGAGCGCAACCATGCACTCATCCTGGTTCTTCCCAGTCACCTCCATCAGCTGGGGAAACCAACACACAGGGATTTTAGAAATGTCAAGAAGTCATTAAAGGTGCATCAATGATAAAATGCACCAGTTTTGCAGAGCATGACAGTACAAGTCACAGTGTCACTCATAGCAACAAATATGTATTTTTTTTCACATGTTAACATAGAGTACCGCAGTCATAGAAGAATGTGTCAGCTTGCCCCGACACAGCCTGATAGCCAGACAATGAGCCTTGTGTTTGACAAATGCCTAAAGTATTCCTCACCTGGTTAACTTTGTCCTCAAAGTCAGCATCATTCTTGTCATAGATCATCTGGGCAAGCCGAATCTGCTCAGCAGTAGCCTACAACACACAGACAATAAGTAATTCGTTGTTTGGTTAACAGGAGAAAAGAGGAAAGACCAAAGCATTTAAAGTTTATAAAGAATGAAATAAATTGCTAGTGCCTCCACCTGGCTCCACAAAAAGTGTGTGGGGCTGCAATCAAAACTAAAGAAACTCCTTTTTGATGCTGACCATTGCATAATGTGTGCACTGTGGGTTTTTTTGGCAAAGAGTTGTCGTGTGCCATTGTATGTAAGTCATTTTTTCATGTTCATGTTTGTGATTGTGGTGTCTCACCTGTATCTGTTTCTGTGGTTGTGATGTGTGAGTGGCAGCAGGCAGCGCTTTTTCCCGAGGGCCCCGGGCCTTGTCGCCGCCCAGCGAGCTCATCATATACAGTATATACAAAACTCTGTATGTACAAAATAGAAAAATCTGCAAAAGGATAAAAGGAACATGGAAGGATGAGTGAAATCCACCAGCAGCTCTTAAACCCACAGATTCTGTCTGACACACAGTTCATTTACAATGTTGATACAACAGAGCCTCAATACTTTCCCTTGTGTGAGTGCATAAAAGGAAGTAAGTGTTTAATACCAGAAATGTGTGCTGTGAGCGCAGCTAAGCCTTATTGCACAATTATGAATACTGCCCCTATGTAGGCTGTAAGACACACAGGTGGCCTGGTGATGCAACAGCTTTGCTGAAAATCTAGGTCAAGGCGGGAGATCGACCCAGTGTCCTCTTACAAATAGCACAGACCACAGTGTGTGTGAAGCAGAACAAACACTACACACCCTGACCCTACATTCCCTCTTGTTGCTAGTTAGTTTATAGCAACTCAGATTGCATATGCACACATCTTAAACAATAAACTACTGCAGTAAAATGCTGTATTCTTCTCTGTCTGTATTTGACAACTAAGTCCTGTACATTTGTACCTTGCTGTAAATTTTGTGTGATACTGCATAAGCGCACTCGAATAATTTTCAATATTATACATAAAAAACCTGTCGCAAACATTTGCACACACGGGGCTTTATCCACCTGCAAAAAAATTGATTGCTCAACACTTTGTAATGCGAAATACCGTGTGATTTAATTTGTACTGCAAAGTTTCACTGTGGTGTCCATTACTAGAGCATTAACTACAGATATCCCCACTGACCCATTTGTTTTATGTCAGAGAACAATAGCAATCCAGTTTACAGTGTCTGAATGACGCTGGCAAATGCACTGCTGCCATTGGCTGCTGGACGGAACAAAGCTAACTAATGCAAAAGGACGAACTGGCTTTAAATGTCAAATTCAGTGAAAATCCCAATAGCTGTTTTAATGACGGAGAACTCTACGGCAACAGCTACAGTTTATATTTAATAAATCAATTATTGAAATATCATTACAAATGTGAGTATCGACGGTCTTAGAAAAACAATAACAAAACAATGAATCTGTAACTCTGAACAACACCATTGTTCGTTATATTTTATTTGGCATACAGAAACGTCAAATCAAATTGCAGTCAAATTGCACGCGTTTACATATATTAACATCTACTTCGTTACAGAAGCTAACTAACTGACAGTTAGACGCAGTTTATTTTAGTAGGAAAGCAAGCGGAACGTTGTTTTGAACCAATGCTAACGTTAGCCCGTAGCCGTTAGGTTACTTATTTCTTGAGTCTGCATATACGACTTTTCGGTAAAGCTTAACAGGACATGTCTATCTTGCATAAACAAATCGGATTCTCGTGGCGTCATTTTCGACAACACTGACCGACTTGGTGTGGTTGGTACTAGGATCCCCTTTGTCCTCGCTAGCATGAACTGAAGTTAGCCACTAACATGCTAATGCTGACACTGTACCGAGAATAAACGATGCAGTGGGGATGAAGCTAGCTAACGATGCTATCTAAATCTGATCCAAGTTGATAGCCAACGACCGTCTAACTGCTTTGCTAAAGTCTCATAGGTTATTTATAGATCTGCACAGTTATCTAACAATAGTGACAGTTACATCATGCTTGCCCTCGACATCTAAACAACAAGCTAACCACCTAACAACAAAGCTGTGTCAAATCTAAAGAAAAAGGCCTCGCAGCGGAGCACAATCCCATCCCGACATTGCTCGCCGGGAAACAAGACAACAGAAAAATTGCGAAAGACATCCCTCACAACCCCGTGAAAGGGCTAAAACGAAGCCAGCGACAAACTATTTCAGCGAAAACGCGCTCAAGTGTGTGGATTAAACGCACCGAAATACAGAAACTGAACTTGAAAAACGTAAGAAAATTTGTGTTTTTATTACCTGCTAACACGCTTCACTCAGCCAGCAGCAGACAAGGTGGTCACGTGACGTGCGCTGCCGCGGTGGATGCTCCGCTCTCCCCTCCGGGACGCAACTTCTCAAGACTCAACGCTCACCATCACCCTAACCTGGGGATTTGTGTGATGGGATTCACGTTGGACTTTTGTATCTAAACACTTCCTTTTCTCTGTTGTGCTTTTTGAAAATGCACACAGTAGCCTACATGACCACAGCGCAGACTGGCCCACCAGTGCCCGATTCCTCTCTGTCCTGAGAGCTACCATATGTTTGGATATCACTAATGGCAACATCTAAATAACCAGTGACCCGTTTTAATTCAAGAGGAAACCTTTAAATTGGATAGATGTCAAGCATGAAAAAAAAAGAAATGTTACATCAATATACATTTTATTTTTATTATTTACTCTTTTTAAAGATTTAATAACTTGTTTTTTTTTTCAGATGTTTATCTTACAATATCCTCAGATTCAGTCATTTGTAAAAACATTCATGAGGCGTGTATAAAAAAAACAGGGCATCACCGAGTAGACACATCAATCCACACACTTCCTCAGACATATACATAAAAATGTATGCAATTGTCCCTATGTATTTTACACATACATATACACATTTATATATAAAATACACTTTTAAAGTGTTGGTTATTTGTTCAATTCGTGGTCGTAATGGGGTTTATCTTTTCAATCTGTCATTATCATGAAAACTGGAGAAAAGTTCCGTGTAGAAAAGGAAAACTATGATCGCCTGTGGCAGTCTTTCACAGAAAGACTTGAGGAAGGCAAAAACATAACTCAAGCCTACCCTGCCTCTACCAAACAAGGAAAAGAGTAGAATCACTCACTCCTTGATACAAAGAGAAAGAAAGAAAAAAGAAAAAGAAAGTTTTACAACTGCAAAAACAAATGTATGTGCCTGTAGCCTCTAACTCCAGTCTGAAAATTTTCATTAGTTCTCCTTGCATCCTTGCTTGGTTGAGAAGATCATAGTGAGTTACTACAGATCTTCTCCCCAGTTCCTGTGGAGGAGTCCCAGAATCCCTGGGGTGGGGGTGGGGGGGTGTTCAATCCAGTAACCAAAGTCTCCTCTGTCTTTTAACCATCATATCTGATGATACTTCACTTGCTACCAAACCATAAAATCTCAAGGTAAATCCTCTAATAATAACAGGATGATTACAGATCAGGATTTGAACACTGTCATTGGACAAATCTGCTCTAAGCATTCTGGGCAATGAGAACAGGAACACAAGCAGAGGGCAAAAAGACAACATATCCTTCAAAAGAAGCAGATATAAACACCCCTGACCAATTGAATAAAGGTGACAAAGAAATGAGAAAATAAATACAAATAAAGCAAATTAGAATATCAGCAGGGGTATGCCTGTCAAATCACACAGTCATAAAATAAAATAAGTATTTGTTGGGATTAATTAATAGCATAACAACAACACCGCATTATCAATCTTAATGTTTCTCCTTTACACCATCTCAGTGAGGAAAGTAAGTCACTTTGATTAGCTTCTTCGTTTTACTTCCGACAGGAGAAAAGAGAAGTTCTTTGTGATTGTTGTGGGACAGGACAGGCTGTTCCAACCAGTAAATATTCTCCATCAAACGTCAACCTGCATTCCAGTTTAGTCCTTCAAAAATGATTCAGTCCTCCTTCCTCTCTGCCTCTCTTTTATTGCCGTCCATTTCAGTAAGAGAATTAAAAAGGAACTTTTTGGAGAGAATTCCGTGAGTATTTTACAAAGACACTGTCATTTATCACCGAGGAAGCGGCAGTAAACACTATCCTTACGTACAAAAAACAAACCAGCAAAAGACCATAGCCTAATCCCTGTGGATTGGATGTAAATGTTTTAAATGATGAGAACATGTGTTACTTTATTCTTAATGTTTTTCCAAAACTCTTCCAAGTTCCTCAGTGGCAGACTTTGCAGCTATTGAAAATGACTAGTTAATTATTTGTACACTTTTATATGAAAAAAAAACAAAACAAAAAACAGAGTAGCTGAGGTAAAAAAGGAGAAACTGCAGGAGAAGGTGAATAATGGTGGACACAAAGATACACAGGAACAATATTCAAAGCTGTGATACAGTGGGGGCAAGATCATGCTCCTGAGTCCACATGTGAGCAAAACAGAGTGACAATTAAATGAGCAAGAGGTATACCGAAGACAGTGATGTCACAACGGACTTGAAGAGGGAGAGGGATGGAGGGACTGGTTAAGTAAAAATCTGGACGAGGATGTAGTGATAGAATGATGGAGGAGACGAAGAGGCTAACTCCACAGTCCTGCGTAATTGCCATGCAGGCCAGAACAGAGAGGTCCACCTGCCACAAACAGCTTGGTGCCGGAGTCGTCGTAGCAGTGGGTGTACACCGCGTTGGGGAAGGAATGAATATCTGAGAAGTAACTCCTCCACGTCTCATCGTGATTCTGAAAGCAACACAGAGAGTGGACGAGCAGGAGAAGGAGGTTAGGAGGGAAAAAAAGTTATGACTATGTAAGTATTGTGTTACTGCAATGCTACCACATTTGTCAGAATCCCTACAGTTCAGGGCCTAATCGCCCTATAAAGGAGAAGTTTACAGGAAAAAAAAAAGAAAAGTGTACCAGCCAGCCTTTCCCAGTGGTGAGCTTGAGGATGCCATCTCCTGGGCACTTCCGGTACCCCCCAGCTGGATTCAAAGGGTTCTCCAGGAATCTCTGAGCTCGGATGTCATAGAAGAGCAGTGAACCTTGGCCGGTGCCCACTGTTACGATGTGCTCATAGAAACTCACTGAGCGGATCCCTGCACAAACAGACACAGATGTCTTAAATCCAAAGCTCCTCAGAAGTTAACGCCACCCCTTCCAGCTTGTTTGTGCTTTCAGACTAAACAGCTGGGTCCTTGAGTTACTGTATCACTGTCTGCCCACGCAAATCTCTGACACATACTTTAGCAATTGAGATCTAATATAATATGGCCAACTGGGAAAGGTATTCAATATGTAAACATTGTCTCTTGCTTGTCTTATTAGCTTCTTTTGGAGGTTTTCAACACGCATCACTCACCACTTCCTCTCTCTCTGGAATTGACAGACTTGATGCTGTGTGTAGGCTGCCGTGGATCCAGAAAAGAGACGTGGGCCTGAGAACCCACAGCGTATACCGACCAGTCCTGTCCATATGCCAAACACACATTCTCTTTGCAGTGAGGCAACTTGGTGGACAGTATCTGGAGGGAAACAATACAGAGTGTTAAATATTTCTTTGTATGAGCATGCATGACTGTCAAGTTCCACAGCTATCCAGAAAAACTCCACTGTGACGCTCCATTACATAAGTGTAATCTAAGATATAACAATCTAAGAACATCAGAGGAATACTAGGGTAATCACCCTATTCATGAATAGTTGAATGTATTACCCTAGCATGTAGTATGCAGAGGAAAGGCTTATAATACTGATTATTAGTCAAACTATGTATTCTAATTTACCTTGCACAAGTTGTGCTCAGCTTTCCAGAGGTGGAAATAGCCATCCAAGGATACAGCACCCAGTTCCTGCAAATGAAAAAACAGCATGGGAAGACGAGACATAAATGACAGAAGCTGTAGTGTGGAGCAGAACCCAGAAAGAACAGCTACCCCTGATCAATATTTTGTAAGAATATAACAAATCATTCTAAACCTCAATGTTTGGTTAGTACCAAACACTCTCCCCCTGTAGGCTTTATTAAGACAATGTAAAACTTGATAATTTCCCCGTCAGCTTGAAAAAAAGATGCACATAACATCATTAGAAAATCTTCAGACCCCTCCTGCAGCATAATTCACTTCTCTGCTGTCCATCTGTATGATCAGTATGTTTCAAATTTTGCTTTCTTAACCAAATATGTCAAAAATATGGGTAAATGCATTGCTTCCATCTGTTGCTAGCTCAGTGAGATGTTTACATTCATCTCCCATGACTATTGGTGCATGTAACATCCAGCTCACTGCACAAGCGATGAATGGATGAAGTGTGTGATGTTTTTTTTCCTTGACAATCAATTAGCACTCATGAATATTTATCATTATAAAATGACGTAAAGTTTGTGGGCTCAAACGACCTCTTTCAAATATCCTGTTTCCATAAAAAAAAGACTACCAGCCAGTATATTAAGACTTGTAAGAAATATTACAGAGAACACAATAACATATTTTCCCAACAGCTGCGTCACAAGGAACCTTACTTTATGGCTGTTGTTGAAGGCCAGGGCACGGACTTTACAGTTGTATGGGTTGGTGTACTCCTTTGGGATGTCTTCGAGGGCACGGTGGGAGATATGGGCGTAGGAGGGTACTGTCTGCTCATTCATTCTACTCATTTCAGCCTGGCTCATTACTTCCTCTGTCACCTCCCATAGGCCCATGGAGCCATCTCTGGACCCTAAGCATTAAAATCAACACACAATATATCTATATTACTGACTAGACTATTCATCTACTAAATACATACTACAGTCGCATCATAATATAGGGTTGTTATCAGGGTATGTAGAGGACTGACTTGGAATCAGGAAACTCAGAAAAAAAACTTACACCATAGCTCATACAACTCACCAGAAACCGCCATGTTGTCACTGATCCACGCTATAGAGAAGATCCAGTCATTGTGGCCATCCTGAAAAACAAATGGCTACTATTTAAAATCAAAACAAGTCATGCACAACCTTGTGTTGCTGGACACCGCTTAATGGCTGATGCACCCATGGTACATGAATAACCAGCCAATAATCTTCATATTCAATACTCTTCCCTGGTTCTGCTGTGATTTATATGTTAGCTGTTTTATTGGTGTCTATTAAAGCTATTTCAAGATCTGGCTTAGAAAAAAAAGTGTTGAAAAGTAGCCAGTGGCTAGCTATGGCACATCTACAGTGATCAATATTGATTAATGTGCCATGAACCTGTCATTTAAATAAATAAATGACAACTGCTTAAGAATCACTTTCCAGACTGAAATGTCTCAACAGTAATGAAATAGATTGGCACAATATTAGATACACACATTCATTCATATTCATGTTCAGTACGGCTGAGACTGATGAGAGGTCAATTATTACTGCCCTCTATCTTTTCTAAAACAGATTGCTGAACACATGGAAATTTTGAAATTGTAATGGCAATAAATGAAAAGTCAGTGGATCAAGTCTTGGCAATCCGTCCAATAGTTGTAGATATATTTCACTCTTCACCAAAGTACAGGACCAATCAACATGGCATCTCTACAACCCCTCTGCTGACAAGGCCACAAACCATCTAGCCTGGTAACCAATATTAGTTAACATATATCACAGACAAATATTCTAACAATGCTGCGCCATTTAAGCCTTTTTCAACAATGTTGACCAAGTAGTCAAAACTTACATCTTCCCTGGATGAGCAATGCTTACAGGACTCAAGACACTCAGGCTGGTGCATGAACGGTTCGATGGTTATTTAATAGTAGTCTTTAATAGTTTGTGGGAATCGCAATTAAACAAGTAATGGTGGGCCAAGAATGGTTCATTAAACATAAAACCATAACTGGATGTCTGTAAACCCAAACCGATCCAAACCACTTACGTCTCCAACACAGACAGGATCCAGTGTGGGCAGCTGGTAGATGGCCAAGCTGTTGGGGTTGTCTCCTCCTGTGGCAAGCAGTGATCTGGATGGGTTGAGTTCGATAGCGTGGATTCCACAGCCCTGCTGGTCCATACGGGAACGTGAGCCTCCTGTGGGTTGGTAATGCCGACCCGCCACCACTGCACCCACCGCCTCAGAGCCTCCACCGTTACACTCCCTGTCTTTCAGCATGGGAATGCGCGTTATCTGCCCCGTCAGGACATCGGCCACAAAAAGCTGCAGGTAAAGGCAGGAAAGGCACGTGGTTAGCCTAGCATATACAGGTACATTTTAATGTGTGTCCACTGTTCCCTGATGTTGAAATTAGTTATTGAATGAACACACACAACTCTTTTGAAGGTACAATAATGCTAAACTTAATCTCACTTATGAACATCATCTGAAGACACCTGATCTCTTTCACTTGAGGCAGTAACTAATACCCAACTCTGCAGGGGCAAACCACCAATATCCAACAGAATGCCATGGCTTCAGATTTGGTGTTGCTGAGCCTCATACTGGATTGCTTCACACTCAACTGCAAACCACCGCAGCATGCACTGTGCATCACAGCCTTGTGACCCTTGCAGGCCTACATCACTGGAAATACACAGGAATAGAATCCTCAGGTCACCAAACTGGAAGCCTTTTTCTTCAACTAGAAATTCTGTCATATATATGACAGACCCCAGTCGTTTTTGCAGACTGCAATCCTTTACATTTGGTTCACTCACTGACCAGGGATTTCCATGGTGAAGACACAAAATAAAAATGAAATAAAGACTGCCCCCACTAATGTCGGAAGAAAGAATTTTTTTAAGATATATTAGCATAACTAATATTCAGGCCCAACAAACAAAGGTCATCTTATTTATTTCCTGAGGGACTCCGAGCTGACTTTTGTGAGGAAAACACTTTTGAAAGATTAATCGATAATAGACTCGATTCACAGCAGACATTTTGACTTGTCAAACAGGAAAAGCAGAGGTGGATATAATAACATTAATCATGGCTGTAGTCCAATTAGTTGAGCCAGTTCTAAGGCTCTGGTATTGTACATGCTTACTCACTGACATAACTTACTGCAACACTTAATGGAATGGAGCTATTGTTAATGCCATTTACCTCTGTTTTACCTGCTTTTACAAGTCACAGTGTCTGCTGTGAAAAGGTCTATATATAGGAATGCCCGAGCAATAAATGCAGGTTAGTAATGCAATGATATCTCACCGTGTTACACTTGGTCCCACACACCACCTGCCGGTGATTGAGCCACTGTGAAGCAAACACCTTGTTGAGTCGCCCTAGAGAGAACTCCCTCTCCTTGAGTATGCCAGGGAGCCGGCCGGCTGCAAAGCCCCGCAGGCTCCGCTGGAGCCGCAACTCATGCTGCTGCTGAGGTCTGAACTCCCGCCCCCGGAGGGCACATACCACCGAACGCCGACTGCACCACCACTGCTGGGCATGACGTGACGAACAAGAAACACGGCTCCGCTTGTGTGGCGCCTGACACCAGCCCAGCTGGGGAAAGACAGCAGAAAAGGGTTAAAGGGCTTTGAGATTTTCTGTGGGAAAAGCACAAGACTTTTGTCAAGTTCAAAATGTTTCAGAGACTATAAATAATTATGTTTTACATACAACTGTGGACAGGGTCTCTTAAAATTAAGTTGGCTGCCAATAGCAAATGTACAAAAAATATAAAAATTAAATAAGTCTTAAAATAATATGAACTAATTCCATCACATCTTTTTCAGGTCTCTTAGTCCCTATTTTAATATCACAGAACCTTTGTGCTGAGCCCAACCCATCTCGCTGAGGACTGTGGACACATATCTGTAACTCACTGATACAGAGAGTTTGTGGATCACGGGAGTATTACAGCAAAAACACACACATACACACACACACACACACACACACACACACACACACACACACACTGTCACTGACACTTCGTCAGGCTGGGTCAATACAGGTGTAGTACTCAATAGGATGAATTTAATACATCTCTCTCACGTATGTCAGTATTAATGGCTGTCTATAGAGGAGGTGTAGACCCAATGTTAGACATTAGACCCCATAAAACCTCTTTTACTGCATTAACACTAGTCAGGAACACAACAAAATATTTTTCTCTCTCTCCCTCAAACACATATGCATTAAAAAGTGTTTACAGTGAGTAAAAATAAGGTGCACCGGCCACACTCACACTTTTGTCTGTCCATCAATAAATCCATTTAATCTCTGCAAAATTCACACTTCTATTCACACTTAACAATTTACAACCTCAGTTTAAAAATGACTTTCCAGTGGGAAAGTTTCCAGTAGGATTATCATTTTGCTTTGGATTTAAAAATATTAGATTTACATTATTATTGTAACAGTAACAGAGCTGCCACAAGAGCTAGTCTTGTAATAAAATGACAACATCATCAGGTGGATGACTTAATGCATGTTAAATTTGGTAAAAACAATGCTGAGCACACGAAGGAATGGAAATATCCAGGAGTGCCTGATGAGCTACAGCACTCAGTACTGACAGAAGACAATTGGAAGCATATGAATTTACATAGTAAAATATTAGATTTTTAATAGTCCAGCCCTAACCTGATCATTAATATTCACTTCAACTTGTGTAACAGTCCTGGGCCAGAGAAAAAAACAAAACCCCACAAAGGTATTTGTAGTCAGTAATTCTCAAAAGAATCTGTGGTGCTTTTTCTTGTAGTTTTAGTTAATGTAGATGTGGTTGAGTTCTGCTGGTGAACGATGGTGGCCCCACAGGCCCGAGACATGACCTGACAATGTTGACATGCAATGCAGTGAAGGTAGACGGTATAATATTTTATATATTTGTTGATATTTGTTATTGATTTGATATTTATAAAAACAAATCTAATGATACTGCCTCACACTTTCTGTTTTATGCAGGAGCATGTTTTGCGGTGTGACAGCTCAGAGGTCATGGCTGAATGTACAGATAAGATGATGAGAAACACCGTGTGTCAGTTCAGCAAGGGTCCATTACCTACGGTTAGTCTACCTGTAAGTCAGCTAGCTAACTTACAGTTAGCTAGCTAACTGTAAGTTAACGTTTCCCCTAGCTTAGTAAGAAGCTACAGCTTTGCCTGGTAATTAACTGCTTTAGGCACATTCAGTTTTCTACTATGTGTAACGCTATTCTGGATGGCCACTTGAGGGTGACAAGTGATGACCCCAACCGAACAAGGGACTGACAGCCTTATCTACCTACGAGTAAATTATTTTGTCGTGACCACAACTGAATTATGGCCCTAATAAGGTAACGTAGCTAGCCCTTTGGCTAATGTTAGCTGTCATATTGATAACGGACTACCGTTGGCTAACGTAATGCTAACATTAGCGGGCACTGACTTTCAAACAGAAACACTGTATTTACTGTTTAAACATGAGCACAATTGTGATTGTTCCGTGTATGTTTTACCAAAGTGGTGTAGTAGTAAATCTGTGAAAACAGAATCAATAGTCTGCTTATGATATAGAGTGCATCAGCTCAATCTGGCTGGCCCAGTGCTAGTTAGCATGCTAAAATAACCGACTGGATAGCTAATATGGATCCGCACCGGTTTCCGCCTACCTGTTGTTGGTCCTTGGGCTCTCCTGCCTTCCTTTTCCTGCTAACTGTTTTTCTCGCCATAATCTGACACACACAGTTCCCTCACCCACATGGAGGGTAAAAGTGACGCTGGACACTGGATCATATAATGGCGATATGCTATTTTGTTCCTTGGCCCTCGCTGGCAGCGTCCGACGACGAGGGAGGGCGATCACATACGGGAGAGGTTGGTTCGTCGCTGGCTACGATTATCACTGAACCCCTATCCTAAGCTCCTCTCCTGGGCTCCCAAACAATGCTGCACGGGTGCCGTACAACCTATCCAGTTTCCACAGAGTCGCTAGCTAAATCCAGAGGGTTCAGACTCTCTTTTTTCCTGCTAGGTCGCGTCAGCAACGGCGAAAGCATTGAGTAGCGCGCAGCCGCACTCAAATTAAACATCAACAAAAACAAGGTCGTACGTGAACGCGAACGTCATGCGTGCTCGTTCACGCGAAATGCGTGTAGCCATCGGAGGCCATTAATCTGATGATGATTCTAATCTCCGTTTTTGTTTTGTGCCAAAACTGAGTAATTTAGTAAATCATTTTGTATTATAAATGTTATTACACTAATGTAAAAGGTTCAAAATACATTCCTTAACTTTAAGCTTTCAATTTTTAAAATAATTAATATAGTATCAAGTATATTGATCAGTCACATCCTAAATTAGAATGTGCATTTTCATAGAAATTGCGTGATAGATGCAACCAGCTGCTGCTCAGATTTGCTGCTTTCTTACAGGTCGCGCAATTTATTCGCAGGTGCAGTTGCAGCCTCTCAGCTGTTGCTGCTGAAGCTGGCGACTATTGAGGCTGGCAGCTGCATCACCTTTTCTTTCAGCTATTAAATCTGATGGCACACAGAATCCACAAGTGAAAGACTTTTTTCTTGTACAACTAAGTGTTATCATTAAAACATCAATAACTGTCCACACTGTGGCGCTATCACAACAATTTTTGACTGTGAAGTATTTCACCATGAGCCAGATGCCAAGTTTCAATTTTTGTAGCCTTTACATGTTTCGATATATATTACTGTTTTTATGCACTCCTCATTTAGAAAAAAAAACATCTTAATTTTAAGTGTTATCTACATGCTATTTACAAGCTGACATTCCCTACAATTTATGAGGGGAACCATGTTTCTAGCTATCACTATTAAGCAAATATTCTTTGTTTTTGTTTAGTATGTTTTTTAATTAATGTCTCTAGTGGCGAAACTGCATCAAACTCTGCTGTCTTAATTGTGGTTTCAGTCTCTATAATTGAGCAAAATTTGGTTGCAACTGAATTAAGTATTTAAGAGTCATAGCAGATTGAATATATTTGACCACACCCACAAAAGAATGTTAAGTAATCATGGAAAAACGATCCATGATATCTCAAATTAAATATAGAGATAGTGTTCGGGTCCTATAAACTGGATATGTACCAGGTTTGGTGAAACTTGGATCAAGGGAGTCAAATGTATGTCTAGCAAACAATTTAGTGAACTTAATCAGTCTTCTTCATCATCCACTGCATGACCACCAAAATATGGCTGATGTGGAAATCTGAAATCACACAGATGAGTCTGCATTATGTAGGACCTTAACTCTGATCAATTAACAGACATTAACCGTTACTTCACAGTTGTCTCAGTTTATTTACCCTGGTAAGCTCAGGCAGGCCAAATATGGCCTCTATTCTGTTGCATATTCGTAGTTTTTCTGCTGACTAGGCCTCACAGTTGGATGTTTCCAGTTGCCACTGACAATACCTGGATGGACAATCATCTATGTTGTTGCTGCCTTGCCAAATGAACATAGAGAATTAAAAAATGCATTTGCTGTAGAAGACAGAAAACAAGGAGCAGGAAAGTTGTATTTCCTCACCACCTTCATGTAACACATTTAATCTGTCATGACCATAGTTGGAAAAAAATAACCATTATCAAATTAAACTCAGAAAGCATCACCAGCAACAACCAAGTCTCACCACTAAAAAGATGTGCACATTTAATCATGTGGATTTTCCAGCTCATTCAAGAGGAAATTGAACATTTTGTAAATCACATTGTAGGAGCCTGGGAAAGAACACTCAGCTCACCCTCCTTCTAGTATACCATTAAGATCAATGTTCATTAGATTCATTAGAGCCCCATGTTCTATAAAGTGGTGACGTAAAAGTGGATCTGATATATAAACCCTTAAACTCGATCCCTTAAATAATGATAACCTAGCTGCATTTCATCCCTGCATAACTAAAAGATCACAACAGAAATGGAAGGAGGCATTGATGGAGAAGGTCCAGAACCTGTTATACTGTATTCAGCCAAGCTTTTGTGGCTGTAAGAGGAGAGGCAAGTGGACATCAGCTTGCTTTATGTATGATTAACAAAACCACACTTGAGTTATGTATGGAGACAATAATACCACTTATGTGTTTGTCTGTAAGGTAAGAGTGCTGTTCATCTTCATCACAGTAAATCAAGATGGAAGGCTATTAAAAAACAGAACCCGTTGACTTCTTAATGTCAACCACATACCAGACTTCGACATTGGCTGAAGTACAGATACTAAATCAAGTAAAATTACGTCTGTTTTGACAATAAACGGCACAATAAATAAATTTGTCAAACTCAAAGGTTGTTCTAAAATAGATTGGTAGCTAGAAATGTTCTACTTGCATCTGTGGAACACGGGACAAAGTATTGGACCTCGCTCAAGCTAAGTGCCAGTTCTCCGAGTCACTTTTTGCTAACTTTAAGCCCTTAATCTGTTACCATGCCTCTCATAATCCCCATCAGTACTATAGAGCTCAACATTATGGATATTTCTGCCATCTTTGCCCTCGGTGCATCTGAGCAGCCATGCTTTTTAAACATATGTAGCATGAAACTCAGGAGGTCCATTAACACATACTATGAAAATAAAGGATGCTGGCCTTCTTTTAAACAATGATACCTAATCAACATTTTTTGGCATGTGGTGACTGAACCTTTTTTTTTACTTTTACATTTAAGACTGTGGAGATGCCAACAAACCTAAAATCAAGATGAACTCTCATTTCATAATACACGAGAAAAAAAAAGTGGACAAGTCAACAAATCAGAGTCATGTTTGATGAGATTTTGTGGCATGAAATCCAATAACAGAATAAATGATAGAAATCACTGAAATCAAACCTTTTCTAATTACATCCAAATTTCAAGCAAGGCTTGACAACCTTTCTTTATCTCCCAACAATAACTTGAGGCTCAAAATACCAGTCATCAGTCACAAATATGAAATATCTCTATTGCACTGTGATGAGGCTGCAAAAGCAACCCTCACTTACATCTTTTTCTTTTTAAACCACTCACTCTTTTCCAGTCTGCAAACAAAAGTCCATGACAGTTAAAAGTGTCACTTTTGTAAGTTAACATATCTTACATTATCATATCAAACTCTTTATTTTTAAATGAAAGTGTCAGTGTACTATTTTAAATAAGTCGATAATTATGAAATGTGTGTGCGCCTGTGCAGTATGCGACACCTCAGTGCCAGTGGGTTGTGGGATATTTCTTAATATTTCCTACAGAGGAACTTTCCCCATCTCTCCCCACTCCTTCAACAGGCCATTCCAGTGCAGGTCAAAGAACATACTGGGGCAGTAGTATCTCTTATGTTCTGAGTTATAATGACTAAGGATCTATTATGCAGTTCCTAAAACAGAAAGCAAAGAAATGGAATCTTTAAACTGAGATGAAAAAGTGCTCAAATGAACAGAAATACAGACATGAATAAATGAAAGCATTAAGTTGAACAGAGCTAGGTGCAGGGCACCAGAGCAGAGAGGGCACTTCTTGAGAGTCAGTTCTCTGTCTGGTGACTGTGCCTTTTTTTTTTTTTTTCTTTCTTACTTTTAATGTTAGTAGGTTCAGTTTGAAGATAGCCTCCACAAGGCCCCCTATCCCCTCCACCATTTACTAGGTCTGCACTGAGCAGTGGAAGATGGCAGCTTAATTGTTGGGAGTCTTAAGAGTTCAAACTGGTTTTTCTGTGTTGCACTCACTGTCTCTCCCCTTTCGGTCCTGCAGCTTTGCCTGCAGTCAGATAAAGACTTCCAAGTGGAAGCAAATCAGAATGGCATCAAAATGCCACAGCCCAATTCTTCCAGTTTCTCCATCCCAGCTCCGTCATTTGTTGCATTCTTGAAAACCTATCAGTGTCAAATCCTGGAGCACACCCCCAGGATTTCTTAAAAAAAAAAAAAGAAAACACCGCCACGAAGAATTGTTACACTTTGACCCCCTCCACTCTAGGCACACAGTCTTTAAGAAGTGCTGAGACACAATACGTTTTAGCACAGAGAGAAATACAACTGTCTCCCAGCTGTCCCTTCCACAGCCAAGGCAAGGACAGGGCATGGTGTGACAGGGTAGGCAGAAGGAAAGATGCTGTGTTGGGTGGTAGCGGGAGGCAAGCCCTGGGCTGGGCTTTGGTTGGCTGGCTAGTTTGGCTCAGCTAGCTGCGGCACGAGCCATCAGGTCCTCTAGAGCCTTGTCCTGATCATTGTTGTGGACCAGCAGCACCTCTTTGATGGCATCCCGCTCAAATCCCATTTCACCAAATCTCGACATTAGTTCAAGGAACTGCAAAGCCTAGGAAGGACGAAAAAAATATTTAACTACTATATATCATAAAATCTATTAATGTAATCTACAGACTTCGCTAAATTACTAACAGCCAGGGAAATGTAGAAGTATAACTCATATTTCAAAGACTAAACATTGTTTTCTCTCTCCAGCGATCTGACTTAACATATAAACACAATGCATGTTTTTGAAATATATTGTACAAACCTTTTCCTCTGAGCATTGGTACATCTCTAAACATTCTTCCACTGCACTTGCATCGAAGCCCCGGTCACACAGACGTCCAGACAAAATAAGATAATCCAGTACCTTGAACAAACAATAAGTCCAAGTTTATTATACCTCTACTTTGGATGTGAAATTAATTAGACTTAAAATAAGTATTGCATAATAGACGAACAAAAGATCAATGTGAGGATTCTAGTTTGATTTTGTGAAAAAAATAAAATATATTATGGGTTGAAATTACATGATATTAATGTTTTGTGAGATTCATTTATCGCCCTCTTCATGCTGTATTTGGCTTACATCTTATAAATTGGTAATGCCAGGTGCTAGTTCATCATTTAAAACCAGCTGGTAAAAAATAAATCTTAGATACCAACTCCATAGGACCTCTTATATTTTGCTTTTATTTATCTACTGCTGCCATATTCATGTGACAATGGTTGGTAAGGTCATATTGTTTAGTATTCTGTAGAGACCACAGGAACTGATCTATTGCCCTAACCTTTGAGACAACAGACAGTGTAATGCAACAACTTTATTTTAATTTAAGGCTATATTTACAGATGCATTGATGCGTCACTGAACACAATTGCACAACCACACAAATAATGAACTGTTTCACATGTCGGACAGTAAGTACGCTAGGAATCCAGATTTCTGTGCATTGGTGTGAGAGGGAGTCGCACCTGCTCCACGTTCTGCCCTTGTCTTTGCATGGCCCGTAGCACACCCTCGTAAGAGTAGCCCATGCCTACAAGGGTTTCCACACACTGACGTTCGCTGGGGGTCATGCTGAGCAGGGCTCCGCCACACGGCAAACCAGCAGATCCTGACCCTGGGTTGGCCTAGTGAAAAAAAATGAGTGAATATCAAAATATTATCATATTTCTTACTTACCATCTCCCAATCTAAGTTGCCATACCACACACAAACCATACATGCAATTGGTCATATACTGTATGCTGTATGTACACTCACCAGTTTCAGTGTGCCACTCTTAGTGTGGCTGGGTGGTTGTGGCTCAGGGGCAACAATAACTTGGGTCTTGGGTATTGCCGGCGGACTGCCATTGGGTAGGTTCTGTCGTGGAGCAGGGATGGGTGCAGGGAGTGGGCAGTACTTCACTGGCTCTGGGTCACCAGAGTCAGAGAGCTTGGGAAAAGTCAGAGAGCGGATGTTACATGGTCGGTCATCCGTGTCAAACCCCACTCTCCCAGGATGCCCAACTCTGTCCATGTCCAGCAAGGCAACCAACCCATTGGGTTTGTGGGTAAAGCCTGGTTTGGCCGGGAGGCTGGTGTTGATGCTGGGAGGAGATGGGCTGTTTCCACGTGACACTGACCCCATCTGGGAGACCTCTGGTGGGGATACAGAAGGAGGAGGTTGAGGTTGGGGCTGGCTCTGGAGGATGTTCCTGAGCTCCTCCTTATCGTCCAAAGTTTTGAGCTCCAACTTGTCAAATGGGTCCTCTTCCCGCTCAAAGTCAGCTAGGTTGAGGCTGTGTGGCTGAGGAGTGCTCGGCTGGGTTTTCCTGGGGCCAAGGCTTGGGGCAGGCAGTGGTGTGAGGATGGCATTATGGCTCAGCCCTGCCAGGACGGGGTTCAATGCTGGTGGTAGAAGGTCCTGGTCGTCTGCAGCAGACCGGGGTATCTTCCCTCCACCACCATCAATGTCCTGGGCCTGAGCCAAACACTCTCTATTCTCTGCCTCCTGCTTGGCTGCTGCCTCTTCTGCTCTGGCCTCTGCTGCTCTGGCCTCAGCCAGTTCAACCCCCCAACGCACACTTCGCCTCTCCAAAGAAAAGTCATACTGTTGACATTGTAGATTGTAGAGAGAGGAAGAATGGGGATGAAGTGCAAAGCGGGCACATAGAGTAACAGAGAAAAGGAAAATAATTATCAATACAAGAGTGACATGATGATGATCTAAATTACTATAAGCTGAGCATAAGTAGTTTGCTCATTTCCAGTACGACTATTCATGTAATGTTTACAAAGCAGGACTGAAAGCAAGCCCCATAATGATGAGTGCCATAATATGTGTGGATCAGCTCAGTTAAGCACCTCTGTGAGGATGATCCAAAGATCTATGTAAGTGCAGCAGCTAAAAAACAGTGCAAAATCAACATCTCCCCTACACCTGACTTGCCTGTGTGTCCAGAAGCAAAGAGCCACAGTCAGGCAGGCAGAAGCCAACAGGCACCCCCACTTTGGCTGGGCAGCGGAATTTTTCATTAATTTTGAAGGGAACATCATCAAGGTAGCTGATGGGTCCTGTGTACAAAAACAAAGTGAACATAGGTTAGAGGAAGAGGCACTTGACATATAAGCACCAGCAGATCTTCAACCTACACTTAACTCACAGCTCAAAACAATGGTCAAACAGTGAAACATGTATTAGATATAGGCACTCACCATTGTTGTATGCATCTGATCCAGACTTCCTCGCAGCCATTTAGAGACTCTGAAAAAAGACCTGACTCCATAAGTTAGTGAGCAACAAAAGTGCCACGGTTTTTTTTTAGATGACAAACGGTTGATAATTACAAGCCATAGGTGAATGTATCTTCAAAACAGACCATGATGCACAAGTTTGAAAACATGCCCAAAGTGGATTTCCCCAGTTTCACCTGCCTGCAGTTGTGACATTTTGTCTGACATGGAGGCTTCTGATATTTACGTATCTTTCATTTATGTCTTTCACTGAGCTCAGAAACTCGTCCTACTGAACAGTTATAATCAAAGCGTAAGAGCAATGACACTTTATCACATGGTTGTGCAAAATGTCCCTTCTATTCAAATGACAACTCTTCATTATCCCACTGGCTTTGCTTATCAAGTCACATAATCCCATTACTTGGTCATGCCGTGCAACAATGCCTGTCATTATCAACACAGAGACGCCACTGTGTTCACATCTGCTGACACAGAACTTTGATCTGTGTGCTGGTATAGACCCATGTTCAGTAGGAAAAGCAATTAATTTGATCCATTTACACGGATGAAAGAGGCTGATTTGTCAGTATAATGTTCTTAAAGCTCCAACAAGCTAAGTTTTAAATAAACACTGAATCAAATGGCTCACTGATATATGATTGGGTGGCAAATATTGCATTGCATTGAAAATCAACACCCAACCCGACATCTCTTTGCTTTTGTGTGCTTGTTCACTTGATTAAATCCAATCTCATCAATCCCCCATATAAGACCATATAGCCAGATATTTCTACAAAAGAGACACACAAGCCAACTGTACACTACACACAAAATAGGATTGAGAAAGAAAATGAATGCCTGGTGACAAAATATGAGCATCTATCAAGCCAAAGAGAGAAAGACAATTTTCTCAGGAATTTGTGGGATCAAACTTTTGCTCAAAGGAAGGTGAATATTGGCCTTGGATCCACAGGACTGCACAAAGATGTCTACTGGACACCTAGAGAACAGGTTTCTTACACCTAAACCATAAGTAACTGATAATCAAATATTATAATGCTTAATGCTCTGTTTCAATTAGTTTATTTTATAGTCTGTCTGCTTCCCAGTTTTCAGAAACTGCTTAAGGCATCTATAATGTTGCTGAGACATTAGTCATACATCCACTTATACTTACAGAGTAACAGTTTCACTAAAACATTTTTTTTTTTAAATAACCAGTGAGAGACCAATAATGAGAGACTAAGGACCCTAAAATATGACTATGATTCATCCTGGTCAAATTGAGGTGGATCTCTGGCATGAAAGGGTTACTGAACATTAACATCTTGTTATCAGTCTATGCCTTCTGGTACCTTCTGTTGAAAATATAAAATGGCCAGTAAAGGCCTCAGGCACTCCAAGACAGTGACCAGGGGCATAAATGAGAAAACCTAAACCTTTTAACACATCTGAGTCAAACTGCAACCTACAGGCAGGCAACATGTACTACACTGACTTGGGAACTGGACATGTCCAGTTTCGCGTTTTGTACTTATAATTGCGACCAGATTACACGCCCTCTGGCTGATGATGCGTGGAAATGGGCCACACATGATCAGAATGTGTATCTCTGTCAGATTTTCTCAGCGTTAACTAATGTTGAGTAGTTAGTTATCCTGCTGTTAAAACCTTAAAGCACTTAGAGTTAACGTTACATAACATCCAACCACCGCAAGTTGTTGTTCCAATGAATTAGTACTCATGGTTAGAGCACAGTTTACACAAGTAGGTGCTAATGTTAGTAGTTAGGTTAGCTGGCTTGGGGGGTGCTAAACTGCTAATAACTTGCAACGATAACGAAAGCATCGCAGTAACTGTAGTTCATCATATATTCAAGCAAGTTTACGGAAATTGACATTTCAAAGCACCTAGCTGCCACGTATGGCTCATAATATCGCCAGTAGACGCACTGAGGTACGATGTAATTATCGGCAAGTATTACCTAAGTTGGGATAGCGTTAATTAGCAACAAGCTAAGCTACTACTATCTTTGGTTACTGCTAGCTCAACGCGCGAACAGCAAACATACAGACACACTTTAGACAAGAAGTCAACGCCGGGTGTGGCATTTGTTGGGTTTAGTGGACTATTGAGGTGGAATTAATTACGTCGCTGACAGTCACCACTAGCTGCTGGCTAATATTTTCGGGGAGAAGCTACTGTTCGTGCTAACACACTTAGCCTCGGCAGTGGCCTCCCTGTAACGTTGTGTGTCTGGGTAGGACAGACGACTGTCTCCGTTGACACCGCCCCTGAAACAAAACTGAGCCCACATGTAAACACAAACTCGTCTCACCTGTATCTGCTCCGTCTTGTTCTTTCAAAATGCGACGAAGTCTTGTCGAGATAGCACTCAAAGTTAAACTGTTCCGAATGAGTTTTATTTATTCTGAAATCTCTTTCCTGCTTCGGCGTGGGACGCCATCTTGATTTGTCAAGCTCCCTAACGCTGGTTCCTGTCTGACGTCACTCACCTACATGACGTCAGAACATAGCATCAACACATCCAGCTGTGAGTCAAGAAGCTAGCACACTGATAGAAAACAATGTTCGTTTTTAAAATCCATTCTTTATTTTTCTTTTGTATTTTTGGAGTAGAATGCAATGCATTCACAACTCCCTTAACTTAATATATAAAATGACAATAAGAAGCATACACAAAACTCCCATTGAATGAGTAGTAGCCTACTAAGCAAAATACAAATGTAATCAGATACAAAGTAAAAGCGTGTTCATTTTAAATCTAAATAAGCCTTTAGTGAGAAGAAGAGCAGCTCAAATCATTTATCCAAAAACCTGGGGTTGACAAAGTTAAGTTATTAATTTGTATTATATAATCTTTATTGTAGTTTTTGTTTGAAAAATTGAAAGATAGTGATCCACGATGATGATAATTGTAATGAATATGAGAATCCAATCGACTGTGAAATCCAACCATTCAAGTTTATTGGGAAGAATATTAAACTGCCTAACACAGCAATTTTATGCTTCCTTTCAATGTACTTCTCCCCAGTAATGTGGTTTGTCCTGCTAGTCCATAGATAACAGCCTGACCAAATCTAGGATTCCCTAAGATGTTTTATTATAAGACTGAGTAACATATCTTCTTCTAGCAGATCTTCTGCTCCCAACCTTGAACCAAAGTTAGTTGATTTATTTCCATGAGACTCTGAGAATTAGCAAAGACAGAATAATTAGACATCATAATTTTATTAATTTCTGAAATGAAGTTTCTGAAATGAAGTAATAGTGGTCAAATTTGAAGCTGTGCATATATCTAAATGGTTTTATTTATCTCAAAACCACAATGAAAACATAATACCTGTCTAGACTTAATTCCTAAGGGACATACATTGAAGTTCTACTTGCTGAAATTTTAAATAATATTTTAAAATAATGTTTTTATTAGTGAATCTGTGTGTGATGACGGTGATGACTGCATTGTATGACTGACTTACCAGAAGCAGATTTCTTCTCAGGTCTCTCAAGTAAAATGATCTTTATATCAATTAAACTTACCGAATAAGTTTACAGTTAACCAACTAACCAGAGACTGATTGGGAAATATAATGAGATGTAAATGACTTCCTATAGTACCTGAAGTGGAATTCACAAGCTTTTTTATTACAAATTCAAGCAATGTGATATCTCTGAATAAATCATAGACATAAGGCTAAAGTCAAGCAGAAGATGTTTATTGACAAACTATATAAAAGGTTAAAACAACAATGTAGCCAACTTGAATAGAAAGAAACTGGAAATAAAATGTAATTCGCTGCTATGTTATTTCCCCGGTCATAAAAGTAATGTCAACTGAAATATATGGAATCAGGTACATGTGTATCTTTAATGTTGGGGGTTATGGTTGTTACGTTTAAAAAAAATCTTAAATTAGTGAATATCTTAATTTTTTTTCAGCATCGAGTGCGCGCACGTCACGTTCAGACCCGTGCGTGCTTTACGTTCTGCAGACACGCGCAATGATAGCCGGAAGCATCGATGGGAGGAAAATAAAAATCGATTAAATCCACTGTAATTCGCGAGTGTAAACCTCTCACCTACTGTTCTTTTCGCGACCGTAGGCTCGAATTTATCAGGCTTCTGCACTGCCACTGTACCGGAGGGGACGGTAGAGAGCAGAGGAGCTGCTCCATTTGAACGAAGTTGCTCGGTAGGGGTTTAGCTGACGTGTGGAGAAGTTGAGACAGCCAGAGAGCAGATAAACAAACATAAACAAGCAGGGATCAGCTGAGCGCCTGTCCGAACCGAACCAGCAGCACGGAGAGGTGCCAGGGAGAGCGGGTTTCCTCTGTTGAGCCCAAGAATGATCCACAGGAGACCGTGACTTACACTGATACTAGCTCCATGTCAACTGTCAACACTGGCACACAAAGAATTTCGGAAGCACAACACGAGGACCAGCCATAGGCTTTAGCAGAAAACCCACTGCTCCTGTCACTGTCTGTTTGTCAAGACATAGCTAGGCTAACATGGACAGCCAATGAGTTTACCTTCCAGTGTCCAGCTGTAACGAAACGAATATACATTACAGTGCAAGGAGACAGAGGTAAACACTTTTCATTAACTTTGCTTTTTCCCCCATAAAGGGCCTGCGAACTAAAGCACTGACCTGAGCTAGCTTGGCAGGCCACATATCCTGTTTGTGTTTGAATTCCCTATGTGTCGTTCAGTTTAGCAGAAGAGTTGTTATCTGTTCAGGTTTTGCTGTTTATTTTGTCCTGGCGTTTTCTAGAGACTAATGCCAATACAAACAAAGCTAACAGATTCAGGGTGTTTGCTGCAGAGTCAACTGTTATGAAATTAAAAATACATGAAGTCCAAGTAGAATCTTGACAATAATATTAAGCTAAAATTTTTTTCTCTCTTCTGGACCCATCCACCTGCCTACCTACCTACCTACCTTTCACTAATCTGTGGTCACTGGTGTCAGAAGTGGGATTAACATGGCCCATCAGGCAACCCCTAGTTCACAGAAGGCCCTGATGATGGAGCTGAAGTCTCTGCAGGACCAGCCGGTGGAGGGCTTCCGCATCACTCTGGTGGAGGAGTCTGACCTCTACAACTGGGAAGTGGCCATCTTCGGGCCCCCAAACACCCTGTATGAGGGAGGCTACTTTAAGGTCAGACAAAACTTTGTCATACCAATTTATGAATTCAGAAAGGGCAAAGCAGAGCTCCATGTTTAGATAGTGAGGTATGTTCATGAAGCTAATTTAGATCCAGCAGCAACAGATTATATACAAGTATATAGTGCAGCTTTGTTCCTGGGCAAGTTTTCTTTTCCAAAATAGGATATGCACTCAGCGACTTATAGTGTTTATACCGTTCAGTTTTGGGTGACATTGTCATAAATGTGTAATTTCAATTATATGCTCATTTGTGAGGACAGTGTTAGATGTGGTGTTGTACTGCATTAAATTATATTGAGAGGTTTTCATAATTGTTTTTCTTTCCATTTACATGCATGAGGGGGGGGTATTAGAAATACGTCTGAATAAATGCCAGTCCAGTGGAACACCAGTACTAACTATGACCTGAGTGCTAAAATCTATATAACCTCTCTATGACAGTGTGAAAAAAAACCTTGATCATAACCTTCATAACAGAAGTAGAATTTATGGCAGAGCTGTTGTATTGGATCGTATTAGATTGATATCAGATGGCCTTAGATTTGTGATCTGCAGCCATTTCTTTTTTCTTTTTTTTTCTTCAGTCTTTCTCCCCTGTCCCTCCACTCTCCTTGTCCAGCCTTCTCCCCCCCCTCACTGTATGATGGTTGTGCTTCAGATGGCTATTTTTAGCTCTGAGACTGATATAAATGGCACCTCAGCACAGAGAAAGAGTAAGAGAAGGGCATGATGAGACTCATCTTCATTTCTTTCATGTTACTTATTCAGTAAATCATCTAGAATATGCGGTACAGTGGGCGCCCGCATGCAAGTTGGGGCAATGCAGAAGATGCTGTAGCTCTCCAGGAATGCCAAAATAATACAGAGCAGGTGTTGCCATCTACTCTTGTAGTTAGCCTCTGTTGATTACCTTACGTTTAGCCTTTTAGCCTTAACAGAGACATCCTTGTGTTATCTCTTATCACACCAAGCCAAATCAATTTTATTTATAAAGCCTTGGATCACAAGTTTGTTTCAGAGGGTTTTTACACTCTGTACAGCATATTATATTACACCCCCTATCCTTAGACTCTGGGGTCACATAAGGAAAACTTCCACACATAAAATTAAACTTCAAGAGGTAAAAAATGGGAGAGACCTCAGAGCAACTGAGGAGGATCCATCTTTGAGTACAGTTAGACATGCAATAGGTGCCATTGGTGAGAAGTGAAGTTCACCCTGGACAGGTTTACAGTCCATTATACAGCTAACAAATTCAAACACACACACACACATTCATGGGCAATTTAGAGTTTCCGATAAAACTAAGCAGTACACCTTTTAAATTCGAGGTCCCAGTCTGCTGACACCATCAAACCCAGTACCTTCTTGCTTTGAGGCAAACAGTGCTTTCCCCTGAACCACATTATTACAAATAAGCTGACTTGTTGAGTCTGGTATATTACAGAAAGAAAAGCGTTTGCTGTTACACTTTTCCGGTGTAACTGACCTATATAAAATATTTAATAGTATAACTATGTTACTTGGTGACCTGCATGGCTCCTGTAGTGCATACCATGCATAGTTCATGCGCCTGGGATGTGTCTATATTTCAGTATGGAAACTGATAGATATTGGACATCAGTTCATGGCAGTGTGTCATGACATCTGTGTTTTTAATGTCCCAAGGCTGCAGCAGTGCGGTGACTAGTTGCGGAGTAATGATAGTCCTATCTCAATGGCAGCAGGTCAATGAGAGCTGGGGAGTGTTACACACACCCAAGCCTACAAGCCTTTCACCTAGATAATTGCACAATACTTTTGGCAAGAAAACTAAAAACCAGAAGCACCTAATGTTATGTCAGGTAATTTTTGGCTTTAAAATGTGTCAGCTGAAGTTTAAAAGTTCTCAGCTGGTGCACAGTGTGATTGTAGGCTTGGCACAGTGTGCATTTCTCTGTGGTGAACTACTCCAAATGAAGGGGTACGGGAAGTCACTATGGTTGAATTCTTGTTATTAATCAACTAGTGAGGCTAGAAAAGTCTGTCAAGAGAGGGTTTATTTTTATTGCAGTATTACAGTCTGGCTTGATCAGTGAAAAGAATCCAACTTGGACAGATCTGATCTCTCCAGTATGGACACATGGAATCTGTCCATACCAGGGTTTAGCGAAAAGCAGCTGTTCTTAACCTTTCCGGTCTCTGAGGCTTATAATGAAGTTAATAGTTATTTGCATCTCCTAGAACACAACGAGGCAACGAGACAACATGAAGGAAGAATTTATTTTGTCTTAGTAGAGAAAGCATGCATTGCACAGTTTATAAACATGTGTTTTTGGTTTATTTGGATTTATGAAATTAATTTTTTTCACAGTTCACATATCACTGTGCTGCACCAGTGATACTGCCAAAGCATCAACTCACATCTCCCCGGGGTCTCAGGCCTGAGGGACTCTCTGTAAAACACGTCAAAAACTGTCAACCTCTGTTTGTTCTCCCAGGCTCACATCAAGTTTCCAGTTGACTACCCATACTCCCCACCAACCTTCCGCTTCCTCACCAAGATGTGGCACCCCAACATTTATGAGGTAAAACATTTTTGTGTTTGTCATTAAATGATTTTACACGCTTTTTGTGACCATTATTATGATAATTTTGGCTTTTATATTATTAATAAAATGGCACCACTCCACTTTCTTCTCTCTCCAGAACGGGGATGTGTGCATCTCCATCCTGCACCCTCCTGTTGATGACCCTCAGAGCGGGGAGTTGCCCTCTGAAAGGTGGAACCCCACCCAGAATGTCAGGTAACTTGCCACAAAACTTCTGGTTTGGTTGTTTTTTCATAGCTAAACTGCTTTTAAAAAATGAAGGGAACACATGAATCACAAATCGAATTTTGATGAACAAATTATTCAAGTTGAAAGTCTTTACTGATGTACATTGTATAATTTGTTGAGAACAAAATGATGTAACAACGGTTAATGGAAACCAAAATCTTCAGCCCATTGAGGGCTGGAATCACAATTACACCGAAAATCAAAGTAAAAAATTGGAATCAAAGGCTGATCCAACTTGCGTAAATTTCATCACGGCAACTCATAATGTGAATCAGTAGTGTGTATGGCCCCCGCTTGCCTGTATGCACTCCCAACAACGTCTGGGCATGCTCCTGATGAGTCGGCGGATGTTGTTCTGGGGGATCTCCTCCCAGACCTGGATCAGGGCATCAGTGAGCCCCTGGACAGTCTGTGGCTGTACTTGGCAGCGTGGGATGCACCGATACATAACGTCCCATACGTGATCAATTGGATTGAGGTCAGGGGAACGTGAGGGCCAGTCAATGGCATCAATGCCTTCGTCATCCAGGAACTGCCTACACACTCTGGCCACATGAGACACATGAGGCATTGTCTAGCACCAGGGGGCCCCAGGTCCCACTGCAACAGCATAAGGTCTGACGATCGCTCTGAGGATTTCATCCCAGTACCTAACAGCAGTCAGGGTACCGTTGGCTGTGACATGGAGGACTGTGCGACCCTCCCCAGACCATCACTGACCCACCACCAAACCGGTCATGCTGGATGATGTTACAGGCAGCATAACGTTCACCATGGCATCTCCAGACTCTTTCACGCCTGTCACATGTGCTCAGTGTGAATCTGCTCTCATCTGTGAAGAGAACAGGGCGCCAATGGCAGGCCTGCCAATTCTAGTGTTCTCTGGCGAATGCCAATCGAGGTGCACGGTGCTGGGCTGTGAGCATCGGTCCCTCATGGAGTCTGTTTCTGACAGTTTGGTCAGAAACATGCACACCAGTAGCCTGCTGGAGGTTATGTTGTAGGAGTGCTCCTCCTGGTCCTCCTCACACAAAGGAGCAGGTACCGGTCCTGGTGCTGGGTTGATGCCCTTCTACGGCCCTGTCCAGCTCTCCTCGTGTAACGGCCGATCTCCTGGTATCTTCTCCATGTTCTTGAGACTGTGCTGGGAGACACAGCAAACCTTTTTGCAACCACACGTATGGATGTGCCATCCTGGAGGAGCTGGACTATCTGTGCGACCCGATTGGGATTGGGCTGCAGGTACCTCCTCATGCTACCAGTAGTGACAAGGATACTAGCAAAACCCAAAACTAGAGAAGAATCAGTCAGGAAGGATCAGGACAGAGCAATTGTCTGTGGCCACCACATGCGAAACCATTCCCTTTTCGGGGTTGTCTTGCTTTTGCCTCTCCATTGCACCTGTTGTCACTTTCATTTGCACCAAAGCATGTGAAATTGATTCACAATCATTTGTGCTTCCTCAATGGACAGATTGATATCCCTGAAGTTTAACTGTCTTGGTGTTATACTGTGATGATTAAGTACATATATATATGTACACACACACACACACACACACACACACACACACACACACACACACACACACACACACACACATATATATATACCTCCTCTCTCAGGCTTCTCTCTGGAGCTTTGTTGTGATATCACAAAGTTACAGAAGTCCTGATGGCTCATTTTAAGCCTCAGTTTCTGAACACAAGCTGTGTGCATTTCTCTGTGGACTGAGTGCTTTAATACTTTCACAGTATTAATTTAGCACCTAGACTTAATCAAAAAAGACATGGAAATCTCACTTTAAGGGACTTTTTAAAAAATATTTAAATAATTAAATTGAAATTCTCCAACATAGACTATAGGATAAGAAAGCTGAGGTAAAGGACTTGCTATGCCCTTCTACAGACAGAACAAATTTTGAAATCTGAAAAACATGAGCAGTATAGCATAATTCACCAATTCTGCAAAATCAAGAACAGTGTAAATTAACAGTTCACTTTTAGCAGTCCTTTGTTCTGTGTGACCTCTAAAGACCGAGGCACTGCTTCTGCAGGGTAGTGTTCAGAAGTTCTTTTAAATTTAGCAAGTCAGCAAGATAGATTTTTTCCAGGAGTAGAGATAAAGTGCTGAGTCTGTATTTGAAAGTCTAGGCAGATTGGCTGTAGCATGTAACTGAGATTACTATAGTTTCAAAAATTGTGTAGTTTTTTTTTTCATACAATGACAGATCTGATATTTGAGTGTCCTTATTTTCTGTTTGTCTGTGGCTCTGCGTGGTGATCAGGACTATCCTGCTTAGTGTGATCTCACTGCTCAATGAGCCCAACACATTCTCTCCAGCCAATGTGGATGCCTCTGTCATGTTTCGCAAATGGAGGGACAGCAAAGGCAAGGACAAGGAGTATGCAGAGATTATCAGGTAATAACCACTATCCATGTACAGACAAACATGTGCTTACACCAAAGAATTACAGTATATTGCTGTCCTGCAGCAGCCCAGAAAAATGTTTATAATTTGGAAATCACCCCAAAAAGACGTTATTCCTTTTGGCCCACAGGAAGCAAGTGATGTCAACAGCAGCAGAGGCTGAGCGCGATGGCGTCAAAGTCCCAACCACACTGGCAGAGTACTGCGTCCAGACCAGAGTTCCCTCCCAGGACAGCAGTTCAGACCTTCTTTATGATGACCTCTACGACGACGACATGGAGGAGGAGGATGAAGAAGAAGACGAGAGTGAGATGGAGTCTGTAGGTGAAGCCGGGGGGCTCAGCGCCGTGGAGGACGGCGGGACGTCCACCAGACGATATGACAACCAGGACGACTCTGGCAATGAAGACTCATGATGATCTGGATAATAACTCCGCCCTGCCAACTCCCCACCACCCTCCTTCTTTTCTGTTTTACGTTAGAATTTTGTGTGTGTGTGTGTGTGTGTGTGTGTGTGTGTGTGTGTGTGTGTGTGTGTGTGTGTGTGTGTGTGTGTGTGTGTGTGTGTGTGTGTGTGTGTGTGTGTGTGTGTGTGTGTGTGTGTGTTTGCACATACAGTGGGGTCAAAAGTCTACTGCCAAAAACTTTTCATCATTTATTAAACTAATACCAATAATTGGTCAAACTATAATTCTCAAACACTCTTACATACATTTTCAGCAAAAGTTTGTTGGTACTTTTTTCACTGAACGTCAGATTTGGTGTTTCCACCGTTTGCCTTAATTACAGCTTGCACTCTGTCCAGCATGAAATATTTTGCAGAGTTTGAAATAATTCTAGCACCGTTAGTGAGAACGCTGAGAGTGTTTCTGATGTTGCATTACATTTCGCATTTTTAATGGTCCCATTGAGGAGGCTGAGGATCTTCCGCCACACTGATTTAAACCAGACATGATGGCATGCCTCTGCAGAGTAGAGGAGTATTAGTCTATGGTGAGCAAGTGATTAATCATGTGCAAGTTACAGACTCCAGATGAGGCAAAAGATCCTCACACCTGAATATTTAAGTCCCTGTTTTATTACTCTCTCATACAACCAACTCCTCACATACTGTACTGTAAGTTTTTTGGTTGCAATCATGACATTTCTTTTTTCTTGTGTAAACAAGAGTTTCAACAATGAAACTGCAGTATTATTCAGTCCATGCTAAACCATTAGACATATTTTGCCTTTAAAGAAAATGCTCTGGCAACTGCTACAGTTTGTCTTTTAACCATAGTTTTGGAGTAGGACTTTCTTTGTTGACTTTGGATCTTGGATCCAGATGTTATTCTGTCTGATAAAGATGCTGGCTTTATACCATGGTGCCCTCTCTAGGTCTGTCTGCTCCTTGTTTCGATAAAAACAAATTTGTAAAAAGTATTTCCAGCCTTTTTTCGTGTTTAGACATTACCAGTAGTAACAGTTTACAGACCACAATAATTAACATTGTGTAGGAGGTCATATGTGTTAATATTTGAGTTATACTGCATACTTGGTGATGCAATGATTTTTAGAAAATTTTGCCATTACATATACCTGCAATTAATTATAAGCATTTCCTAAAGATAAAACTTGCATGTATTAGTTCTAAATAATGTAGTCTTTATTTGAAAACCATCCGCAAAGTAAACAACTTGTCTTAGTTTTTGATAAATGATGAAAACAAACTGTCCTTGTGGTGGTCTCTTGAACCCCACTGTAGCTGGCCGGCTCTTTGTCTGCTAGCCCTTGTCAGGTTGTATGGTTTTGTGTTACAAGATTGGCTCTATCCACCGTGTCTTCACTTGTTGCTGTTTTTTATGTACTTTTCTTGTTTAGTTGGTTGACATTCTGTCCTCCCTCACTTGTCCCTTGTATTCTCTGGGATGCCTCAGACAGTCTGGCTAATGGACACTTTGCTGTTTGGCTCATTAACCAGATGATGCACTGGCCAGCTTGTCTTGTCACTGTCCATCAGTGTGTCCTGTGGCAGAATATCTCTGTCCCTCTCACGCCTGTCTGTTCGACTTTGATGCAATCAACTTAAACTTGGAAACACAGGCTCTGCTGTGACTCCACCTTCTTGGACTCACCTTCAGTAGTGTTCATCACAACTGTTCCCTCACAATTACTCAAAACAACGTCATTTGTTTGGGGGTGAACAAGGTTAAGACCTTTTCTCACATCGCCTCCTACACCTCTCTCTGCCTCTTAAACCTCAGGGCCTCAATAGACTTTCACTGAGAGAAAAAAAAACAGTCAAAGAGAAACTTAAAACACAAACTGCTCCTCACCTCCACCTCTTCTTTCTTATTTTCTGCATCACTGGGTGTTATTAGAGGGCAGAGAGTGAACTGAAAGTCTCCAATCCCACCGCCAGCGTGTTTACACGTGACTGAGTGTTGCTGTTGGTCCTGATTAGGGTCCTTTAAGTTGTTTTATTCTTGGTAGGCTAGAGACAAATTTAAAAAATCAAAATTCACCTGTAGGGACTTTGTCCTCAAGGCAGTGCTCACATAATGTTGCAATAGATGTGAAAATGTTACGTTTTGCGCTGTGACTCCAACTTATGCTTCAGTGCAACTTAGTGAAAATTGGACGTTGTTACTGTGCTACACCACATCCAGAGTCTGTTGATCAACAGGGATAAAATCAACATGCAGCTTAGCTACACAATTGCATTTGAATGAATATGACACTGATTGCCTGTTATCTGTGTGTGTGTGTGTGTGTGCGTGTGCGTGTGTGCGCGTGTGTGTGTGCGCGCGCGTGTGCATGTATGTGTGTGTGTGTCTACATTTACGATTCATCTATTGACTGCGATGTCAGGGTTTTCTTGTTCCTGTCTCTGTGGAACTGGTGCAGAGGTCTGTCACACAAGTGAGTTTGCCCATATGACCTTTTGGACTTTGTCCAGTTGAGAAAACATTCAGTGTGTTTGCACTGTGTTCTAGTGCTGTTTTGGGAGGCCTGAACTGGCTGAGGATTTGACTGAGCACCCTCTGAGTATTAAACTTCTGAACGCACTGAACAGCATAATGTGACTAATATTACTTGTACGGCATCAAGTAAACCGCACGTTTGAGCTGTGTGTTAATGGTTGTCGGTATCAATCTGTTGCCCCTGTTGACACACAATGGAGCACTGGGGCAAACCTTTGATTCACGTGGCTGGATTTTATGCCAAGGAAACCAAGTACAGCCCCACAACCTCTCATTTTAAAGACTATGGAGCAATGGATGCATGTAGTGGATTAAACGCTGTTTGGATAAACTCTTAAAGAGATTCCTTTTGGATTTTAATGTGAAGCCAAAGGAGTGAAACATTTCTCCCGGCCCTGTGTTTTGCCGGCTTGGATTCTGTAGAGGACGGGGAGAGGAAATCCACTCCTGAACCGGATCTTAAATGGATTTGATATCAAGGCACAGCAGGAAGTGGATTGATGCCAGAGATTCTGAACTTTTATTGATGTGGTCACCATTTTTTGCCCATTCCACACCATATACAGAGGTAGAATACATCGTCAGTAACAGAAAGTACCAATCTCATGTGTACCTGCTAGAGGAATAGTTTGACATTTGGGGAAGTACATTTATTCACTTTCTGGTGGAGAGTTGGAAAAGAAGATCAATACCACTCTTCATGTATGTCCGTTAAGTGTATGAAGTGAAGACCAGCAGCTGGTTAGCTTAGCTTAGCACAAAGATTCCAGTCACAGCTAGCCTGGCTGTGTCCAGCAGTAAAAAAATCTGCCTGCCAGCACCCATTAAGCTCACTGATTGATATCTCATTTGTTAAATCCGTACATAAACTGAGATGAAAAAATGACCATTCGTCATTTTACAGGGGTTATGTGCTGAACTATGTCTGGGCTGGGAATAGTAACTACCTGGAGTCCCCACTGGTAGCTGGAAAACTGGTTAGAGCCAAAAAATAATACATCACATAAACCACCATAAAACAACTTTGGTTTTGGTACGGATTAAACAAATGAGATGTAACATGTTAATTACTGAGCTTTAGAGGTGCTGGTAGGCTGATTTTGGTACCACAGGTCAGAGCCAAGCTAGCTGTTTCCCCCTTTATCGAGTCTTCATGCTAAGTTAAACAAACCAACTGATAACTATAGTTTTATGTTTAACAGATCTAATTAATCTAATAATCTAATCTAACAAATTTAACTCTCTGACAGAAAGTGAATATGCATATTTTTAAAAATATTGAACTATTCTTCAATATACATATGAAGCTACAGTCAGCAGCTGGTTAGCTTAGCTTATCACAAAGACTGGAACAAGGAAAACGGCTAGACTGCCTCTGTTCAAAAGTAACAAAATCCACCTACCAGCACCTTTTAAGCTCACTAATTAAGACATTATGTCTGTAAAACCTGTAACATAAATATGACAAGTTTTATGTTTTAACAGGGATTCTGTGCCAGGCTATTTCTTGGCTAGGAGCAGTGAGTTTCTGAAGTCTACCTTCTCACAGAACCAGGCCAGTTGTTTCCCCGTTTTCCAGTCTTGGTGCTAAGCTAAGCTAAGATAACCGGCAGCTTCATATTTCATAGAGGGGTATCAGTCTTTTCACATAACTCAGCAAGCAATGAAGCGTATCTCCCAAAATATTGAATTATTGCTTTAAAGCCAAGGTTTTGCCTGCTAACGCAAAGTAAAAATCTGAATCTGCATCATTGTTTTTGTTAGTGTTAAGTATAGGCGTAGTGTAGCCCTTATGATAGCAATTTGATGATTGGTTTAGAGCTCTTCAATATTAGAACCCTCCACTCTTTTACTTAATGGTATGCCTTGTTTGTATAATGAGCGCAGGTGGAGAAAAGCTAAGGAGGCCTTTTGAGGGAAGAGAGCCACCAACTATTATTATATTAACTATTATTATCTCTGAGGGATGAGGAAAATTCCTAAACTCAACCTATACTCGCTTCAAAGGACCGCAGTCTAAGATGTAGAGATGTTATTCCATACACACTGTTACATACAAAAGACTGAATGAAATCATTAAGTTCATTTAATCTGTGTGTGTGTGTGAGCATGTGTGTCCACAAGTGTGTATTATTTGAAGTGTGGGTCAACACTGTGAGGTCCACTTGAGGCCTTCACATAGTCACACATTTAATGGACTGAACTGTCCACAATGCTACCACAACGTGTCCACACCAATTGATGTTAATGCTGTTCTTGTTGGTTTCTTCTTTGATTTTATTTCATTTTTTTCCTCAACATTTTGTGTTTGTGAGGATGCAAATGTCACTCATAAAGTTTCTATTGTAAAAAAAAAAATACATTGTTGGGTTTGTTTGCGATACGGCTTTGATATCTGTTGCTAAGCCCACATGTCATGGAAAGCAGACAACACAGCGAGCTGGTTTTTGGAGTAAAATTGATATGCAAATGGAGGCGTACAGTTATTGTGGTTAAGTTGGAAAATCATTCAAAATAAAACAGTATGTCATTGAAACCTGATGAAAGGTTTTCACCTTATTCTGCTTATTGGTTTCCACTGCTCACTCCTACATGCTTTAAAGGCTTGCTAGTGTGTTATTGTGGATGTGTTAGCTTATACCATGGTTCATCAAAATTACCAAAAAACGTGGCCCTTGAAGTATCTAGTCATATGTCTCTGAGATTTCTGCCTCCACTCCAATACAATTGACTATTATATTTTTTAAAAATCCTACAGCAACGTGGGTTTCCAAAAATAATGTTCTTGTTACTGTGGAGAATCCATAGGACCATAGTTTTTAACTGGAACTCAGACTTTGTGACACTGTCATATTGTTGCTGCTGAAATGTTTAAAATTTAAAATTTCAATGTTTTAATGCACCTAAAATCACTGTATCTGTACAGCAGGAAATGCCAGTAGCAAGGAGGCAGGTTTTTGTCGTATTTTTGTGAAACAACCCTTTAAAACTTTTTAATGGCCAATTTTATGTAACCTATGGTCCATAATTGCACCTGAATTAAAATTCACTATGACAGTTAGTGCATAGAGATGATGTTAAAAGATATTCCATACTTTATAATAAGATGACATAAAAACTTCTAAGTTGCTCATGAAATGTGTAAACATGAGGAAACTGGTCATTTCAATTCAGAACCATTCATTGTCCTTTATCATTGAAAGAGGAACTTTTATGCTCTGCCAGGCATGAAATTAATTACTGGTTCAATGATGCCCTGATGAGTCTTAAAGCAATATTCCAGCTTTTTCTGCATGTAGAACCGTTTTACTTTATATGTATCTCATGAAAGTCAAATGATACAGGTCACTCACACCTCCACTTACTGTGTTTCCTGTGTCCCTAAAATAGCCAGAAGACATGGTGGTTAATTGAAGTGAGTACTTCCATTATGAGTTGAAAGAGCACATTTGTTTCTTTGTTTGTTGTTCTAATTACTCTTATTTCATCCCTTCAGCAAAGGCCATTAATGTAATTCTGCGGAGTGAAGTCCGGAGTAGAACATGTACCTCCATATAGTACAACGTTGCTGACCATGAGGGTCAAGGTTTTATGTCCCACTTGCATTTCACCCGACTTCCAGCTTTTTAGGTTTATATTGTTTCCATAAAGTATCACTTGATTTCACAGCAGTGCTAGATTGACTGGATAAAAAACATAAGTATTATTATCATGTCCAGGCTCACTTACCTCATCTCAAAATGAGAATCAGACACTGAGCAAACATGAGCCTGTTTGGAAATGGTTTAATTACAAAATGCTACATGAGAAATAGTTTAATATAAAATCTGAAACAAATATGGTTATCCTGATGTTCATTGTTTGACATTTATGATGAGTAAATTCAACTAGAATCATAATAACCATAATAATAGTGTCTCTCATTTTTATTTTCAAACTGAGAACTGTAAGAAAAAAAATAGGACGTCAAAGGTCATATAAGGTGTACTGCTACAGCCTGCAGTGTTGTTGAGCCTACGTTACCAAATGTACAGCACTGTGAAAAAAAAATGTGTTTCTGTCCCCACCCTGTGGCAGCATCTACTGTCTACAATTTATTTTTTATCCACTTACCTTTTCACTTGAGCCATTATACTAAAGAAATTTGTGCCCCAGTATTGGATATTGGCATCTATTCTATTTCTGAGTGTGAGATCCCCTTGCATCTCTGTTCCTCATATTTAAAAAGAAAAAAAAAAAAAAGAAATATTTTAGAATTGAGAAGTAGGAACATTTTTTATTTTGGCTAAATCTGATTCAAACAACAGACAGATAAAACAGTATCACCACAAATGACACATTCTCCTCTTTAGGTCCGTTTGTTTTTACTGACTTCCAGTGGGACTAAGAGGCTGCCTCCTTAATTTAGTTTTAGTTTTTTTACATTCAAAGCAGCAACATCACTAATAAGATTCAAAGACACACAGATAATCATCATTTTGTGAAGTGACTGTGATAAAATCACTAATCTGGTTTGCAATTTTTAATTTCCTTCCTGCTCACCTTTGTTTTGAGTGAAGAAAATCAATTGTGTCTCCACATATGACTGCACACTAGAGACAAAGTCTTTAAACAAAGACAAACAGTAAAAGCAGAAATAGACAGCATCATTAAATTACATTAGTAAAGGCTGTACTTTCACACTGGATGCCAAAATAATGTGGTTCCCGCATACCAGATGACAGTTATTTCCAATCTTGAATTGTCCCCTCAGTAGGGTTTAAATCCCATCATATCACTGTTTGTCCTGCTGAGCCTGTAAGTGCCTTTGTGCTGCTCTCAGTGTGTCCTGCAGATCTTTGTATTGGGCCAGATTGCAAGCCTCCTCCAGCCGGGCCCAGCGGTAGTCCTGGTGCTCGTCAGACAAAGTCACTGCTGTCCCTGGGTCTCTCAGCTCGGCCAGCCAGTACAGCACCTCCTTGGGTCTGCCTTGCACCTCATAGTGCAGCTCCTGCACAAAGTCTTCAATCACCTGCAGGTGCTCTGCACCCAGCCCCGCCTCCTCCTTGGTCTCTCTCAGTGCCGTGGTGAGATCATCCTCACCTGGGTCCACGTGACCTGATGGTGAACAGGTTAAACGCAACAGGCACAAGCAACATTTAATGTCTCTCATATAAAATCTATATTAACAGAACTTAGCTCATTAATATCTGTCATCAACTATATGAGAAATGTACTGTTCTTGAACTTGTAAACACCTTTGGGGGGGGTCCAGTGGTGTTTCCCATAAGAGGTCTGCAGGAGGAGGTACTCGATGTTGTCTGGTGGGGGAATACAGCTGGCTAGACGTCGAAACACTATAAAGCCACAAGCTCTCAGCGCCATCTCCCTGTTTAACAATTTTGCACACAAACAGATTTTGCATTATGTTATGTTACAGATTTACAGAAAACAAGACTATATTGTATTGTAAGGAAAAGATACTTTTAGTAGACCGTCTATTATATCTAGAGTCAGTTTTTAACTGCTGAAATACAGAGAAATTCACCGTCAAGGCAAGTTTCCTAAGGCTTTGAATTCATGCATCTTTTGGTGGAAACATTTAAGAATATTGTTAATTTAAGGAGTAATTTTGTGCCCTTTGTTATTAGATTTTTAAATGTTTACATGTTCACATGATGGGGAGGCATACAAAAATGTTCTTCATGATGATTTGCAAATAACAGGTTATTCAAAACTGTATTTGACAGATTATGTTGACATGTAAACACACAGTTGGTTGTTCAGTTAAAATATGTAAGACTTGATGATGGGTACATTAAAGGGTCAACTATTTTTAAGAGGATTTTGAAATTATTATTCCTGAAATATCTAGTAGAATCGAGGGTACAGCAAAATAAGACAGACAGTTACTATACGGGACATTAACAACAACCCCTATTGATTCTAGCATGCAGGCTCTCCAGTTCAAATCCAACATACTGGCGTCATTCAAGCTTTTGTCTTGTGAATTAACGAATCAAAGTCCAGCAGCGAGCCTGAGACGAGTTTTACAACGCAAGAAGGTCACTATTAAAGGGTCGACCACTGCCAGACTTTTATTATTCTTATCATAGGTATGGTGTCGAACAGATAGAAATGAAATGGCTCCTAAATAATAGTTAGCTCGTTAGCTAGCTTCACTTCTGTGCTTGCACGAACACTAGAGTGACTGGACTTGCTCGGGATGTTATAGTTTCTATCCTCAGTGCGGATGTTTCCACAGAACATGTTCACAGTTTTATCCTTCGTGCACACAGACTGCCAGTCTGACCAGTACTTAGCTACTAATCTTCAAAAATGTCAGCAACTTACGGTCTTTTCACTGTGACAGTGTTTGACTGGTCTCTGTTTGTTTCACAACGACTGAAATCACAGAGGGGCAGGGCGGTGTACTGAGAAATAGGTCCTGCCAATTTTGAAGACACAACAGTTCCGCTTTGCTAAATTGCAGCAGTATTAATGGTAGTAGGATTACTAATGAAATATCCCGTAATAAGTGAAACTAAATATTCAGAATTGGCCATATTCAGGTATATTATATTGTAATAATGTATGGTTATATTATAACGATATAATATGATATATACTCTTATGTTATATTAATTGAGTATTGATATTATTATTGATTATTGTCTTTATTTTTGTAACGACTTAATAAGGCGTTGGGTATATTCATCTGTAATCATTTATTTTTTAAATCAATTGTGTCTTTTGTATGTAAATAGTTACTAATAACTATTGCTGCCCTGCTAATAAATGTGGTGTATTAAAAAGTACAATATTTCCCTCTCAAATGTAGAGGGCTAAAGTACTACTTAGGTACAGTGTTTGAGTGAATGTACTCGGTGACCCAGTTACTTGGATGCAACTGCAGATGAAGATGGTGATAAAAATTTGGATGCAAAACAGGAGACCCAATGAGAATAAAATGCCCAAATAATAATACTTATATTTTAAATAATTAAGTTTAAATAGAGAGATATATCCTTTCGGAAACCTCTCCCAACAACAAGTTAAAACAAATGCTTTTAGGGAAAAAAAATTATTTATTCAATCTAATAGCTGTTGTGCTTGTGAGAGTCAGATAAGATATGTACCCAGTGTAAAGACAGCTTGTGTCTGAAGATAATAGAGATGGGCCCCACTTCCCACACAACCCTTGGCTGTCAGCAGTACAGTTCTTCAGCTTGACAGAGGAGACACTGCTGCTGAGTTTCAAGGTAAATTCCTAAATAGGGGGAAAATGTGTTTTGTATTTTGAGGCAAAAACCAAAAATATATAGAGAGAGGTACAGACAGACAGGCAGGCAGGATGGATGCTTGAACATAACACACTTGGAATTGTAGGAAGGAATTGTATGAATTTAACCTTAAGTCCCTAAAGGCTCACTTGAGGAAAATGTATTGCTCTTGCATAAATAATTATGTTGCTGCTCTGTAGCTCCTTCCTTCATATAATGTAGCTGTCTTTGGTTTAGCCAGAGGCTTCAGGGCATGTGACTTTTGCTGCTGCTACTACTACTGTGCTTACTCAGCCTGCACTGAAGTGCTCATTATTCCACTCCGCTATACATGAATCACACTTGGGGTCAGGTTACCCTGCATTCAGATATTTTTGGTAAATACTGTCACCGAGATTTCACATAGAGACGATGCAGAACTGTGGTCTTTAGATGACTGATTCTTTTGTACAATGATGACAGCCAGATCATTGTTTTATGTCATTTTCTTTGGCCCAACTTTCATGTAGGTCATGTAAGACAATCACTGAACACTTGACGTATGCTACGCTTTTCTAAATTTAGGGAAGACACTACAAAAAAATATTTTTAGGTATAGACATAATTCCACTGTTAAATTGCTAATGGGTCAGGCTTCCTTTAGTCTTTGACAGCTTTTTAAAACATTTTTTTTAATCACAATTCTTATTTTACCCTATAAAATTAGACTGAGATTAGGGATTAATATTGCAAGTCTGAGTGTGTTTGGAGTAGAGCTGATCAGTGCCAAGACATGTCCTTGCTTGAATTCTTGAAGCTGAATGTTCTGGAGGTTTTGTGGACTTAATTTAAGATGACAACTGTGATGGGTGGTGCCAACACAATAATCCCAGTGACAAATCCAAAAGCCACACTTTTCATGTAGTTAAGATTTCAGTGGGAGTTCTCATAGAGAAATACATTACAGTTGTTTTGCTGCACAGAGGGTGATAGCTGCAACCAGTCTTGTGATTTTGTAACGAAAAAAAACTTGCTCCTTTATGATTAATGCTAAATTGTGATATTTCCAGCTTGCCTTCTAAACAGTGTTTCAAAGAGCCATGGAGAAGAAGGAGCAGTCTACAGGAGGGCTTCATTTTGTGGGGAAAAAGGATGAAATGATTGAAGCGAAGCGCTCTTTCAGAACACTGGAGGGTCGGGATATACTGATCATCTACCATCAGGGTGGCTTCTACGCTATGGATTCTTACTGTTATCGTGAGTATAATTCTTCTAGTGTTGAACTCAAAACACCGGCTATTTATAAGAGATAAAAAGTTTGACCATTATGCTTTAGTTTCAAGTCAAATCTCATCATACATGATAAATATATTACAAGCAATTAATCTTCATTCAACGATATATATTTTCATTGGGATCAAGAGTATTGTGGCTGAATGAATACCTTCAGTGAACCACTTTAAAAATGATAGAATATAAGTCCTGTCATGGTACATTTAACACGGCTGGCTTAAAAATTGTTATCCGTAGGACATTTTAGCACATATCACCCTGAAAGTATGTCCAGTCAGCCAAAACGTTAGTGTGCTGTAAACTGTTTGCTTATTCTACAATACACTGATCCTCTATCTTCCCAACAGATGCTGGGGGAATGCTGCAGAATGGAGACATTGAGGTGACGTTTACATTTGACTTAAGAGATTAAAGGTTGCTTTTTGTCTGACCCGCAGGAAAGAAGCCAAAATGCCATTGAAGTCAAAGCCCTGCAGTGTGCTATTTTTTTTGTTATCCCATTGCTGCTTTCACAGGCTAGTCCATCTGCATTTAAAATCCTTTAAGGTAGCTGCCCAGCTATAAGATCAGAAGGAATACTGTAATTATGACATCAAACCTGCATAGCATTAGTATAATCTTATGCAAATATTAAAATGCCAAAGGGTTTAAATGTCCTTCACTTATCATTGTTTACCTACTTTCTTTCAACCCACACAGGAAATTGACGGCAAGCTGTGCATAATTTGTCCGAACCACAAGTACAAGCTCTCTCTTGCCAAAGGGGAGTGCATATACAAGGGCACTGACCCCAGGGAAAAGCCGCCTGTGCCCAGATGGTACTCCAAGGGTGTGAAGCAGCGGACCCACATGGTCACTGAGACCAACGGGGAAGTCTATGTCAAGCTCTCTGAGGGCACAAGCTGGATCGAATCAGACTTCTACCAGGGAGAAAAGGGCAAGGTGGAAAGGGCCAAAGCTGAGGCTGCTGAGAAGAAAACATCTTGATAGTGACACAGATAGATGGAGATGGAATCCCTATAGTCTCCTTTTGACTCCCCTGATCTCCTCTAAATGACTGCATGATGACTGTATGAAGAGGATGTCAGATATTTAATGACATACACTTAGTGCTCCACTTCAACTAATCAGTTTGGCTTGCATGGCCTCAAAATGGGTCTTCTTCTTTCGAGTTCGGGAGTGTTTAGAATTTTAAATAGCTTTACTTGTGGCTGCTTCGTTGTTTACACACATGAAATGTCCTCCTCAAAAGTCAGGTCACATAGTATTTCCATGTTATGTAGATTTTTCTTTCTCAAAACCATCACATAAATAAACTTTTCTTGTGGGTGAATTTTGATTTCTGATTCTCTGTTCTCAAATTGGGCAGTGGAACAAGGTAGCTACATGCCCACACTCGTGTGTCCCTGTGCATTTCAATACTCCTTGTGTATTATGCATACACTGAATGAATCAATAAGATAAAAAGTTTTACTCTGATCAATAATGCCCTAAAGTGGAAAATCATTAATGTGAACCACAATAGTGGCCACTTCTTGTAATATGTATGTCTTCTTATTCCCTCAGATAATATCAGAAAACAAGAATGTCTCGTTGAATAGCAAGCATTTGGGATTTGTGTTGTGAGGTGTTTCTTGTCCACTGGATAGAATTCCCCCAGCGACTGAAAAAAAAACAAAAACAAAGAACCTTGCTGAGGACACAGCAAATCCCTGGGGTTGTTAAAAGGTGTGTTGACAGCAGCTTCAAAAAGGTACTGTGGTTGACTGGAAGGCTCTCCAGTCCTGTCCTCATGGCCAGTTTGCTGCACTAAGGTACAGAATTTCAAGGTTTTGTTGTGAACATCCAACATACAGGTTATTCTGCTTTAAAGGAATAGTCTTGACATTTGACATGAAGCTTGAGTTAGCAGCATTAGCTTAGCATGCAGACTGAAAACAGGAGTTACAGGAGTAATTAGAGCTCTTTAGAAGAGCTGGTAGGTAAATTTTGTTTACCTTTGGACTGAGCTAGTGTAAATGTTCATGCTAAGCTAAGCCGGCTGCTGGCTCGAGCTTCATATTGAACAGACAGATGAGATGAGAGTGGAGTTGATCTTCTCATCTAACTCTTGGCAAGAAAGCAAATAAGTGTATTTCCCAAAATATGAAACTATTCCTTTAATGTACATGATGTCTCCAGTATCTCTAACCCTGACTTTGTTTAATTTTGCTAAGCTGTGATTTTTAATGTGGCATTGTGATGCTCAAAGTAGTACTCAGGAGATTTAGCACTGCACAGCCATAGAATTGGAGAATTGGGACTGGCAAGAAACAGGTTGAAAAAAGAATGATCTAAATTTGTAAAGCAGCGCCTGAGATATAGTAACTTTTAGTTTTAGTCAGTGTGGGTCAAGCTCTGAAAACGCTGCCTCCTGTAATTCCCTTAATGCATCTTGATAATGTCTTCCTGCCTGGAAAAAAACATTGTCTTTAAAACTCAACACTTTTAGTGCATAAAAATTAAATTTAAATTTAAATTTTCAGTCCAATGCAACAATCAGGGTTATTTTCTCAGATATTAGAAAGCTCCCTCCAGAGCCACAGAAAACATTAAACAACTGAGCAGTACTGTTCATGATGACTGAACTGATGTCCATGTGGAAAATCATTGTGAGTGGCCTTTTAAAAATGACTACATCCAAACATTTTGTTCAGCCACAGACAAGCTAAATTACCCATGCTAGGGAAAAAATACATTCATACAAATATTATTATCTCTCTCCTTCTTCACTCAAATTTAACATCATTTAACAAATCTGTCACACAACTTATATCAATTGCAAAAAATCCAAAGGTGGGGTTGTTAATTTATATAATTTCTTAACCATTTGATGTAAATGGCCAAGACAGCCTGTCAGATTCAAATTATTTCTCTGTTTCTGTACCCACAGTGCAGGGTAAAACAGTGACCTGGCACCAGAGCTGAAAATGCCATGGGTTGAGCACACAAGGGCTGGTGAATGATGCTCCTCAGGGCATGAATGATGTTGGTCTCACAACTCACAACACCCTCTGAGGGCCTTGGCCTATGTGACGCTTTTAATACAATCAAGACATGCACAGGGCCCTGGGTTACATGCAACAAGGAGGCTGAGTTACTACACATTAAATATTGAAATATGATTATGTAGTCAAATTGAGAATCTTGATACAAGGCAGAAACCATTATGTGCAAGTGGTCATTTGCAGGAGGTCAAGTAGAAGGCTCTTTGTCAAGATAAAGAGCAAGCTGTCTGGGGAAACTGCTCAGCACAGCTAGTGTCTTATTCCAGTCTGCACTGCATGTAAGCAGCATGGATTTCAAGTGTTGCAGGGCATTCAGACCCAGGGCCTAAACACTCTATTGGTTTTAAGTTTATGCATTATTCATTGAGGCTGTGAATGACACAAGAGGCTTTAAGGCTCAGGCTATTCTTCCTCTCAAAAAGCCTGGAATAATAGGAGTGTAGTTTGTCCAAGAGGAAACTACAGACCTCATTATCACCTTTTATCATTGACAGATTCCCTCAACAAAACACAAACAAAGCCAGTTAAAATACTGTATATTTTCAAGCTGTAGCCTATCATTTACACCTCTCCCCACAGTTATGCCACTTGGCAGTTCTTGCTGTGTTTATTCATGTGTCGGAATTTAGTCCCTGTCTTTGAGATTCACGGACAAGAGACTGGAAGTTAATGGCACACATGAGTGTTGCGCTCACAATAACGTATTAAAGTATGTTTGGGTGAGCAGGACAACACTGTCATGTCCAGCACGGTCGACAGCATGGTCCTAGTGAGAGTGTTTTGTGTGCATTGGCACGAGCATAGGCTACTGCCTCTACGTGTGTATGCCCGCGTGCGTGTTGCTGAGTCAGGCGCGACCACTCTCGGTTCAGCCCGTTGCTCTCTCTCTCTCTCTCTCTCTCTCTCTCTCTCTCTCTCTCTCTCTCTCTCTCTCTCTCTGTCCAGCTCTTTGCCAGTGAGACTTTGTTTTATCCACCGACGTCATTCATACGGTCTGGACAGCGAGGCGCGAGGCTGCCCTCTGCTCGTCGTTAATTGCGTTTCCTACCGACTAACAACTTGTTTGTCTGTTAGCGCATTTGCTGCCCATGGGCGCTGCTGTTTACACAAGGTGCTGCTCCGCCGCCTGGGCTGTCCGGTGCGCCTCTGCGGTCGGTTCGGGACGGTATTGGGCTCCGCTTTTATGAATGAATAACGAAATGCGAGTGACTGCGAAACTCCCGAGCAGCCGGGCTCCCGGGGGGCTAGCCACTGATGAGAGGGATTAACGACGGAGTGGAGCCGCGGCTCATTGCGGAAAAGCCGAGTCTGACTGCAGGCTGGCGAGGAAACGCACCGTGAGGGAAACGGGCTCCATAGCGTAGAGCAGCGGAACAAAACCGCGGTTACCACAATGTAAGTTTCACTGAAGCTGCAACTCATTAAGGGATGTAGGAAGAAGGGGTCCCTGGTATGGGTGCATGCTTTATTTTTGTCAATGCTTCATAAATATCAAAGCAATACCGAGATAATTGCTCAAAGTGTCTGATTTATTGAACCATAATACCCACTCAGGTGTAAGAAAGGCCTTGGCAAGCTTCTTCTCAGTCATTTTCAGTGACATAACAGTGATGCACCGTCTCCATGATACCCATGAATAATAAGGACCAGAGCCAGGAGAGGTGCCTTCTTTCCATCGTGGATCAGCATCTCCCTGTGTGATGCCTCCTTTCACTCTCAACCTCGAGTTGTCTGGCTTGCAGGTCCATCCACATCGTGGCTCTGGGCAGCGAGTGCCCCGGTGGAGTCGGGCCCGGGGAGGAGATCATGGGCCAGGGGCAGCTGCAGGGAGGCCTGCTGTGGAGTTACCTGGGTCACGGAGCGTTGGTGGGACCCTGCGACCTGGAGAGTAGCCTGCACAACCCGGCCTTCATGGAGTACACCTCACGTGTGTTTGGAGATGTCACTGTTGTGGTTCGGGACTGTCCCAGCTGGGTAAGAGACTGGTGGTGTGTTTGTTTGCAGGACAGAATGAGAAAAGCAGAGAGCTGCATGGGTTGGTACAGTAACCTATCAATCTTTGCTTTGACATATTTGCTCATTCATGTGTCCATCCCTAATATACATATTAAAGGGAACCCTTAAAAGTAATTTTGGTGTTGCTTTGGCTCTTACCCCTACACCTTCCTGCTTGTGTCATACCAAATCAGACTTGCAGATTTGCAGAGGAAGGCAGGCCAATATGGCAAAACAAGCCATAAGAAAGTGGTGTAATTTTGTCCATTGTGAAAGGGTGTACATCACTTAACTGATATGCTGTTTACTTTTCATTTTGCTTCTGTTTCTCAGAAGATGTAAAACATTTAAAATTCCAAGGCCACTTGCCTTCCAGCGCTGATTGCAGGGTTTATAAAAATGGCTCTATTCTTAGGAGGACGCTATTTTAACATGCACTGCAAAAAAAAAAAAAAAAAAAAACTGATGAAAGAACTTTTGTTCTTAATAGCATATGAATTTGAAATGAAAGCACTGTTATGATTTTGTAGCAGCATTGTATGCTTCCTATTATGGGGCTCTCTAACCCTGTCAGGGCTGGTGCTGGGGAAAGTCTGTCAGTCTAATTCTATGTCTCTTTATTCAAATTGCTCAAAGCTTTCTGAAGTGTTTTTTTTCTGCCTAATGAGTTGAATCAGGTTGGTTTAGATCCGCTACCCTCACGCAGGTCCTTGGGGGTAAAGTCCCAAGAGCAAGACTGAGGTATTTATACATAGGGAGACCCAGAGGGAAAGCGTTAGGGTTAGATGAGGTGAGTTTCATGGTACAGATTGGCTATGCACACAATTCAGTTTATTGCATTTCTCATGTCTGTCGTCTTCTGACATGTTACTATTTGTATTTGTTGTTCCTTTCTTCTCTTTCCAGGACTTGTTGGACAGTGACTGGGCCAGTGTGCGGAAAGTTCTTGAGCAGGCAGACATCCTGGTCATTAAATATTCAGTCACTGACAAGCTGGCCTTCCAGCAGGTCAGGAACGGCTACGCCCCGAGACTCCGCCCGCTCCTGAGGCATTGGGGTGTACCTGTCATCCTAGTTGCTGTTGGAGCACGGCTGAATGGTGAGGATTCTTTTGTTCTGTGTTTCTTTTTTCAGAGCCAAAGTGAGTTTAGTTCTGCAAACAGCGCCCTGACAACTGATCACTCCTCTAACTCCTCCTCTTTGTCATTTTGTTCATGAACAATGTTTGAGTTTGAGAGGAAGCAAATAGAAAATGTCTTCATCTTTCAGCAATTGAACTTGATATCCTGGTGTCTTAAGGTTAATTTACAGTTGCATCAGTTGTTGATTTTGATTTTTGGGACAATATCATGTTTTTCTCGTCAAGCCAGTGAGATCACTGCCTCTGCCTCGTGTCCTCTACTGCGTCCTCCGAGCAATGAGGAGGATGCTCATGATTAAATATCCTCTTGGCTCTCTTCAGGCTGTCGGCACACATGCTTCGCTGCAGGAAACACACCATAGCAGGACATTCAATTTATATTTTTTGCCCATTAGAAGCCTTGCAAGCAGATCAGCTCACAGAGCATTTGAATGTGCACTGCCGTGGCTCAAAACTGCACCACAACAGCAGTCACCTGGGTCTAGCCTCACTGTAGGCAGCTTAACACATTAGGCTTTAACATACATATATATCTACACTTTAGTGAGTTTGCATGCGTTTTTGCAAACACACTGACCCTTGTCAAATCCAGACTCTGTAAACAAGCCCATCAAACGCACTAGACTGTATTTTTAGCTTATCTGCTCAACACACTTTGAGATCCTGTCAGAGCTTCACTGCAGAATGATCACAGTGCAAGTCAACTCTTTGCTGGGAGAGATAGATGGAGTGGGAGGGAGCGGGTAGCTGTAGACCGGAGCCTTTGTTTGTGTTTTTGTTTGTGGCTGCCGTGCGTATTTTCATGCTATCCCCTCATGACTGCAGAGAATGACGGCTGAGCTCTGAGCACTTCCTGCCGCTCGACTTTAGACCACCTTAGGCACAGCTGTGGCAGAGAGAGCGCTGCCGTACGTGCATTAACGCACCCATTAAACCAGCGCTGAACGCAGGAGCACAGACAGATTTATCCAAGGGCACGCACACACGCACCCTCACGCACACAAACATACCACTGATATGCCAAGTCACCGCCTGTCAGACGCTCACACACACTCTTCTTTTCCTTCTGCCTCTCACACACACACTCAGTCTCGCTCTCTCTCTGTGTGTCATGCCTGTAGGTTATTAGCAGTATGATTTATCAAATGCCTCAGCACTTAGCTGTATGTCCTGCTCATCCCCCCGTTCTCTCTGGCTCTCTCCTCCTGTGTGTTGTCTCTCTGTAGTCTTTTTTTCTTCTTCAAGCTAATCCCCCTAATTTTCTGTCTGATTCTGTTGCTTTTGTCCCTGAGCACACGTGCCACAGTATGGCTGGTCCTAGTGTACGTGCCACTGCAGATTTTACACATTTAGGAGATCTTATTCTCATGTTATTGTATAGGAATTCTTTGTTTTTTCTCAAAACTTATTGGAAAAAAAACGATGGCTTGAAAGTACCACAGCAACATCATCATCTCAGGAACCAATATAGGCAAACACAAGAGAACAGGAAATAACAATATATTAATTATTGGATGTCCACTCTGACACGGCTAGAGAAGTTAGGAAGTAGGGCAGGTCTGCACCATAAAACCACATATGGCTGTGGCATCTGGTTTGTATATTCTGTTTTTGCAAAATATGTTTTTCTGTTTTAATTTGGTTTACGAAATGTTGCGTTTCATGTTCTGATCAACGCACAAAGTCACTTGTAGTTTTAGTGTTAGTTTTTTGCACTTTTTTGTCCAGTCTAGAAGGAACTATCAAGAAGCACTAACATTTGAAAAAAATGTATGTGTATTGGCTTTTGGATCTGAATCTTTATTATTCAGTAGATTCAACATGTTCTTTTTTTTATATATTTTACTGATATATTTCTGATTTTTTTTTTTTTTTTTTTTTTTCAATTAATTTTGGTTTTAATAATTTTTCACTGCCCTGATTGGTCCAGTCTGTAGGTTGACTCTTGATCATGCAGATCACAACCACCTAAGTAATGGTGTGTTTATGTTCATATAAAATATAATACTTGTGGTGTTTTGTCTGTGGTTATCACTGCAGTGTGTACAATTTGTGTCTGACTATGTTTTGATCCATGTCTGGTATGGTCGCTAACATTAGGATTTAAACTGTTGTGCTCAGTTAGTTAGTTAGTTTGGTTTGTTCTCTTGTTGGAAATTCTCTTTGTGTCTGTGGCAGCTGTCAGATAAATACAACTAGAACAGAAAAGACTTTACAAATAAAGACAGACATTTAACAACAAAATGCTTCAGCGTAACATCACCAAAAATCAGGAATTACATACAACAAAAGTGGCAGACCACTCATATCTTTAAAATTTGCTTTTGGGCTTATATGGCAGTTCATTTCTTGTTTTAGTCTTCTATATTTAACAAATGGATTCATGGATTTTATATCATAGTCTAACATGGGACAAGCATTTCCTGCATCAGCTGATCAAATTATACCAGGTTCATACATCCTAAAAAGCTAAAATCTCCTATCAATGACTCATGACTTCTCATATTAAGTCTTTTTTAGATTCAGTTGTGTGAACAGTTTGAATGATTTCATCTTACAGTTAAATTCACTTCTCTCTGTCTTCAGATGAGGGCCCTCCCTGTACGTGTCCATTGTGTGCGTCTGACTGGAGCAGCTGTGTGCCTCACAGTGAAGGTCTGCAGCTGTCCCGGGACCTGGGGGCCACCTACCTGGAACTGCCTTCTCTCAACCACGTCTTTGTTGGACGCTACTTTGGCAGCGTGGTACGTGATGACGCCACACCGGAATCACAGGATCTAAATAGGAATTTAACGACAACAGTGGAGTCACATCAGTCACCTCATACACTTTTTAACTGTGCGGTTGAATAAGCACAGACGTATATGGTCAGTGATGCTGAGTGAGTTTTTGAGCATTCTTATTTTCAGAACAAAAACAATTTTCCACACATGTTTTCAACAAAACGAGCAGCAGTGACAGCAGCAGCTCCTCCTGTCTGTTCAACTCCATCAACATTTTCAGATCTGGTCTTTGAGTAGAGGAGACAAGGACAAGTAGCCACAATGGTCTTCTGAAGAAGTTGTTTCCAAAGCAAAGAATTGATGATGTAACAGCTCTATTTTTGTACCCTGTGTTTGAACTAATGTGTGTATTTCTGTATTGTTCAGCTGGAGTACTTCATGATTCAGTGTCTGAAACACAAAGCCAAAGAGAGGCCAGAGAAGAGGCGAGGGAATAAAGTGAATGAGCTTCGTCCCCCACACTTAGAACAACCAGGTCAGTGGAGTACTATGGTATCTAAATACTAACATTGCTAATGCTGTTTTGAACGGCATTTATTCTATTTTTGTCCTATTGTGTTCTATAGACAGGCAGGTTAATCAAGCAAGTTTTTCAGAAGAATTTAAATCAATTATTTAAATGTTATTAATGATAATTATTGTTTTTATTACGTTGTTTAAGTTTTGATTTCATTAAATTATTATCGTTGCTAAATTGGCTTTTTTATGGTGCATAGAGAACATTCAGACTGACGGGATTGTTTCTTCTCGAGCTCACAGAGCCATAAAAAGAGCTGAGCACAAAGGTTTTATCCAGATCAATATTCTCTGTTCCAAACTGGAAATAAGACGGGAGACAAAGAGCAAGGTAGACTACTTTTATCCACTGATGTTTGAATCAATTTTAGCTCTTTTCAACACCAGATGCAGCAACAACTGAGTGTTTAGTGCCTAGAGCACAATCACCATAGTGATTGTTTTTGTGGGATAGGAGAGGATTACTCATTAACCTTATCCTTAACTAAATTTTCTTAATCAGTTTACGTATCTGACCTGGGCACTAAAAAATCACTTATCGAGCCAGATCCAGACCTAATTCAGTTCTTTTTTATTATGTGGTCTAAATTCTGCACCACGGTTTGGGCAGGTGTCTGCATCATTCTGTGTCCGAGGGCTACCTGCTTGATCCTGCCAGTAGCATATGTCTGTGTCAAAGATAAAGCCATGCAAGTCTAAGTACACACAGACGCTACAGAGGAACTGTGAATGGCTGATTAAATCAGTTCAGTTTTGAATGACTGACACTGAATGTTTGTCCCTCAGTTTTGGAAATTTAGGTCTGAAACTAACAATTATTTTCATTATCAGTTAATCAGTCAATTGTTTTAACGTCTAAACAATTAATATTAAGGAAATTGTGATGGGCTGGTAACATCTGCATGTTGTTTCGCCTGACTGATGAACAGTTCAATACCCAAGGACACTCAGTTAATTGTAAGTGAAAGAAAACTGACAAATTCTCAATTCTTTGCTATTAGACAGGCTGGAACCAGAGATTGGCATTTTGCAAAATAATTAATTATCGACTAATTATTTAAGATCTAATTTAGTCTTAATCCTTTTACTTGAAGTTCAGGATTTCAGATTAAATTTTAATTAAGGCTCAAAAAAAGCCATACAAAAATCAAAAGGTTTTAGTTTGTCAGCAGCAACAGCGAGACACTTGCAGATTTATTGCAGACTCACTCAAACTGCCTTTAAGCCAGTCAGTGTCCGCTAACACAAAAGGCTAATTATGAGGAGAAATAAATGACCATGCTTGTAATGATCAAAAGAGGCGAGAACTGACAGAGCCACAAACATACATACGCAGCTTCCAGCTGAGACCCAGTAAAATTGATTAACGTAACAAAGCTTAAAGAAAACAAAGCAAGCCAAGCTGGAGTGCTGTGTGGCAGACCAGACTGATGCTGCTTCTCCTTTGTTTTAATGTTTGACCTTTTTATACGGTGGCACTCTTTCTCCTAATTGGCTAAAGGACGGTCTGATTAAATCTGCAGCTGACTGCCTTTCCTAACTGCCGGATGTTGCCACAAACTGAAAGCTCTCTGTGTCTTGAATTTCAAATGATATCATTAAAAAATGAATTTGGCTTGAATCACAACCCCCACACCACAGACAGACCCAGCAGCCTTTATTTTGAAGGATGGTGTCCACTGCTTCTATAAGGGATGCTGAATTCACAGCTACACTCCTGTCTCCTGTCTTTACAACTACTACTACTACTACAGTGTGACATTTTTCCATGTACAGTTTACATTTTTAGAAATAAAACAGCTGGGAATATTTAACACAAATAACACTGTCAAACTAGTGTTAAATATTGATCTGACCATATTGCTGCTCTGTGTGTTTAAACCTGATGCAGTGACTGACAGTTTCATGGCGTGCCAAAAAACTGTTGGTTCCTGTCCAACACTGCTTACGTCTACTTACGGTGTGGGTTGCATTAAATATGATGAGCACTGATTCAGGAACACAACTATTTTCACAGCCAAATCTGAGAGGCCATGAAAAAGGAGATGAGGTCCACAGCAGAGCCAATATTAAGCATGAATATGAATATAATAGGACAATGATTTGTCCCCCAACCACAGGTTTTCTCATTTGTAGTTTTTTCACCACAGTATTTTTATTGTGTTCACTGTTTTCATGGTTACACTCATTTCTCTGCAAATCATTTCTCTGTAACGGTTGTCTATTCAGGGTTTTTCTACATCTTTAAACATTAACCTTATTTAAAACAAGCTTTTGGACTTCCTTTGGATTCTGGGATAATTTTGTTGCTTGCTGGTGTATTTTTATCAACAAAATAATCTAAAAGATAACCGCTAAATGTCACTGTTTGGTGTCAGTTCCTTGAGAGGACAAATCCTCTGTAGAACACAAAGACATTAGATTTCTCTTTTTCTAAAGTAGACCAGAATCCAGTGCAGTAGTGTCAGCTTGCATCTTTGCAGGTCTGTCATTAGTGCAAAGACAAACATATCTGGAAGCGTTTTTTTCTAACTTGAGTAACAGGGCAGGGCACAACATGACATTGGCCACTCTCTGCTCTTTCCTCTTGACTAAAAGGTCTCACTACACTATTGCTTTCAAATTCACTCTCTCCACATACCCATATACACCCCGTTTCTCTCTGAGTTTTCAAAACTCATTGTCAAAAAAAGGGGAAATGACTAGTAGAAGTAGACAAGGTAGATTAAGGTAATATGAGTACACACTGCAAGTGTAAATCAAAACACACCTGCTCTGTATATACCAAATTTGATCGATTTTCCTTTAGGGAACAAGCTGAATTTCAGCAGTAAGTGTTCATTAACTGAACTCATCCTCCCTATCTTTCCCTCTCTCTTTTTCACCCTCTGTGCTAACTCTTCCTCCCACCATTCAGCTCGTCTTCCCCCCATCCGTGTGGAGGAGTCCAGCTTCTCCCAAGACATGCAGTGGTTGTTGGAGCGTGGTGTGCAGTTCGCCGATGTGGCTTTCTATGCCGGGGATTCTGGGAAAGAACTGGGGTGGGCGCATGCGGCCGTGCTGTGTGCGGTCAGCCCGTACTTCAGACAGCTGCTCCTGGGGCCCAAGACCAGGTAGGAAAGATATTAGCACATTCACGAGTTGGAGCTTAATAAGCTATTTCACCACCTGAGCCTGTAGCCCTCAGGAGCTAAACCCTTCCCGTAAACTCCTCCTTAGTGTAACTGTGAAGCACTTTGTGCTGAATTTCATCTCTGGTTGGACAGGGAACGTCCACAGTCACGGTGTGTTTGCAGAGAGCGGGACGCAGGCCCCCATTCGTTGCTGTCCACCTGGGATGGGGGCATTATTGATGACCTGCCACGATCAGAGGGGCACCTGACAGGACGACTCTCCCGTCTGGTGGTGAAGGACCCGCTTCTGTGTATGTGCTTGTGGGAGACTCTCATGTTTATTTACAGAGGTAAAAACCACCAGTCAAACACAGCACACCCAGATACAGCTGAGAAAACCAACATCTTAAATCTGCTGTGGTGTCTTTTGCAGAATATTTCAAATAAATAAATAATTTCCATTTAATCTTTTTAACACCCACTGTTCTACTTGTGAGATGCTAGCACTATGTAGAACTTTCCCTGACAGTTTGCATTATGAAACGTTAGGCCTACACAAGTATGAACCTTTCATATGCTGATTATTTTCTCACTTAATTAGTTAATTAAAATATGTTTGGAAGCAGTGATAAATGTCACACAATCCCTCAAATACAACAATCCAAAACCCAAAGATATTCAATTTACTATCATAGACGACTGTACTTAGGAACAGCTGTGCTTTGAGTTAATTGTCAACGCCGGCATGCTAACATGCTCAGACTGTCAATGTAAATATGTTGATGTTTAGCAAGTATAATTTTTATTATGTCCACCATCTTAGTTTAACAAAATTTTCTACTCAACATTACACACAACTACAGCTGAGACTGATGGGAATGTCATTAGTTTTGGACAAATTTAAATTTTGACCTGAAGGTGAAAAGTCAGGTCCGATGTCAGTTATCAGTTGGCTTAATACAAAATTTCATGACTGTTGAGACATTTCAGTCTCGGCCATAGAGCCACGCCGCTAACATGGCTAAAAGTGACTTGAACAATTACATGATTTTCAAAATTGTTACAGATTTATTTGCTGTTGATCAACTAATCAGTTAATAAACCAATGTGTCAACTCTGTAAAAAAATAAGAAGGGGAAAATATGGTGTCTCCAGTTGTTTAAGTGAGTGTCATTAAATTATTTCTGCATTAAAAGTTGCACTAACCTAAATCATAACGACAGGACAGACGAGCATCCCATCCCCACTGATTCAAACCCTGTGGTTCCTCCAGAGTGAAGTTGCCTAAAATGACATCCTGGCATCAGGATCAGTTGCATAGGAAGTGCCAAATAGAAAGTGGGGATCAGATTACGAAAGCATCTCCAAAACAGCAGCCAACATGCATTTCATCCAGAGAAATCTGGAATCAGCAAGGGTGGCTCAACAAAAAAAAAAGAAAATCAGTTTCCTGATACTAAACACTAGACAGTGCTCAGTGTATTAACCAATACTACTATTTGCTATTTGTGATGTATGAATCAGAGATATTTGAATATTTGCAGGCGTTTAGTGTTGATTATTTGTGTGTTGCTAAATGCTGGTGTTTCACATGGACATTTTAAATAAGTTTAAATAGAGCCAGAATGACATCCACAGCATGGGAACTCCATTCCAGTTTTACATTCAGTTACTCTTTTTCCAATAATTTAGATGTGATGATTAATGTCCCCTGGCAGCAGAAGGCAGTTTGCCTGCTACTGGGTCTTGTCCAATATTCCATTACGCTGAGGAACAGATATCAGTCAGATTGAAAGTGCCTGATCGTAAGCAACTGTAGTATTTTAATCTAGGATCTGATCATTCATCGTGTAATAGTGTGATCCCACACTGCTTTCTTAACCCACATTTGTACTTGGATGCCTCGGAGCACTCATGTTTCCTTTATCTCCAGCCAGCTTAGTTCTATTAAACATTATGGACATCAGTGCACTGAGTGACGTCTCTGCAGAAATTGAACTTCCATCAGTTTGACGGCTATTGGGATTAGTTGATAGAAATCTGGCTCTGTAGCCTGTTATAGCAGCCTCATATTTACATCAACAAGTGATGAATTCTGTGATGAAACTGTCATGTAAAATTAATAATACTATATATTAACCTCGCTTAACAAGGATTATGCAGGCATAAACTGTACAGTCAGAACATTTGCAGACATTGTATACTGTGGGGCTTGTATCCAAAATGTTCCCCAGTCGTGTATGAAGCCTAGATAAACAGGCATGTGATATTCTCTGTGACTTTGGTGCTGTAATGAAAATCTTCTCGTCTGCGGCTTATAGTCTGCAGTGCTGTGCTTGCTGCATGTTGGATCACAGGGCCAGTGCATGCCAGCAGGCTGCATGTTGTGCAGGATTCCTTATGGCAAAAAGCTGTGCTAACATCTGATTCATGGCTGCCTTTTAGCATGTATGTGAGCAGCACTGATGGTCTGACTGAACACACGTCTGCGCGTGCACACACACACACACACACACACACACACACAAACACTAGAGGCAGACACGCAGACATATTCGCTGAGTGTGTTTTGTGTATGTGTGCTTGTGAAGGCTGAGCGGAGAAGGGAAGAAGATTATAGGGTTAGACTGAGTCTGTGTGAGTAACTGTATGAATAAGAATAAGAAAAGAAGCAGTTGAAAGATGGAGAGAACAGCATGTATTTTCATGCATGCATGTAAGTCCTTGTGTGGATTTTTTTTGAGTATGCGAAAAGGAAGATGGGAAAGTGAGGAGTAGAAAATTCTGAGAAGGGTAAAACAGAAAAAAAAAAGAAGGAAAAAAAACCGAGGTGGTGGGACGTGAAGGTGTGAGGGGGTGGAGTGTAAGGTGCTGATTTTCTGCATTTCTGTGTGATAATTTGATGGTGAGAGAGTGTTTGGGTGGTGGGAGAGCTGGGCACTAGAGCATACTGTTAATGTGTGTGTGTGGTTTGGAGGGAATAGCATGTGCTGAGGAGAATACGAATGTCACGTTTCCATAAAGCACTGCAGGGAGACAGCATTAAGTCTTGTGTGAAAAATGACTAACGTTAACCTTCAACATGGGGGGTCTGGTTGTATGATAATAGCAGCTGACCTCATATCAAGTGTGTGTGCGTTTCTGTATTAGTGTTCTTTTTTAATTGGCTAATCAGACATGAAACATTGGGAGCACATTCTGCCAATGTTTGTTCATTTGCAGTAAATCCACAACATGCCGTACTTTGCTTTGCTAGAGACAGGACAAATATCTTCTGCTCGCAATTCAGTTCAACTCATTTGTTGATTGTAGCTTATTTTATTGACTCAGCAGAAGAAATTTCCATAACAATATCATGTCTCTCTAAAGACAGCGTCACACTGGTGCTGTTATTTCATGCTTGGGGTTTTTGTCACTGGAGTTTGTGTGTGGACAGTCGCAGAGGCCGTGACTTGTGCTTGTGTGATGTTAACACTGTGAGACTCTGTCTCCTTTTGTAGAATCCTACTGAATTATTGAATTTGTCACTGGGTTGCCATTGTGTGTGTGTGTGTGTGCACGTTTAGCACAAGTATTACATGTATATGACACTGATGAATCATTGTGTGTGTATGGTCATTGAGGCCTTATTTGGGGTCACATTGTCGACCACACACTAGTTGTTTTTTGGGACATGTCTCAGTGGGGGAAATTGGTTGTAATTTAGTTTCCTTCAGTTGCATTTAGCACAAACGTCACTGGTTTCTGTCTTTGTTGGGGTTTGGTTTAAATTAGGTGAGATTTAGAGTCAGGAATGTAGCAGTTATGGATGAGATTAAGGAAAACCTTTGGGGAATGAGTGTTAATCTGTGCTAAGTGTTTGAGTTTGTCTGTGTGTTTGTGTAAATGGGTGAGAGGAAACAGTTCAACATGGAAACTGACTATATTTGTGATATTATGTAGAGGCAGCTTTTTGCATAGATATTTTGTGCTATTTGTTTTCCTTCCATTGCACCTATGAAAACATCCACCAGCCCATCCAGTGCTGTTTTTTAGTGTCTGGCTGCATCATGTCAGCACCGCAGCTCCTGAGCTAATCTCTCACCTGCCTATGAGGTGTCTGCACTGTGCAGTGTCATTATCCTGGACAGTGTGTCGAGGTAATCCCTCTATCACCCGAAATACCGTCATTATGAACTAATGATGAGCTAAATCCTGTCCAGTCCAGCTCCCTTCTTCCCTCGACAGTCTGTTTATGTCCCAGTGAGACAGAGTGCGTCACCCCAATCAGGCTGCCGGGCTGTGCAGGCTTTAGAAAGGAGTATGCCACTGAAATGCAGCGCAGATGTTTTCAAATGAAAGTTTGCTTTATCATGTCTGTGTTTAAATAGCTTCACAAGTTTAGCTTACTTCAGCTAGTCATGGAGTCTTTATACTTCACATCCTTTTTGATGACATTAAGTCAGCATATAGCACAACCCAGATTTTATATTTCCCTGTTTGTTTACTGTATATCAATAATTTAAAGCCATGCTAGCCGCGTGGTTTTAGGGACAGCGATGTCGGTCTGTCAGTTGGTCATTTGACCAGTTTGGCCCAGAATCCAACTCCAACTCCAACCATTGGATGGATTGCCTTGAGTCCTACTGACCTTAGTAATCCCCTGACCTCTAATGCCACGTGAGGCTCATATTTGTGGTTTTTAGTGAAATGTCTTAACAACGGTTGGAGTTGTAATAACTTCAGTGCTTCCTTACCTTTTTTACTTTATGCATCATAAGGTCAAAATTTAATTTTGTGCAATACTTTGGTTTTTGACCAAAAATCTGTAAAACTAATGACATTCCCATCAACCTTAGTTGCACTCTGTGTTTAGTGCTAATTATCAAATATTATTAGCATGCTAACACACTAAACTAAAATGGCGAACGCGGTATACAAAACCTGCTACTGAACAACATATTAGCATTATCATTGTGAGCATGTTAGCCTGCTGACGTTGACACTTATCTCAAAGCACTGCTGTGTCTAGCACAGCCTAAAAGAGCTGCTATAGCATGGGTGTAGACTCTTGTTTAAAATACAGTAGTTAACTTTTTCAGCTTTAGCCAGAAAAATTGGTCTATACTGTAATGTGACTGGATGAGAAACAACTAACAAGTAGACTTTATTTCTATTTAATTACACATATTGTGCATGTGAATTGTGAAAATAGGATGAAAACTTTACATGTCTTTACACTGTTTGTTTAAAATTAGTTTTTTTAGTAGCCAGCAACCAACTGGAAAAAATAAAAATCAAATTAAAGTAAAATCAAATTAGAAAAAAAAACAGATTCATGAAGGTAACTTGTTTGTTTTGCCTTTTGGTCACTGTTTCTTATCAAAAGAATCTGGACCGGGTGTCCCATCCATAACCACAATGCATTATATAAGCAGAAAAATTTTAGAACAAGCCAGCTTAGTCAAAAACAGGCCCTGAGTATTCGGTGTAAGGTGCGTAGGTGGTCAGAGCAAGATGCCAACGAGAATAGAGTTTGCCTCTGTGTTTCTGCAAACTGTACTATTGTGGGTCCATACAGTCAGTTTGTTTATGGATGTTTTGTAGGAGCATGGGAGTGGGAGCACCTCCAGGAGGCCCTGGAAGAGAAGCTGAAGAACTCTCTGGCTGTTGCTCAGCTTATGGAGCGCATACGATCGCTCATCGGGAGAGAAAGGGTGAGGTCTTAAATTTTGAAATCACCTCTCCTCTCTTCCTTTAATACACACAAATTTCATATAAAACCTTGTTTGAGATTGGGAAATCTTATGTTGTGTATGCTATAACAGCCCTCTCCAACAAAAGAGGTTAAATATCTGTAATATGTCAAACTCGTTCTTTGAAGATATAAACACATGTTTTTATGGTTGAAGTCTAACAGAACCTTAATTAACAAGACCTTGTTTAGAAAGAGCACAGTAATAATGTGTCTATAATTAGCATATTTACATAATTAGTGCCCATAATCACCTCTCAGACACTGGGAATTAGCACAAAATAAACAAGAGATGCTCTCAAAGGAGCAAAATCACAACTCACGATCTTTAAGGAGTTCACAGTCACATCTGCCATGAAATCCAACATTATGTTAAGAAGTTCAGCGTCACATCTGAAATGTCTTGTCATAAAACATAAGCTGGCTCTGTGTAATAGGCAGCAGACTTGAACACTTAGAGAGACATCAGGAGATATGACATGGCTGCGTCTGACAAGCCTTCGGCACCAAGTATGGTGGACCAACCCATCTGGATAGAACTAGGTCTTCTACCTGAGGCGGTGCACCAAGACACGTTAAGGCCACTTTAACGTGATGAGACACCCTAATGTCCTGTCATGATTTGATCTCATCCTCTATAAACACCTCCAGGACATCTCACTCTGTGAAATTTACTTTTCATGAGCTTTCTGTTGTTTTACAAATACATAGCAGCTTGATTCTGTTGCTGTCTCTACTGTTTGCTGAACTCTGAGAATATGGAGTTCTTTGTGTGCTTCACTTGACTGAGAAAGGTCACATGTTAATGGGATGCTTTGACGACACTCATTTGTGGACTTAACAAAACCACATGTGCACATACACTCTAAAAAGACACACTGACAGCCTTTCTTCAACTACTGACTTCACCTGCTGTACAGTGCTGTCATCTGTATTCACATATATTGTACTATGCACCCTTTACATGGCAAAAAATGAGAAGTAATATGTTAATAAATACACTGTTGGGCTGACTGTCAGGTTCTTAGTCTGTTCTCAGTGTTAGCCAGTTCCATCATGTCGTTCTTGGCATTGCAATTCAAGTATGTTTGGGTAGCGCTAAGCAAGACTGGCAGAGAGGCCATTTGTATTCCACAGGGGAGGTGGTATAGATGTACAGAATTGCAAGTGTGCTGGTAACTGGTACCTGACATCCTGCAGAGGAATGTTAACTCCCTGTCTGTTTCTTTTGGCTTCCTCTCCTCAATTTCTGTGTGTGTGTGTGTGTGTGTGTGTGTGTGTGTGTGTGTGTGCAGGGCCCCAGGGATACCCCGAGTGCGCGGGCAGCTCAGCTCGGCCCCCAGACTCTTGTCAACCTCTTCAATTCTCCCCTTTACTCAGATGTCATCTTCATGGTGCAAGGTGGGTTCATGCTGATCTGTTAGAGGCACACACACTTACAAATGCATGCACTGTCACACAGCAGAGACAAGTGACTTTTTATTAGCCCTGATTGAATTATGATCTCGGTCCCGGGCCTGGTCATCCATTTGGAGACGAAATAAGATAAAATGGTCCGAGCGACGGGCTCCCTTCCGTTCCCATCATGTTTCATCTCACCAAAAGCTTTTCCATGAGCTGCACTTCTATTAAACGATCAAACTGCGAAATATAGAAATAATGGCCAGAAGCCTCTCCTAATCAATATATATCTCATAAAAAGTGCAGTGAGCTTTTCTCGTCTTTGCACCTCGGGGGCTGCGAGCTCAACTCTTGGAGGTCACAGAGGAAATTTCTAAAAGAATATTTAGTGCATTTCTGATCTGTTTTTTTCAATCTTGACTTTCTGATGGAGTGTGGTGAGAGCTGTCACTGGCTGTTCATGGTGATTAATGACAGCGATTATAACAGGACTCGTGTCCGCGATTTACATGTCATTTGTTTCGTGTTATTTAATGGCCCATTATGAGAGATCATCACTTGAATTAGATTTGGTCTCTATTCTTCTGTGATCATTCCAAAGAGACAAATTAGTGATATTAGGAGTGTTTGATTAAAGTCAAAGCCAAAGGTACATTCTGTTACTATTCAAGAATCAATATATTAATTATGAACTGTTTATAGTCTCTGGCAGTGCACTTCTTTGGGACTTTTCCAGACACTGCTAAGACATTATAAACCTAGATGTTAAATTTACATGTGTGTGTTCTAGGCAGCGTATTGCCAGCCCACCGGGCGGTGCTGGTGGCACGCTGTGACGTCATGGCGGCAATGTTCAGCGGAAAGTATGCAGAGGCCCGGAGCCGAGTGGTGCCCATCCACGGAGTCTCCTCAGATACCTTCCTGTCTTTCCTTGAGTACCTCTACACTGACTCCTGCTGTCCTGGTGAGTTTACTGCACACAACAAAGACATGTACACAACTACACCACTGTGGCCACTGCTGTGTACAATAAGATCAATGACTAAATGGCTGCTATGACTGCAAACACATCTCCAACAGAAGGTCCTAAATATAGTAATAGACAGCCCCCGGTCCTCTTTATCTTGTGGACTAATTAAACCCTGTAGCAGATTTTGTATTATGGTGAGATTGATTGCACTCAGTGTGTTATTCATTCACCCGCCTATAACTATACCCTCAGGCTGTTCCTGTAAATAAAAATAGTTTCCTTAGTTAAATAAGCGGAAAAGCTAGAGATAGAAGCTCAGTTGAGATGAAAGTCACTTTATATGCCATGGATCTGACCAACAAAATGACACCTGTTCATGGAGGTACAATGGACCTTTGATGTAATTTTAAAGTACCCGAATCAGAAAACACTTGAGAGTGGTACAGTAGTGTTTTCCTATAGGCCTTGCTACTAAACAAAGCGCAGATGACACGTCCCATCAACCATCTGTGTGACTGCGACATGCTGCCAGTGTCAGTCTCAGGAGGCGCGTGGAGAACAGCACTGAGCTTAAAATTAAATTAGATTTAGTGATGACAAAATCAACCCGTGGCATCACTGCTTCATCTGCTTTTAATGGTGCCAAATGAAGGCCCCAGACGTGTTGTTGTTTTCCTCTGTCACTCTCTGACACATTGTGCGCTGCATTTTCGAAGTAATTAGTGCTGATAAATCTCTTTGGTGGTGGCAACGAGCGACACAACATTACATTCAGACAATTATATGAGGAGCCTCTATAACCTTAAATTTTATTGAGCAAGTGACTCCCTGTAATTTGAAAGCTTAGCTGATACTGTTGATCCCACTGAAAATCAACAGTCAGCCTGCAGCTCTGCGAAGCTTTCGGCCAACCCTCAGCTCATATGTTAAGTTTGACAAAACAAATATTCAAACCAATTCACTCAAAACTATAGACTGTTCTCAGTCAGGCTTACACACACCGATCGTAGGGTATGGCCAAAGTAAAAGAAGAACATTTAGAAAGACATATATTGAGAGGTTTGTGTACCAAATTAAATCTAAAATATTAGTTAGTATTGTTCAGATGGCTAGAGGGGCTACAATACGATTTGCTGTGTATCTGCTCTTGTGTGCTAACATGTTGGCCAAAATGAGTGGATAAGCTGATATATCAAGTCAAGTCTTCTTGCTATGTTTATTTTCGAGTTTCCTGCCTCCTAGTGGTAAAAGTTTACCTAATGCAGCCTTGAATGACAAGCCTTTGCAGTATTGTCTAAAGGGGCTTTTGAAGGTGTGTGTGTGTGTGTGTGTGTGTGTGTGTGTGTGTGAGTGTGTGCGTGCTTACATGACAACAGTGGTGATATCACAACTGCAGTCCCTTTGGATTAAGCCTTACAACTGCAGATAATTTACAAATTCAGAAAGCACAAAAGAATATGTGTTATATACCTCCATTAATAGCTATTAAAAAGCTTTTAACTTTTAGTTACAGAATTACATTCACTGTCATGTTTCTTTCCAGTATAGTTACATAATGAAGCTGCTGCATTGACAGCTTAAAGCTTCAGAATAATCAGTTCTGAATAAGCAGCTCTCAGGAGCTGACGATCCCCTTTTTCTGTGGCATGGGATGTTTTGATGAAAAACTTTAACAAGCAATCCCTCAGTTGCTGCTTAGGTACAGGGAGGGTAAACAAGCTGTTTCCAGAGATACAGCTTCAGGTTGAGTCATGGGAGCAGGAAATTAAAGGCATGAAACAGCTCCAGAGGCTGCAGTCGCTGCACTGTTATGCAACAGCTCAGCACTCAAGGTCAAAGCAAGGTAACTCCACCAGTAGCATCAAAAACAAAGGGTGTGAAATCAAAGGAGAAGCGCGATTAGTGTTTCATTCATATAAATAATAACCATACATATGGTAGTAGAATACATTCTTCATGCTCATTTATGTTTTTTGGGTGGTTTGTGCAGTCAAATAGAAGAAACCCTGTATATGATTGCTGCTAAGCTGACAGTGCACCAGCCTGTCAGAGCCGCATGCAGAGTTTGACTCACATAAATGACAGGAATCAGATTAAACCAGGAGTAATTTGATTTGACATTTTGACATTACATAATAGGATTGACAGTACTCGTTTGACATTTGTTGCATGTGTGTATTTAAGGATGTTATTTGACAGTGTGAAAACAGCAATGGGGAATTTACTAATTTGTTTTATTTAATGTGATTTGACTAGTGAGGTCTATTGAAAAACACACAGCTGAGATTTAGTCCTTGTTATGATGTTTGTTGTAAGCACAGAAATCATGTTGTTCTTTTGAGAGATTTCCGTGAAATCTGTTGGACATTCAACAAACGTTGATGGTGCACAAAGGAGGTACTGTAGACTGCACTGACTGTAATGTGACTTTAAGACACTATGTGAGAAATAAAATGGCATAAATACATTATTTGATTTTTGTGGCTCCCTGCTCCACAGGGAGCAAAAGAATAAGCTGTAAACTTATCATTGACATATTATCACATTATATAGTTACATATAACTATGGCAAATGTGTTAACAAATAATTACATATATTTATTGTTACGCAATATCATCATTAATTTGGAATCATGTTTCTTGCCACTTGATGGATACAAGTCAAGTCACTCTCCTTTAAGCTCTGTTTTGGTCTTTTTAAAAGCCTTTAAAATTCTGCTACAAGTTTCTTTAACTGATAGAACTGATGACTTTGTAATTCAGCATCTTCTAATTCTGTGTGAAAGACACATTAAATACTTTTATCTTTATATGGTTGTTTAGAGCTGTGGCTCTGTTCCAGTTTGATTTTTAATCTTAAAGGGAAGTTTTTAAACCTCTGCTTTCCTCTGGAGGCCTCATGCTTAAAAATGTACCCAGCTGTTGTACACATCAGGAATTAAATGTAATCTGTATAATGTGCAATGATGTAAGTGTATGTAGTATATCAGACAGTGTTGTGTGTGTTTGTGTGTCCAGCCAGTGTGCTGCAGGCCATGGCCGTGCTGGTCTGTGCTGAGATGTACCAGGTGAAACGTCTGCAGCACCTGTGTGAGGTCTGTGTGTGTGCTTACCTTCAGAGCATGCCCAGTAGAGAGCTGGCATCAACAGGTATCAGCGTGGTCCGACTACTCCGCAGAGCAAAGGTCAGTGCAACTTTGCATATGATTTGAGAACAGAAGCAGAACCGTCAGATAGTTTGTCTGTGTAGAACGGATTCCTACCTCAGTATGATATAACATCTGCTACAGCCAACTAAATGGAAATGATTTGAAAAGCATTAATTATTAAAAGAATAACAGTCTCTCCGTTTCAATCGATTCTCAGTGCCACAATGCAGAGCAGCTGTACGTCTGGCTCCTCCACTTCATCGCCAACAACTACCTGATCTTCAGTCACAAACCTGACTTCCTGGAGCTCTCGGGTCAGTGCAATATTTTTTCTTTAAAATCTGACGATTTTAAATAAGCCTTGTAAGTGATGATCAAGCAAATTAAAATGCAAAATTAAACAGCTCATTTCCAATTTTTTTGCGCAGTATCAGAATTAATTTAAAAAAGTCAGAGTGCTTCCAGGCTTTTTTAACACAGTATGTGTAGGGTGGGCTGCATCTGTCTCACTTAAATGAATGCCAGGCTTCTCATTTCTTTTTGTCAAATGGGACAAACACTACAAAATACATGAGGTGCAAGTTTGAGAATCAAACATGGCTACAGACACCTGTGAAAACCTCTGTATTTTATGCTTTTCTGCCATACAGCACAATATGGCAGTATTTATGTTAGACTGTGAATAATGTCTCCTTATAGTATTTAAGTTTAATACTATAAGTTTATGCTTGAGTTACATAAAACACTTCTGTTTGCCTCTCAGTTATTACAGTCTTTTGATTTAACAGACCACATAAAAGCAGATAAAGACAGGCTAATTACAAAGATTAATAGCATCATGGCTCTGGTTAGTAGCAGTAGCAATTTTTATTGTCATTATTAGTCATACACATAAGACTTATTTAAGGTCAATGGACGGGTACTGAAGGGCACAAGCAAAGTCAAAGGCCAGTATAAGGGGACAGCACATGATCGATCACCGTTGGTCTTCTGTTGCTTGTCGGTGTAAACAAAATCTTACCACATATTTCATCCATTCATGGCAACAATCCAAGAAGTTATTACTGTATGTGTTATCTGTGAGTATGCGCCAAGTATAGTAAATCTTGCTGTAATGGTTTTATCAGGAAAACATCCCATAGCTGTGTTTGCAGTAGGTTATGGTTGTGTCTTTGTGTTTATGTGTGTTCCAGAGGATGAGCGTGAGCAGGTGGAGCGGCTACGATGGCCATCCAGAGGATACCTGCAGGAGCTTAGCGAGTACCAGCAGCGGCGACGCAAACTACGCAAGTCCCGCTGCATAGTCATGTGACCCCACCTGGAAGCCACAAGCCTGTGGAAAACAGGGGAGAGAGGGGAGGGGAATCAAATGAGAAAATAATGACAAAGAGTGAGGCTGTGCATCATCAACAGTGGAAAGAGAGGAAACAGTTTTTTTCTGTTTGTGCTGTTGGATGAAGGACTGACTCTGGAGGATACCGCTGCAGAGGAGAACAGTATAAGACTCCTCAACCACTGGGACAGCGCTGTATGTACAGTATGTCAGGCAGTGACATACACCACTGCGACACTCCTCTCTTCCCCTGAAGGAATGTGTGCGTGTCCTCTGCATAAAGACTATTCCATCATGGGCAACACAAAATGACTGATCCTTTAAACCCAATATGAATTTAAAATGACTGTCTGGCCACTGGCCAGAGGCTCTGTAAAAGATTATATTTCTATTGGCTGAGGCTGATGGATTTTGAAGATCAACATTAACACAGAATGGCTCCATTACAAGTACAGATATATCAAATGACCACACATCTGTTAGACAACAGACCAGGACCATGTTGCGGCCTGGTTCACACTACAGTAACGGGTAATGTGACTTCAGGTTGAATAAGAAGGAGAAAACTGTGCTGTGAAGTGTTTTCTTCTCTACTCGACACCCGGGGATGTCTGTGTCTCTTATGTACGCTGGACATGGGACTGCTCCATCTTAAATTAAACTCATGATGACCCATGGTGACCCATGATGCATCTGTGTCCCGTTGTATCGGGGATTGTGAAAAAAAAAAAAAAAAAGTGAACACGTCTACATGCAGCATTTCTTAAGCTGAAATAACTCTTGAGCCTTCAACTTCTCAGTGGCCCAGTGAGCATTTCATCTGAGCGGTGACCTACATTAACACTGAGAGCAGAGTGGAAAGCAACTGGTAATGCTGCTGGTAACACAGTCATGCTCCTTTTCATCTGTAATCTAACAGACCCTCAGTTTAGCATACGAGCAGGACCAATATAATTACAATTCTTCTATTAGATTCTTTCAGATCTTTAATGCAACATCAATGAGTGTCTCAGAGCCAGACTGATTTTATTACCATGTTTTAAGTGGAATACATTATGACTGTAGTCTGTGTCAAATGAGGCCATTTCACTTTTCATTAAGAAATTACTTGAAAATTAAATTCTGAAATTAAACTACACAAAGCCTGTATCAAAATCAATCAAGTGCTCTATACACCAAATCCAGAACAATAATCAATGTCTTTTTAAACTTCATTTAAAGCTGGACTTTTACATCATTTCCTTTGCAGGTTAATGTGAAATACTGTTGAAATTACTCCTTATACATGTGCAATAACAAATACTAAGGGTCTGTCTCTGTCACACAAAAAAAGCAAAGGCCTTTTGTAGCATTTACGTGTACAGACGGGATATAAAGATTTAGGAAAAACAATCATATCATGAACATAAGTTGGTACACTAAAACCACAATGCCTCTGGGTGAATACACAATATTTATTTTATCTTTTTTTTTTGAAAGGTTGTTTTTAATCATAATGAGATTATGATTTATTGGTGCTGCAATTATTTTTGTAAACTATACTGTATATGGACATTTATGATTTTTTTTTTTTTTTTTAAACATTTGGAGCAAAGACAACTGGGCCATACTATTTTACAGTCCAATGTTTCACTGGTATTTACTTTAAAAGGATTAAGAAATTATTGATTTGACAAAACTGGGGGACAGAAGCCAGAACAACTTGTCCGACAATCCCTCAGCAAAATGAAAGCAAATAAGATCAAAGGTGACATTTGTGGCTATTTTTGATACAGTGGATCAATATAATTCATTAATGATCCACAAACTGCATGTAGCTGTGTTTGTATCCAGTTCTTGCAGTGCTGTAGCAGCAGGCTGTGTATATAGTACAGACCACAATCACTGTCAAGTTGTTATCTAACCAGTTGGTGTGTGTTTAACTATAATGACGACAAACAACATTTACAGTGTGTGTCTAGTTCGAAAAAAAACAAACAATAAATAAACGCCAATCTACTCTTACAAAAGGAAGATGACTCATTAAATAGCAGCTGAAACACTGGACTGTGAATCAAAGTGTGCCCCAGTACGGCATCCACTCGAGACACTCGCGTGGCTCCACGGGGCCTGTGCTGTACAGACTGTAGATAACATGGCGTCTGACTTTAAATAAAGACATGTTTTAGAATGAACGTATCACAGACTCAGTGAATGTCTGTACTCTGTTGTGTTTGTATGTTGCCGTACAGTCACAGTCAGGTGTGCAGGTGTCTGCGTGCATTTTGATTGCAATTAAAATCAACCTGTTTGACCGTAAGATGGCTGACAGCCACCTTAAGCTTCTACAACTGGCATTGGCTCTCCAGGTCTCCTAACACCATTCTTCCAAAACATATTATTCCCTCATTAGATGGCTTGATGGCGGTGGTGGAGAATGCAGTCTAAGTCCAGGATCGGACTTCACAACATGTTTGTCTTTCACACTGTGTCAGATTAGAGTCGTCAATCCTTACTGTGACTTGGTCAACAGACATGACAGACTACAAGTTGGACCCCGAGCAGTCATGGCCTGTCGTCCTTAAGGTGCCGGGGACCGACTGTACTGTTGCATCTGACAACACCAACAACAACAACATGAATGTTTATGTATGTAGTCACGGTTATATTAATCAAAGAGGACCTTGTTATGTTTGCAGGGGGTGAAGTCACACCCACGACTCACCCTGTGCGGAAGCATCTGCTCTCCTTATGTTTCTCCGCCCTTTTATTCAGGCGTTTCCTTAATTTGTCGACCATCTGTACATTTCCATCAGGATGTGATGCAGTGTGGGCCCAGAGCAGATTTTACTCCTGCCTCTACCACAGAACAATTCATTGTTATCTCTTTGAGCACCACCTTGGGCATCTTATTCCCTTTCGTTTATTTATTCCTACTCTAATGAGAGCTTTCTGTTACTAAATCATGCACTTAATGACTTGCTTTGGGTCTTCTGAGGGGAAACACCTACCTCCTTTTCTTGCCTCCTATTACCAATGCTACACATTTCTTATTCTCTTCACAGCCAGACCCTCGGTCTTTCATATTATATGAGTGTGTGTATATATGGAGGTAAAAGAAGAGTCTGTGCAGTGTCCTGTACCTGGAGGTGTGGACCAGGTTACTGCAGGGCTCCAATGGACCGCAGCATGTCCTTCAGGTTACCACTCTTATCCAGTGCCGCCACATCACTGCCGCCTCCAATGCACTCCTCACCGATGAACACCCGTGGGACCTACATTTCAAATGAATACAAGAAAAACAGGGATGCAGAAGGTTAACATGCAGTTACTGATTTTAAATGTCATACACAGGGTTAGACAATATGATGAGACAATGTACATTTGTGTACCAGTCCATCTTGTCCATACCATTGTAACTATCCCTTAAACATCTCTGGGTGTATCAGACCAGTATGGACAACGCTGCAAATTAATAAGCACAACTCATGGCCGTTAAAGGCTTTTCATATGATTTTTGCACAAATGAGATGTGTAATTGTCAGGGAGCTAATTCACAGGTCTATTCCATCTACCTCAATAGAGGATTTCATTCATATCAGCCACCCCTTCTCATGTGCTTTGGTTGAAATCCTCATTTATGGATTTCAAAAGCAACTGTAGTCCAAGCAAATAAATAAAAACCAGCAAATTAATCAGAAATTTTACAGCTTCAAACGTTGTAAACATAGTTACTATGGCTATCACTGCAAAGCTGTTTTATTTTGACGTGGCAAAAGGTTTATTTTTGGCCTGTTGATGCCACTGCACTGCGGTTGAAGTCAACAAGGAAGTTGATTACACACATGTAAACGCCTCTCCTCAAAGTGAGACTCCTCCGTTGTTTACTAAGGCCCGAGCGAGCGGCTGTTTACCGTGCGGGCTCCGGTAAGTTCCATGAAGTAGTCCTGCATGCTGTCCATGTCGCTGCGTCCACTTATATCAATACACTCCAGATGTCCGGGTTTGAACTTATATTTGGCCAAAACTTCTTTGGCCATAATGCAGTACGAGCACGTGGGCTTAATGAACAGCACCACTTTGTCTCCTTTGATCTTCGCCTGCACAAACTCCTGCGCCATTTTCGGTCGGTCGGTAAAGTGCTGCGGGAATAGGACGGAAAAGTGGCATCAACAGGAGAGAAGAAAGATGTTCGCTCTGCCCCTTTGTCAATTATGTTTATGAGGATGACGTAGGTCAGGGCCTTTCCTTCTTAAAGGGATACTACATACTGTTGCGCATGCACCGAAGCGCGTGGGTTTTTTCAGTATTTAATACTGAAAGTGAGGGAGTAATGCCTCTAATGTTCAGAATACAGGGCATGGCAGTTTTAACCTGTAAACGAGCCCCGTGGACAAACGTGCTGTTGGACCCACAGTTTTCTAAATATCAAATGACCAAAACCAGTTGACATGCAGTGAAGTTGTAGATCTTTGGGCCCCCATTGGTCTGGTGCCACGAGGCAGGCGTCCGCTTTGCCCAGTTAGTAATGTAAAGAAAAAGATCAGGTTCTTGATCAGACATTCGACATCCTACAAGAAATCCCTTTCCTGCAATTTGTGAATAATAAGCATCCCACTACCTGTGTGTTTCCATTATTTTTGTTGCTTTTTGGGATAGTATCTCATAAGTTCCCCCTGACGAGACCAGAACCATCTCAAGCAAGTTGCTTTGACGGGAAGATTGTGGTGGAGCAGTTAAGGGAGCAGATCTCCTGGTTGATGAAGAGGAGTGTACAGGTAGTTGAACTAGCTCCAGATGTCCTGGCTGGTGGAGCCAGCATGGAGGGTGACTGCCTCCTTCCTGATTTTTACCAGCTCCGTAGGTTTAGGAGCACAAGGATCGAGGTCAACGCAAGATCAATGGTTTAGAAGAGGTGGCGCCTATATACACTTCACATCAGTCATATCATACAATGAGCTGTAAGCTTGATTACTGCAAACAGATGCCGTAACAGTTTTATGTATGGGGTCAGAGAAGTGCAAAAAGTTAGGGTAAAGTTGATTTTCTGTGGGATCGGTACTACTAGCAATTGTTCACATGAAACAAAAAAATATGGAGCTTTAATTATTAAATTGTGCATGTTTTTCAAATTATTCTTAATATATTCATCTGTCGTAGAGTAACTGGCACATTTATTGTAACTACGACTTCCACACAAACCTCCTCAACAATCGTCTTCAGCCGCAGTTCACTGTTCATTTCACTTCTCACAGAGGGCATCGAAGAAAAGCAGCAGCACGATCACATGATACACAGATACGGTATGAAAGTCTGTTACACCTTCCAGTCCCCAATTTAAACCAGTCTCACCAGTTTTACTCAGCCACAAAGGTAAACTACAGAGAACCTGGAGGTATATTCCACATGCAGGTGTCTGGTTACACCTGCATGTGGATCTGGGGTCATATGAATCGTTTATTTTTATGTCCACATGTGGCTTTTAGGAATCAGATTGTGTACATTTGGGATAAGTGTTTCAAGGTATTTAAACAGCTGGAACCAAGAAAAACTAGCAAACATTTACAAACACAATTCTGCAACTAATCTAGTTGACCAGTGAATCAATGGACATGTGAAATAGTCCGCAACATGGTCGGCCCAGCAGGATCCTGGACCAATGACTGAGCCAAACCTGCTTTCATTTGAAAATTTAATACTATTTCTAAATGTAACATGAAACTGCCAATAATCAGCTTGTCAGCAGACTGGAAATTCTGCTAGACTGGACATATGAATGTTTTGAAGCACACTGTATATTAGATGCCACTTCTTGAATTGGCTAAATCACCTTAATTATGTTGTAGACTGATGACAGGTGGATGCTTCTGCTCTGTTCTTTGTTTTAACCTGTTTCCATTTAAACTGCAGTTTTTACAAACATTTTCCATCAGCGTGTCAGTACTCTAAGCCTTAGCATAACTAAGTAGAATGAAGGAAGACACTTCCCCAAAGTGCTCATGAGAACAATGCCCACATTATGATTAATCTTGATCTTAAGCTTAATCCAACATACTTATTTTTTTCAGATGCAATTACTCCACTTCTTACTGATAACCTCTGTTCATAACAATGCCACCAAAAACACAATACAAACACAAAAAAAAGCCTGTAATAACATAGATATTAACAACCTTGTCAAATGACTGGAAGGGAAACTGTAAAGGACACAGAAGAGATGACAAACATTTTCCAGGTAAAACTTGTGATTTTTTTTATTGAAATGTCTCGTACATTTTCAGCTGGGAAGGATCAGATTTCACTCAAATTTACTTGATTTCAGTGGTTTCTCATATCTAAACAGTGCCGGGGTATTTTTTACTTTGTCACTTGATCATTAAGACTCTTAGCAACCCTCCTCTCCCATTCATTCCACTATAATGACCTACTTGAGGGTAATTCATGTTGTTCAGACCCAACAGAAATCTCTGGAAGGCTGAATGGAGGTCACAGGTGACGGACAACACTTGGCCTCCGAAGTAAATTTGTCAGAGTGACCCTTTGTGACTCTAAATTCTGGGAAATTGACCATCGCACAGGAAAAAAGAACACACAAACCAAAACACTGAACGTGTAGCTCACAGCTATGGTAAGTGTGAATCTTGAGGAGAGCCTGAACTCTTGTGGACATTTTTTTTTTATCCGCTGTTGTGACACCTCCAAGATACAAGTGCTGATTTACTGTCCAAAATAACTTGAGTGAGTTTGTAATTAGGGTAAATTGATTTTGACAGCCGACCAAAACAGCCAGTCTACTGCAGAGACTGACTATTTGACAGAATGCCACAACCAATATCTATGTGAAATAGACCTGGTAAATATGAACTTAAATCTCTATTTTGGGGAAAAAGTTGTCCACACTAGCTGAATATATTATACTAGACTGCTGAGAAGGGGCTCACCACCACAAAAGTGTAATCAACACCATTGTTGACATTTCTCAGGGGCACAGTGACTAAGTTCCCCTTCACATCCCCAAACATAAGGGTGTTTACTTTTTTCAGCGAATGAAACATGTATTCTGGTATTAATGTCTCCTAAAATTAAGCCCCAATCAGAAATTTTACTCCATGGATGCTGTCCCAGAAAAAGTCTTTAATTTTTGTAAAACATACTAACACAGGTTTGTAAACAAAATTTTCCCTTGTTGAAATAAAGATTTTATATAGAAGCCATTCATCCATCCATCAAACTAAATCGGTATCAATGTTGAGAGAAAAAAAAAAAAAGTTACTCTGAAACCTTTCACTGCTCTGCAGAACTCAAACTGAGAATTAAATACATTTAACACTGTAATACAGATTAGTCCTCTGGTGGATGACGAGTTTTTGCTTCTTTCTAAAACAGAAACACAGACTGTTTGCCGCAGGATAAAGCTGAAGAGGTGGCCGCAGTCCTTTCCAGGGTTAAGAGATGAACCATTCTGGAAAACAAGGATCATCTACATCTCTTCAATTAAGATCAGGTACTGTTACTCCAGCCAGGTTGATCCTGAGTGCTCTGGCTGGTCCAACACTATAGCAGCTTTTTTTTGTTGTTTTTCATATTTCTCACTTTTTTTCCCCACGTTTTTTTTTTCCTTTCACCTGTCACTCCACATAATGCACAACCATACAAACACATACACTCCTACAATTTGTAACACTCCTTCCAGACTTAACAACCCCTCCTTCCTCAACCGCTCAGACGTGCACGCACACGCACACACACACTCACTCTCTCACACAGACACACACACAGACACACATACGCAACCTGTTTCCAGGCAGTTGTAGTTCCTTTGTGTATAGCCTGTGGCCTCTAAGGGTCGGCCCAACTCGACATATCCGAGTGTAAACACCTTAAGGCACCCATAATGCACCGTGAACATTAAACACTGTTGGTGCAGGGAATACTGCCCCCCCACTGATGGGGGATCATACTCCATTAATTCACCCCACCCTCACCACCCCTCGTGGTCATTACAACTAAATTTACAATCCATGCACACATACTGTTGTTGCTTCTCAGTCAGCTTAAGTGATTTCTACTTCCCGTCTCATTTCCTTCCTCCTCAGCCTCAAACTCAGCAATGACAGCAATTTCTTGAAGCAGAGTTATCCAGTACAGTTTCATGGGAAGAGAGAGGAAGTGAGCCAGGAGAGACATCATTGCCAAATGAGATGACATAATGGATCTTGCGTGCAAAATGGCTTCACAAAGTCAAAACACATAAGGCCGCTGTAATTTTTTTTGCATTGTTTTCAAGAAAAGTTAAACAATATATCATCTGCCGACTCCTCTTTTGTACTATGAGTCCCAAAATAAATAGATCTCCCTCTTTTTTTTTTTTTTTTTTACTTAAATACATGTTAATATTTTCTCTGATGCTCAAAAATACTTTTTTTGTTCTTTTTTTGCCTCAAGATAAATCCTTCAAAAGTTAGAAGAGTTGAAGTTTTTCCCCAAACCCCATCACACATGCAGGCAGCTCCGACCACTGGTACAGTGGCATGAAATTCCACAGGAGCTCATTGAGAAAGCGAAAGATGGGGGTAAAAAGTCAAAGTGAGATTTTCAAGATTGCAGGCAACAATGAAGCCTGTGGAATCAAAGACTGGAAAAAGGAGGAAGGAATGAAGAAGGATGAAGGGAGAGGGAAAAGGGAAGGAAAAGGAAAGGAAAGGGGAGAGGGGCTGTTGTGGAGGCAGTAACTTAAGGGGTGTTAATAAATAAGAGCCAGTTGGACACCCCCTACTGGTTTGACACTCCGTTCTCAATACTGATTAGTGAAGATGTGTGCTGTGCTCTCAGCACCAGGCCTGGGCTCTGCGCTGGTCAAAATCAGCTATTAGCCGCTTGATGTGGGCCAACTTGTTGTGCAGGTACTCGCAGCGCTGTTTCTCATCATGGTAGTTGGGGCTGTGCTGTAAAACAAACATGGACAAAATATGAGACTGCAGCTTTTACCCCAGACAGCAGCTCCTGCTGTGGTTGACAAAAACAAAATCTAACCGCGAACAGACAGAAGTCTAACTACTTACTTGTTTCATCTTTTTGTACTCTTTCAAGACTTCTTCTTGCACCTTCTGTGAAATTTTAAATAAAAATTGAGTTAAATAGTTCTGCATGTTTAGTACAAATGTGCATCATTTATAAACATTACAAAATTATAAATAACACTACTCTGCATTTACTAATTTTCAAACAGGAAAAGGTGTAGATCGACTTATATTCAACATGCACAGAAACCAAAACACTAAAGCTCTGTGTTGTAACTTGGCACAATAGCAGCAGCCTGAACAGAAGCACAGAATCTCTGATGACATTTAACACTTAACAACCGTGTGCTGCCTGGTGGCTGCAGATGTTGAGTGGTAGCAGCACTAATAATTTTTGTTTATTATAAAAAAGAATGTCTGGGCAATTCAGGCAATTCTGAATGGTCTTCAGCCAAGCGCTTCAGGACATTCTATACAAGTCAATTACAACACTGGTCAAAGTATGAAAAGTAAAAAAAAAAAAAAAAACATGTCTGCACTATGTATCATTATCATCTACAATCTCATTTGAGGGCTCATGATAATCTGTCATCTTATGATGACAAAGCCACCACAAATGTTTGATTAAGATCATACAGTCTAGTGAATTAAGGTGTTTCAATATGACCTGGTACTCTTTGGTGCCAGGTGCCAGCTTCCGGCACTGGGTATCCAGCTGGGTAAAGCGACGGGTGATGCTCTCTACACGGGCGTGCAGCAGGCGGTACTCATCATACTCTGCATTAAAGTCATCCTTGTAGCTTTGTCGCTGGTCCAAGGACACCAACGGCATGTACTTCCTGTAAACACAGAAAAGGAGATTAGACCCCATTAAAAAACATGTTCCACAGTTAGAATTCAGAAATCTCTGTTCAGTCAATAGGCAGAAATCAGCACTCCAAAAGGAGCAAACCTTTCCCCAATGATATTTAGACAAAGTTGGGAACTTTCCCTGCACTTATTATCAATGACGTAGAGAGTACAAAACAGTCCAAGTACAGTGATGACAGAAGAATACCAGAGTGCACAAATGTAACATTTCTGTGATTGCTGCACTTCCTGTGTCCTAATTCTCAAATCTGTGCTTGTTCTTAACATCCTGTTCAATGAAAATCAAACATTTCAAAATTTGTATTTTCATAATGTGTTGCAGAGAAGAAATGGAAAATCTGAATGGTAAAGTAGGCCAGAATTACTCACACTACATAATCAGGCATCTCAATTGTGGAGGAGAATTCAGTGGACTGGACCGGCTTCTCTTTGTCTGAAGAGTCTGAGAAGAAAGAGCCACGTGTTAGAATGTAAACACTGCACTGATAATCCATAATATACAGTATCAATACTTATAATTATTATACAGATTAGCAACACTCACTGGAAAACCGTATTTAGCTGCATAATTAACAGTCAAAATGGACAATGTATTATTTATAGTAGCTTATCTATATTGTTTGCCTGTGGGTGTAAATATGCAGGTTCATTTTATTCTAAAGAATTTCTGGTATATTAGACATTGCACCACAGGTGTAGTCAAATCCATCAGGAGCAGACAGACGGTATGATCTTCAAAAATGGCAGCATGAAAAAGAGGGTGCCCACGACGCAGTTCTCAGGAAAAAAAAGGGGACAGACTACAAAAACAGACTGAGAGGAAGCAGAGCATCTCAAACTACAACCACAACATTTATAATGTCAGCTCAACCAAATATAAACACTGCAGAGTAAAGAAGAACTCAGATCAATGCCTCAACATGTTCAGGCAAAGACTGTGCAGACAAACACTGAAACATGGTGAGCAACAATCCAAAGTCTGAAAGATAAACTGACTGGAAAGTCAGTCACAACACATGCAAGTGCTGCTTGGATTATATCCTTTTTACTGGAAAATTATTGCGTATAAGTGGTTATTCTAAATGCAGGGGAATACGCTTCAGTTGGTGATTGTGTGTTTTTAAAACTTATTTTGGTGCTGCAGTTCTCTCCCAGCAGAAGGTGCAGCTGCGGAGTTTCTGGTTCAACCACACCATGCTGGGCAGGTGACAGGTCTGTTTACAGTGTTTGTGCTCTGAAGACATCACAGCATGGTAAAGGGATGAAAAGTAGCGCGTTCACTTGCGCATCATGTTTATATCACTGCCGGTCGGAGACGGAGCCAATAAGCACCTGTGACTACTGATGACTCATTTGACCTGGGAGCGAATGCTGATTGCACCCTTTCAAATTGACGACAAAAGTACTACGTCACCACGTTTTCTGACCAGTGTAAAACAGGATGTAGTTAGTCTATTTTCTCTCTCTCTGAGTTGTTAAAGTTGGATATCAGCTGGTTTACATGTATTTTGCTGGTGCAAAGGAAGAGGTAAATCAACATCAGCCTTTTATAGTGTCCAAGTATCCTCGTCATTTAAAATCCTGATTTGATTTTTCCACGAAATTGCAGGTGAAGGCAGCACTCTCACAAGGTTTTTCTTAACAACATTGAAGTTGCTTTAATCAATTTATGGCCAGCAGGGAGCAGAACTCTTTAAAACATTACATTAACTCATTTAGCAGATGCATTCATCCAAAGCGACTTGTGAGGGACATCACTAAGCTTCAGTGTAGAAGGAGACCTTGGGTTAGTTACTAAGTACTACATCTTTTCAGTAAGTGCAAGGAAATCAGTTAAATAAGTCCACAGAAAGTGCACAGTAACTGCTACTTAGGCATGTTAGGGTGTTAGGAGAGGACACTCTCTCAGAGGAGATAAGTCTTCAAGAGATTCTTGAAGATGGAGAGGGGCGCCCCTGCTCTTATAGGATTGGGTAGCTTGTTCCACCATCAGGGAACCGCAGATGAGAACAGAGGACTGAGACTGTCTTGTATGCAGGGATGGCAAAGCCAGACAACATTCCATGGAGTAACGCATAATTGAGTTCAAGTAGATGGGTGCAGAATTCACTCTGAAGGCAAACCTTAGTGACTTGTATTTGATTCAAGTGGCCATGGGTAGCCAGTGTAGGCCAATGAGTAGCAAAGTGACATGTGCCCTTTTAGGCTGATCGAAGATCAGACGGACTGCTGCATTCTGGACCATCTATAAAGGTTTCACTGTGCGTGATGGGAGGCCCGCCAGAAGAGCATTGCAGTAGTCCAGGTGAAAGATAACCATGACTTGGACCAAAACTTGGTGGCATACAGAGTCAGGCCTGATTTCTCTTATCTTGTTTAGTTCAAAGCGGAACGACCGGCAGACAGATGCAATGTGGTCAGAGAAAACAGAATGACAGAACGTTAATTATCAAGCTGACAGAGAAATACAGTCAACCCACAGACCTTTCACAGCAGACATTCTGATTTGTTATAGTAGGAAAACCACAGGTGTGTCCCAATAAGACATGACAGTGAGCCAGCATGAACAATACCAGGACCATGAAATAGAAGCAGCTAAATGGAATTCAGTAATTATTCATGTCATTATGTACACCTCCGACACACAAATCTAACACCTTCTTTTTTTGTGTGGTTTTGTCCAAACACATTCCCACAAAAACATCTAGATTTCGAAAAAGCTGGTATAATCATTAAGTCTTGTATGGTTTAATGATGCAGATGATTAACAAGACAGAAACACACCTTGATCTTTGTGAGGATTTTTGTTGATAACTTCTCTCTTCTCTTCCTCAGCACTGCGCCTCTTTTTGGCTTTACGACTCTCCTCAGCCCGCTCTGCCACACTGGGAGGACTACTGCTGCTTTTTTCGGTCCGTTTCCCTTTCTCCTTCTCTCGATCCTTGTCTTTGTGCTTCTTGGATTTCTTTTTGACCTTCTTGTTGGTACTGCTGGACAAAGGAGGGCTGGTGATGACAGTGGAGGTAACTGTGAGTGAGGTGCGAGGAGGAGGAGGAGGGGGAGGGGGGGGAGGAGGAGGGGGGGGACTGGGGGAGGAGGCTGGTCTGGGAATTGGGACTGGGTGCCGAAAGCGGTCCTGCAGGGTCCTATCTGAGGAGAAGGGACTGGGTGAAGGGTCTCTGCAGGAGGAACTCTGGTCAATGGGCAGGTCCTGAGTGCCGCAGCCCTCCGGGGTGCTGGGTGAGTTGGAGTTGGAGGCCGGGCTGGGCTGCTGGTGAGAGGGTGCAGGAGGGTGGGAAGAAATGGGGAGATGGGTGGGAGGGCCCGAGGTGACGTTGGAGGGTAGGGACGAGCGTTTAGAGCTGGGACTGCCCTCGTCCTCATGGCGGTCAGAGGAGGAGGAGGAGGATGAAGATGCGGCTGGCCCTCGATTGCTGAGGTGTGAGATGCGGGCTTTCTTAGGCGCCAATGGATCTATGAAGTCAAAGTCTGGCTGGCGCTTCTGTAGAAAACACCAAGAATTGAGGTGAAAATTGCATACTTGACTGTGGGTGTGTGTTTTAGAGTGTATTTTTTCCATATACCTGGGGCGATGTGGGCACACTGTCTTTGGGAGAAGTGTTTGATGAGAGTGTCTCAGCAGGAAGACCTAATTTGCTGTTAAAGAAAGGAAAGAATGGTGTCAGTGGGGAGCTGCAATAGACAAAAGAAAGGGCACATTAGGGGCCAGCGCTCAGCTATCATTACAATAGGACCTGCTGAGGAAGTCATACTTTTATTAAAGCAAATGTGAGCAATTCCAGAGTGTCCTTATTTTAAACTCACTGCTCATGTAGGACACAGAAGTTATAATTTTCAGTCATATACACCTTCCTTCTAGCGGCCCGCAGCAGCAGCTTGATGTGTGCAGACAAAGGCAAAAAAGACTGCAAGCTACCAAATGTGTATGTGCATAATGTATGATTTAAAATGCTGAAAATCCGCTTTGCGAATGTGAGGAAAGAAATGCCTTCAACACATTTGAGACTTACCACACAAGAAATTGTGTGAAAACTGCATCAAACTGTATAGTTTCTAGTTAATAATTGGGAAAAAGATATTATTTTAGTGTAAAAACTAGAATTACTGCCTTGCGGGTGTATGACTCTATCATCATATTTCCTGCAACTTGGCTGGTTGGCAATCTCCCCTTCTGTTCCTGAGTTACAGTTTTGAATAATGGCCAGAAAAGTGTTTTTGCAGAACATTATCTTGTCACAGTGAAGTTGACCTTTGACCGTTTGGATATAAAATGTCATCACTTCATTATTTTAACCAATTAGACATTTGTGTCAAATTGTGTCATAATTCTTGACTTATGGTCAAAAATGTGCTTTGAGAGGTGACAGTGACCCTTGGCCATGAAATTCTAATCTATTAATAAAGTGAATTCATTCAAGTGAATGTTTGATACACAAGTTCATGTACTGGAATCAGTATCAGGAAAGAAAAAATGGTATCAGAACATCTCTAATATGGTCACCTTTATCCAAGTTTTTTACAATTAGAGATGCCCCGACTGATCCGCCGCTGATCATGATCGGCCGACTTTCATTCAAAATATATGATCGGTAGATTGGAATTAATAGTTCTAGTCACAGATCACCTTAAAACTGGTCACCTGTGGTTAATACTCTGGTCTCTGGCTGAGAAAAGCACTGTGTGCTGTGTAGTCTAGTCCCACCTCGATCACTGTGTTTGCGCGCGACAGGCCACCAAAACATGTCGGCCGTGTAACTTTTACAAAAAGTGTGTGAGACTCACTCATAGATGATCGGTATCAGTGGCAAAAAAACCATGACCCTGACATCCCTAGTTACAATGTGCTTTGGTGGTAACAGATTTTCAATGCAGAAGAAAAATAATGAACAAAGCCTCCTCCTCTTAAAATCGCCTCCTGCAGTATAAACCACTTTTCCACTGTCCTTCCATTAGCTGGCACTCTATACAGCAATACAGTCCAAATCCAAATTGCTCTATTCTCAAGAATTATAAGGTAGGGTTGTGAGAAAAAAAAAGAAAATTCATTTAAGAAAAAAAAAAAAAAAAAAAAAAGGCATGAGATCCATTGTAACTAACATTACTCCAAGCTGAAAACAGCTTCATCTCATCATCTTCAACCCTTTGGGGGCAGAATATCACTTTAACCCATTTATACCAGATGCTGCGTAGCGCCCCTCCCGCCGGTTGCTGCGTAGCGCAGCATTGAGTCTCCTGCCGGCTCAATGCAGCATTGTTGATTCCTTGTCATTTTCATGATATATTTATACATATTTGACATATTTATATGCTGCATGCGTCATGAAAATGACGAGGAATCAACAATGCTGCGCTACGCAGTAGCCGGCAGGAGACTCAATGTTGCGCTACGCAGCACCCGGTATAAATGGGTTAAACTTGTGCAAATATTTAATAGTACTATATACCAAACAATTAAAATGCATTATTAGTTGAACTAAATAAGGCTGTATGAGTGTCATTAAAATGCTTAATTGGTAGTTTCTGTACCGAGTAAGGATCCGGTCAACCTGGGTCCTCTCATCTTCAGTGTAGCCAGGCCAGTCTCGCTGGACATCACGGTAAATAAAGTCCTTCAGTGAGTATGTGTTGTCTTTGGGGTTCAGGTTTGCTACCTGTCTCACACACACACACACACACACACACACACACACACACACGAATAGAAACTTCATATTCTCTGTGGTGGCCAAACATCTGTGCATGCAAATCATGTTTAACGTGACTTTTCAAAGTGAATGAAGCGTTTATACTGTGAACTGGATTTCGGTTTTTGGGCTGTTTTGTGTACCTCGATCTTGAAAAACGCAGGTACACGTGTCAAAAGCCCAAGTATCAGCTTTTGTGAAAACTAAGCTTGTTAGTTGCTGGATTTTTCGGTATAAGAGAGAATTGTAAATGCGAATCACTGGGACACAAGGTGCCTTACAGTACCTGTTGCAAGGTACTCCCCAGTGAGTTCCGGTCTTTCTGGTTGATACCGTCCCGCTGCAAACGGGCAAGCACTTCCAGCTTCTTGTAGGACCTCAGGGCCAGCAGGTGGATGATGCGGTCCCGGAACGGCCGCTGGGACACAGGGTTATTGGAAAGGCACTTGCGAATAGTGTTGGCTGGGTTGATGGGTGTGGAGCGCTTGCGCTCTGGGACCACCTCTGGGGTTGATAGTGCAAGCTTACGGATCTGGACTTGCTTTCCTAGAGACAAAGGGTAAAGAAAATGTTAAACACCTTTTCTCTGCAGGGCAGTTAACCATCACACACTGTTCTGCCATTTTGACAGATCATGGCAGGAATTTGCACAATAACCCTCCTGTGTCTTCAATTCACTTATTGAAATTGGTCTCATGTGCAGCTACAAACATAGAACTTAGAGTAGTTTGAACAACTGATTTTAAAGTGTTTTGGTGACCAGAACGCAAGACGCCTCTGTTCTGTGTTGCTGAGCCATGTGCTGAGTCAGGATTCCTGCACATTTCTCTATACTGCTTCACGGCCATTATGAAATTCTAAAGCTCTTTAAGAGATTAAGGTTAAAGAGAGGAAGAGAAAGGAAAACTCCCCCCTCCCTTCTCGGCAAAAAGCAGGACTAGGAGCAATGTGAGGTGGTGTAAGCTCACACAGTTTGTGTTGTTTAGCAGAGAAATAACAGATTGCAGCAGGTAAAAAGTTTAAGTACTTAGGTTTTGTCCTTCAGAAAGAGTCTGTACTAGAGAACATATAGAGCACAAAAGTATAGTAACTTAGAATATTAAATGCCAAGGCATTCCAAATGACAACGGTTGTGCAGCTTTTATTAAAAGATACAGGCTACAGACAATGATAAAAACACAAGTTGCGCACCTGTGTTACCTGAAATTAACAGCCTGTGAAACAAGAAACTAAAGGCCCCTTTTGCATTAGTAAATAGGGTGCTCACTCCAAACCAGCTGCCACAAGCTCCTGTCCCACCCCTTTTCTCGGCTGCACCTCTCGTTTCCCAGTTTCTAACTGGGCCAGTGTATGCAAATATATCCCCAGAGCCCACAAAACATGCCTGAGGAGGTTTTAACTCGCATTGAAAATTTTGTGAACTGAGCTAGACTTTTGATTCTGGTTTGACCAAGGAAGTCTTTGACAAGGGCTTAGATCTAACAAACTAGTTCTGACTATAAAGATCTTTGAGTTGGCTTTGCATAATGCATAAAAAACAACTATAACAAGCGAATACTGTACATAACCAACTGATATTATTGACTGGTTGAGTGATTATGCATGATATTCTGGGGGGAAACAAACACTAAACAGAATGCTTAAATGATACATTTACCATTGATAATAAATATATTGGCAATCTCAGTGATCACCTGTCTCCTGTTTCCAGAGTTGAGTGTTTTCTTTCTGCTTTAGTACATATCCAAATATTGTTAAATTTCAGTTTCATGTCTCTTGTATTTTCTCACTCACATTTCTCTCATTAATTGGCTTTTTGAGAATGTTGGCTTCATAACTGTCCTTTAAACATCAATGTTGACTGTAATTTAAAAGTTCAATCAAAAGAATTTTAAATTTCCAGCCATAATATTCACACTGACGAAAAACAGTGCCTGCTTGCATATGCCAATAAACCCCACTGTGACAGTCCCCGACCAGCTGAAAGATACAACATCAAGAGCAGTGAATTTTTGAGGGCATATGAAATAAATGTTTCTGTCTTTCTTCAGTTGTGGACGTTAGAAATTGTAGTTAGGGTAAAGGTTAGGGTTAGTTTTGTAATTTGTCCATTAAGTGAAGATTGTTAACTAAAATGAGATTTAATCCAGCTTTTAAGCACAACTGCCCTATTTAATTCACCAACCAAAATAAATAAAAGGACCTGTTTGTCACAGTCGGACTGGCTAAAAACAACAACGAATATGTGTGTATTTGCAAAGAGAGAAGGGACGTGAGGTCTGATCACAAGTGGTCACTCGAGATGCATGGGGAGACGCATTTTAACGCCAGGTGTGAACTGATGTACTTGGAGCTTCCACTTCTGATTGGATCAAGCGAGACAGGACCTGAACAGGGCCTTTGGCAGCCAAACCATTTCCATATCAGAGACTAAGTGACACTACTCGTTCTTTGTGGTTTCCTTCACTGGCATACATTTTTTCACCTTTACTTTATTTGGTCTTCACCATATTATCTTGGTCTGAAACTAAAAAAAGCCCGGTAACACAGTCATTCTGAGAGCAGGTATATAACTCAGCAACATACTGGCTTGTCTTTCCTGTCTGGCAGTTATGACATCTGAAGTCTTGAGCCTGAATTTGTTTTGTAATTGGGAGTTTGAACAAACTTCTGTTAAGACTAAAAAACACATGCTGAAAATAAGGGAGGAAGGAAAGAAAGGGAAAGAAAACATATGGCACGAAGGTATTACATCCAGGGGTCGGTTCAACCGAATATTTGCTGTCATTGACTGAACTGTGACAGAAAAATCTTAAGGCCGTCAGTCACTTTGACAGATTAGAACTCTGAGGCCAATCTACCGTAACGTTAAGTAATCCACACCAACTGTGTCAATAACCACATGTAGACCACCTGTTGTAGACTGTCTTGAAGTGGCACTGGTAATTTCAGTCTCCAATGTGGCAGCAGAGCATGGATTCAGCCTTTAGAAGAAAAGTAAAAACAGCCATGTCTGTCTGGGGCAAAGAAACAAAACCTAATAACCTATGCAGCAATCTCCCAATGTGTTTAATTACGCTCAAGTGAGCACCCAGCCTAAGTTCATGTGGATAAGGAGCACAGTCTGAGTTTAGGCTAGGCTACAGCAGGTCAACTGAGTTCGATTAATTTTAATTGTAAATGGTTTGTTCATATTTTAACTATAATTGTCTAATTCTGTAAAACTGTATTTTTCATATTTACCTGTTTAGGCACAATAGCTGCAGTGTTTTAGTGCCGTTCACTGTTACTGCAGGAAATAAATTAATTCACTCTGCTTTGTGTGGTGTTGACGTGAAAACTGACTGCATGGTCGGTATCTCTGTTCATCTCTCTGTGCTCTTATAAATGCATAATCAGTAAGTTTGGTCAGTATATTAAATTTTATTGTCATTGAGCAGTTTTTAAAAATTAAAAAGGCAATGTTTCATTATGATTAAAACATGAAAATTAAAATGACGGGTAATAATAATTTATGACATAATTTTTGTTGAAAAACAAGAAAGTCTGATTACATCAGCAGTTTTTTTCATTGCACATCCCTTGCCCTACCTGCACTGAGTTGGATAAAACATATGAGTGAGGCTGATAAACCAAATTAGATTAGATTACTTTTTGCGTGTTGCTTGTTGACTCACGCACCACGTGCCGCAGTGAACTAGAAACTGGTTTCAGCCCTTTATGTATAATTTCAGCTGGTTATATGTCAATAAAAACAGAAAAAGCTTCTTCTTCCACCTTAGGCCCTTATCAGTTAAACTCATAATCTGGAAAAGACTGAGACGGCATAATGGCTCAGTCATTCCCAATAATGGCTTTGAATGGAGTCAGGCTGTCAGCTTTCACCTATTCAGTCCCTAAAAAGGGGCCAAATTTGAAAAGAGAGGATAGGTGCTGATAGAATGTAAATCCATGCTGCTGTGCTGGAATACAACCTGGCATCTGTTTGTGGCAGTTACAGATAAGGGAGACCTCACTGAGGGCCTTACCTCTGTACTGGCCCCCAGGTTTGATCACTTTGGTCCCACGTTCACGTGTGTCCTCCACGGCCTGGGTCATGCGTTCCCGGGTCACCTGGTAGGAGTCATTAGTGGCACACACTGTGACCTTGTCCTGTACCGTTGCCAACAATGCCAGATGTGAGGCCCCTGAGCTGTGGACAAAGAGGGAGTATGAGAAAGAAATGTCAGGCAGAGAGGGATTACGTTCTAGCAACGTGTGGTAAGACAGTAACAGTTGATTCAGCTGACCAGTGATTACCATTACCTCGACACATACTGCTGGATGCACTCAAAGCTTCCCTGAGGGTTGTCCTTGCCCACATTAGACAGGTAGAAATCAAAATTGTTGAAGGTGTCTGACGAGGAATTGGTCTTGGGAATTTTAATACGCTGTAAATTCACATAAAAATGGAGAATAACATAACTTACAGTATCTATTCACACATGGGTGTATGAGAACATTAACTGTGGAGAGCTGAATAATACACAGTTATTTATGACTATAAAACTGCCATATGCTAAATTCAAACCATAATCAAGTCTTACCTGGGGTTTCTCCATACAGTTCACTGTGTGTTTGGCACAGACTGTATAGAGGCAGTGTCTACATCTGAACTATGCAGATTGATGTGAACAACATGGAAGCTAGCATGAGACAGGAAGGTCTTTTGAGGTCTTAGCAGCTAAGAGGAGGCTGTATGTGAGTCACGTGAATCATGGACTACAAGCAGTTAGGGCTGGACAATGAATCAATATATTATCAAAATGGCAATCTGGTCAGGTGGCAGGTGCAATATCCAAATCACAGGAGCTGAAATTTTTTTGATGAAGGTAAAATGTGTTGCTAAATTGTAAATCATATCAAAATTGCAATAAATGTAAATTGCTAATAATTGCAGTATGATTTTCTTTGCATATCATTCAGGTCTACACGCAGTGCAAAACAGTGTAGAGCTGAACTACATGCAAAAAAAAAATCATCATCAAATCATATTGCGATAGGAGTCACGATTTTAATGAGAATATTTGAATTCCATTTTTCCTGAAAAACATAAAAATGATGATGTGATTTTTGCTGGGCTCTTTACCAAACATGCCTGTTCCCTTACAGCTGGAGAATATCATGAAGTAAATGGCCATATTGTGATTTTGACAATATTTCGATTTATTGTTCACCCCTAGTTTATACACTTCAGATGAGGTCCGAAATTGGTTTGTGCTTCTCTGAACAGTTCAGCTGCTAATTTGCAGAGGACACAGCTTATATGACACATTCTGAATTAATTACCACATCAAAACTAAAAATCAAAATCTACTACATGTGCATTATGCACATCCTGTTCCAAAAAAAAAAAAAAGAAAGATCTTCTTTCTCTTTCGACTCATCTATACAAAGATTTTTTTTTTTAAACAATATAAAACTTGTTCCAATACAATGGAAGGTAAAATGTCTGAACACACAAAGATGCAAAAAATCTTGTTTTTATTAAACTGCATAGTATATAAATTGCTGAATAAATGCAAAAATCTTTTTAAAAATGTTCAACCTTCTGCATGGCTATTTCTTATCTCAATAAATGCAAAACAAAATCACTAAACGAACGAATTAATAAGTAAATAACTTTTCTCTAATTGATGCAAACACAAATCGTATGTGGGAAAAACAATACTTACCCCTTGGAGTCCCTTGAATTGTATTGTTGGCCGTGAAGAAGGTACATTCTGAAAGTGAAAGAAAACAACAGTTCAATCTTAACATTGCTGTAAATGTAAAGGATTGTTGGCAGAGCAATGCTAGTTGGGTAGGTCAGAAAGAACAGCTACAAAAAAAACAAATAAAAAAAAAAAAACAGTGGTGTAAAACCTGTAGAACATGTTACACTACTTGACTGACACTTCAGAGCTCACAACATTTGGTTGTAGAAACAGCAGAGCCTTAGGGTTCCATCACACCAACCATACGTCGTGACTAGTACTGACAAAAGCTGACTGAGCAAACACTGCCTCATATATTCTGTTAAAAGTTGCAGTTCAACATAGTGTAAAGACTAAAGCCGACAGGTAGCTGATGGCTGACATGCACATACCTTCTGTGTCCGTGAGAAAGAAAATGACTAGGCAGTGATCTGGTCAAAAAAGTGTCTGTAAATAGCAAAACAGTAAATAGCAAAACATGCTTAATTAAAGCCCAATGTGATGTCAAATATTGTTTTGTCCGACATCTAGTCTAGAAAATAAATAAATAAGTGAGCGATTATAAAAAATGGTGACATTCATTTTCTGTCGATCGATTAAGTGATTAATCAATAAATGATTTCAGCTATAGCCTCATGCACCTTCAACTAGTGGAGGCCAACCTATCATGCTCAATGGGACAAATGAAACAATGAGGGCCAACTAGTGCCAGACCAGTGGTGCTGCAGAAACCAGAGGTAACTGTCGGTCACAAATACTTGATGACGGTCCACTAACAGCCAACATTGGGCTCAGTGTCTCAGAGCCCTTAAGTTTATAATCTACAGAGGGACCATGTGAGTCAGCTTTACCTGCACCTCCTTAGGTAGTGAGGTAGGTAAAATTGTTTGCTTTTATCTGGCCACAAGTGGTGGAATTTGGACAACAGTCAAACACAGCAGATATTTTGAAGAGAGTATTTGTGAAATGTCTTCGTCTTGTGTAGATTTGCAGGTTTGTGGTCCGTGGCTACTTGAAATGCAGTTGACAGCCACAATTATGCAGTGGCTGCTCTGGCGCAGTATAGGTTAGGACAGGAAAGCACAGGACTCCCAGCGTCTTCACACAAATGAAGGCAACTGAGGAACCAGTTGGCTAGACCTTAGACTTCAGAAACATTGCGTGAACTGGTTTGAATGGAATGTGCATCTTACTGACAGCGTCTCTACATTCCTGGACATTAAAACATGATTGCTAACTCATACATGAAACCACTATGCAGATAATTCAGAATAAAATATATACACTTTTAATCAGACTGAAAGAACTATGTCATGGTTGTTAAAGCTAAGCTACTCCACTCGCAACTCCCTCCCCCACTATCCATACACACACACAGACACCAACCAGTCCACACACTCTCTCTCACACACACACACACACACACACACACACACACACACACACACACACACACACACACACACACAGTTCTGATCACATTTCACATCACCACAGAAAGACAAAGATAGCCAGCTACCATAGTTCGATGACTGGTTGAGCTACAACACACATTACTGAGAGGGAGAGAGAAACAAACAGCAGGCAGTTTTGGCTGCTCAGTCAGCAAGAGATGGCAGGCTGCCGTTCAATGCAGCGTACAGACCAACATTACCACATCCAATAAGGTTGTAGCATGGGCTGTCACAAAAGAATTCCTTCAACTTAGTGATGACTCGGATTCGCGGTGGTCAAATCTGACTATATAATCATTTGAAATTGTTCTTTATAGCCACATTTCAAACAATGATTTTTCTTAAGGCAATCGCTGTAATATATAAGGCTGACAGAGAGCAAAACTTTCACATACAGGGGTGTGACTAGTGTGTGGCATACATAGGGCACACACTAGGTGCCATAAAAAAAAATCAGTTGCACAAACCTCTGATCATTTCAGCCCCATGCTAAGCTACAGTGCATCAGCCCTGAGTGGAGATCTGGGCCCAGTCACTGTGTTATGTAACAGCGTTGTTGTTGGCAGAGTTAAGGTCAGGTAACTTGGCTTTAGGCCTCCTCAAATCAAGACTGCAGAGACCTCTCCAGATTAGTTCACCTGTGTAGCACCTCAACAAGATTACACCATTTGTACAGTTCAAGATTAACAAGTTATATTTAATCTACACAGGTATGCAGTGTCCTATTTGCACACTAAGTTTCAAAAGCTGCTTTATGACTGGTGGTGTCAAGCTCTGGGGTGAAATGCAGTACATCTGATGAAGTGGAGTACATACAATACAAATGACGTGGGCAGCAAGGACAATTGCCCTATTATCTTAAAAAAATATATAGACTTTGTTGCTACCAGATACTATATGTTTGTAACTGCTGGCCTCTTTTCATAATGCCAAACTCAGCTATGTGTCAAACAAGCCCAAATTGAATATTTGTCCGTTGCTCACAGATTTAGCTTACATCCTGTGTAGCTACAGTGTGGCAGCTCGTCTGACGGCAACATTTTCATAATGAAGTTAAAAAAAACCGAGCTATAAAGTGATAAGATGGACTAGGGGCTTCATATGCCTGCCAGGTTGTGATGTTAGGTTTTAGGACTAGCCCCAACTTTGAACCATATGGTAGGCTAGCCAGTCACCAACCACCTTAATTTAACGCCACCAACTAGTAATGAAGTTACATTATCTTTAATTTGTCCGTAACGTTGTATTTCCACCCTGCCCCTGACACAAATACAAGCTCGTCGAATTTAAATTCGGGTTAGTTAACTAAGCGTTTATTTTAAACCCTCAGCTTATGAGACTGTATGAATCAGGTGACTAGTGTATTCGTCGATATGAAATTACCACTTTCCTAATTTGGTCAAAGTAACGTTAGTTTGGCAAGAAAAAAATGGACTTGGCTGGCCAGCACAGCACTGCACAGGGGACTAACGTAGAGCTAACGTTGGCTAATCAGAGCGTCTAACTTTACCTACAGGTTTTCTAGGTTAAATAACTATTGTCAGTTCTTAAAACCTGGCCAGAACATAAGGGCAAAGGCTCATTTATCTTCTTCAGCTTTTTAATTTAATGACACAAAACTGATATAATAGAAAAACCAAGGAGAAACTGGCTCTGTCAACGGCTTAGCTAACTTTGTAGCTTTAGCTGTGCGTGGCAGTTGGGCTTCCCAGCTGAGACGAGCCTTGTCAGCCCGACAGTAAAGGCTAATTTTAACTGAAATAAACGCCGGTTTCACTCACCATACAATTTTGGTAGCTCTCTATTGCTCTCAGTGCTGTCTCGGTCAATTTGACGTGCAATACGGTGACTCTGTCTGCGCTCTGTTGGCCACAATTTAATCCGTACCTCCCATCCTCGGAGAGCGCCGCCATCTTTACCAGCCCTCCACCATCGTCCCTCTGAGGCTGGAGCATTTAGCAGCCCAGACTCCCTGTGCTCACTGTGAGCCGGGGAGGGACTATAGCTGGTGCCTACAGGGCTGACTGTAGTGGATTGGTCTTGACTTGTTAGCTTGTTAGTTTTTCACTTTCCAGCAACAGTCAACTGGCAGTGTAGCATACAATGGTGTGCTTTAGAAGATATGACTGTGCTTCAGAGGTACACCATGCAGGTTTACTTCTTGCTGTGTATTTACAGAACCAAGACTGCTTAATGTCAGACTTGGTGTGTAAAGGTGTTGCTAAAGGGACAATTTCCAGTAACTAGTTTCTCTTTCTCCGTGAGCCAATAGCCTCTCTCTCAGACACATAGTTGCCTCTCTCTCTCAGACACATAGTTACCTCTTAGCAAAACTGCCACTGCCTGCTCTGTTTTGCTGACATGGTAAAACTAATTCTGGCCTACTGAAACTGTTAAAGGTAGCTTTTGTAGACTCTACTGCTGCTAAACCCAGCTTCATTCACATACAGGCACTGTGATAATTATCAGCACAACATAAATATGTGTACCATAAAAGTGTGGAATACTTTGTCTATACACTGAAAACTTTTTTGCACATGGTCTTTCTGTTTCTCAAAAATAAAATGACTGACACACACTGTGAGGTATTAGTGCTCAATAGTGAAATCAAGTAATATGCTTTTGATTTTGTACTTTAACAACTTTTACACCTACACAGACACCTCTATCAACTAAACTGTTGGCCTATAATCTTCTTTTATGTGGTTCCTTTAATGATGTGGGATATAAAGTGACATCAGCATAATGGGCACAAGTGTGTCCCCCTGTGAGCTGCACCTCCACTATCTCCCAGTGTCAGTCCCCTTGACCCGGTGATTAGGGCAGCATGTTTTGGTGTGGCGTAGCCTCGGGCAGGGTGGGGAAAGGCCTGTGTGAATCCAGCAGATTACCATAGCTCTTCACCCCACCCATGGCCCTGATGAGTTTCTGTTTCTCTGTCTTTTCCTCTCTCCCTATACACACACACACACACACATACACGGATGTCATATGTTTGAGACTTCTTGACTCTGACTTTACATTAACCCATTGACTAGTTGTTCCTGTTTTTGTATTTCCCATTAATTAAATTATAGATTAAATCACACGTGTGGAATGTAAAATATGAAAACAACATTCATTAACGTAATTAATTGTACCTTTCATCTGCTCTGGGTGACTGGGTTTGTAACTTGACCTCAGAACATTGGATTTTCCCGTATTCTATTGTCCTCTTGGTTTAAATACATTCACATTTTAAATACTAGGTCTGTTTGACTCCAGAGGTACACTGTTCTTGTCTGACAGGTTGCCTGCTGTGCAAACAATTAAATAAAGCCTTTAGGGTGGATAGGACTCATTGATTTTAGAGCTCCTGTGTTTACAGAAGCCCAGAAGGTGTCACCTGATGGAAGCTTAGGAGCACAGTGTGAGGAATGGGTTAAAATTACACATCTTTTGTTTGAGGCTAAAGTTTAAACACAGGAGGACTATGGATAAGTCACATCTTGCTAATTGTGTCACCTGAAACACTGACAATTATTTTTTTCTAAATGAAGCTAAATTAATTGTTTCATTTTTCAAGGTCGAGGAAATGTTACACACTCATTTCTCAGTCACTGATCTTTTCCTTAAATACTTTACAGTTCTACAGAACTGTCTACAGAAATACAGAGCTTACAGTTCTGTGTGATACCAGGGATGTCCTTCTACCTTACAAGCTGTTCTGACTGACTACAGAGGTTAATCATTAATAGGTAGATTATTTGGCCAGGCTCCAATTTTGGTGCTAATCAGAGGCACATGTTTTAGTGGCTGAAGCCTGGAGCCTACAATCAGTAACCGTGATAAAGACGCTCCCTTTCAAAGGGTTAGGGTAACATTTAAATGTGCTTCCCATGTGATTCTTTACCACATTTCTAATGAAGTAAACCTCGATAAGTATGTGTTACCCACACCCACTAAAATCTTTTCAGAGTCCAGTCTTTATCATCAGGATAAATATTCAAAGGTTTATAATGCATTAATGTGAATGAAAAGCAGCACTGATGAACACCAACTGTTTATCATTTTAATTCAATTCAATTCAATTCAATTGTGTGTGTGTGTGTGTGTGTGTGTGTGTGTGTGTGTGTGTGTTTAGGTCACTCACTGCCCCTTACATGTAGCATGTTGATATATATTGAGCAGCAAGATCTACCGTGTCTTCTCTTATGCCATTTAGTTGGAATTGGAATTTGAGATCAGATAACTGAATTGGTTAAAATAAACGTTCCTTATTTCAATGAATGATTTACATATCTTTGAGTCACCCTCTGTCAAACTTTGCTGTTCTGTGTCTGGGTTTATGCTCAGATGTTTCTGTTGGGTCAAGAAGCAATGATTGCAGTTATTCTATGATGGTTGAATATCTTGTTGCAGCTTTGTTGAAACTATAAGTATGTTTTAAAACATTGTGTACAAGCTCGATACAGACTGAACATTGTCAATTCAAGTTCAAAGCTACATCATTCTGTGGCACCTGGGTTGAGTTAAATGCCTATGGCCTCACACTGTATAACCTATCATTGAATGATTGGGATATTAATTAAACTTATTAAATGATCTCTGCAGCTAGATAAGAGATATATGTAGCAGATAAGACACCGATAATTTGAATAGTCAGAGATATGAATCGATTCAGTATTAAAGTTCACCCTATTGTGTGACATATTTACAGTGCTGTAACATCGCTTCATTATTATGCATAGTTAAACACAGGAAAAGTCAAGGGGAATTGAATTATTAACACCTACCAGCGACTCAGTAATTGCACCATCATCAAAAAGTCTCCTGCAGTTTAACTTATCTGTAAGTAACCTGTAATTGACGATAATAAGCAGGTATTGCAGTGGCACAGCGGCTCATTAGCCAGCACTCTTGCCTCACAGCAATGTCCTGGGGATATTCTCCAGATGCTTCAGCTTCCTCCTTCAGAACAGATGCATGCAGGACAGGTGAGCTTAAATGTTAATGGTTTTTGTCATATATGCTTTCTGTGGATACAGATAAAGGACAAAATGTAAAATGTAAAATTTATTATGTTTTTCTCTATATGGACATTGTTACCAGGTAGCCCCCATGTTCATCAACTTACAATGTATACAAAGAGATATTTCCAGGGAAAACTGGACTCACCTTGACTTCCTCCTCTTGTTTGCGCAGTCACAAATGATAACAGTAGCATATTGTTGCATATTGTTGAAAATCCATCCTACTATCCGGCTGTGGGCTATCAGAGCAGCCCATTATCATTAGCCTCAATGTTTCATTAGCATCACCCAAACTTAATAAATTACACATCTGTTAGGTCATTAAAGTTGCTTTGTTAATGTAGTTACCCATAAATTAGAGCAAGTATTCATCATCTGCATATTTTTGTGGATTAGCTAACATTACTGCAGTTGAACACATCACACTGTCTGCATGACACTGGATGGTTGAGGGCTGTCAATATGTTAATTTTTGTGTTCAAATTAAACATACAAAATTTACACCAGATACCAGACACGCTCACATGAGCAAAAACTAAAACACACCAGAAGAAACAGCACGTGTTTGGGGCACAGGCAAAGATGTGCTCCATCTGCACAAGGGAGGTTTATATTTGTTATTTTTCAACACATGAGAATTTGAGTGTTGGTAATTATAATTACACATTATGTGTAGGCTATACATGTTAAGGATTTCTATACTGCCTCTTCCTCTGCCTTAGGTTATGCTGCTGTTGCCACTCTGCTCCTTGACCACCAGCAAACCACATGACAAGGATTAAACCAATAATTCTTTAAACTGAAGATTAGAGTATGAAAAGTGGTACTCAGCATGGATCAGGCAGCCCATGTAAAAAGCTTTTATATATACAATGAGTAACAGAGGTATTCTTGACAAATCTACAGCAGATGTTTAGGAATATCTGCAGATAGCAGTTGCATTGTGCTATATGCATATGCACACATGTCAAGGCAGGGTGTTTTAAGTGTATTGACAGTCTTCGGAAATTAAGTTCAAGTTTGATAAGAGTTTAATAAACTGAATTGGCTTGTGAATACTGGTAATGAGTCTATGGAAACACAAGTATGTGGCAGTGATCATTTTGATTTTAGCAAAAGAAAGAAAAAGAAAGAAAAAAAAGAAAAGAAAATTCGCCTCGTAGGATTATCTGAAGTTCACCTTCAACTTCACTCAACGTGGCGATCTGGCCCTGAGGACAGATTCTGTCTGGCAGTGAGAAAAAGCCATCTGCTGCTGCTTAACCCTCCCATTAAAACACAGCACACAAGGAAGAGAAAGCAGTGTGTAAATGTGGAGGCATGTTTGTGTGTGTGTGTGTGTGTGTGTGTGTGTGTGTGTGTGTGTGTGTGTGTGTGTATTTGTGTGTGTGTGTGTGTGTGTGTGTGTGTGTGTGTGTATTTGTGTGTGTATTTGTGTGTGTGTGTGTGTGTGTGTGTGTGTGTGTGTGTGTGTGTGTGTGTGTGTGTGTGTGGGAGAAAGAGGAAGGCAGACTCACTGACAACATAACAACCACCGACATCAGGACATTTGACTTTACCTTTTACTCCAAATCATAAATGGGCAAAACAGCAGTTTTTAATGGATAATCACTTCAACACATCCTGAACCAGTTTCACCTGCAGTTTCAAATCTACATTAGCTTTTGCTGGAGCTCGAACACAGTAGCTTCTACACATGTAGGAAACAGCATCTTGTTGTATCCATTTTTCTCCCACCTGGTATTTAAAGACCTTGAAACAGCAGCCCTTCCAGTTAATGATTGGCCACTGCGGGGAATGTGTGCACTTACACTGTTGACTCTTATCGCTGCTGACCACAAAGCCACTGGAGCAGTATCTCCTCAGCTGACATTAATGGAGAGGACAGTGCTTCGTTTAAAGAGACAGGTCAATTCTGTTTTTGTCTGCTGTGGAAGAGATAGCAGGCACGCAGAGGTGCTGCTCACACAAATGGATCTTTAATTGAGAGCAGGTTGTGCGGTTTGCTTTTGCGTGACTGCAGGCTGCATTTATTGGCTAACAGAAAATTTCTAAATTATTAATTGAAGAAAGATGGAATATGTGCTTTCACTTTATTGCCCCCCCCCATCTCCTGTTATGTTATTACATTAGTTGCTAATCTTTGAGCAGAGACCCTTTGCAAAGGTAATTCAACAATAGAGACAGTAGCCCTTCATGTGGAAGTGAGATTTTTTACATTCATTCAACATTTGTTCCTCTCTCTCGTCTGCTTATCGTAAGCCTCACATTGCCTACCCAAGGAGACTAGTCTCTGTACAGGCACATCAGCAGCCAGGGCCGAGTCCCACCAGCTGTACTCTGGTGACAGCACACAGGTGGGCCTGTGGTCGATCAGGTAGCGATTCAGGTAGCTCTCCTCAAGGCCCCTTGCGACTACCCTATTGGCCTGGTCCTGCAGAATGAGCAAAGAGCAGGTGCGAGCCAGTGTGTACATCTCAGAAACCAACCCACCATACAACTCTGAGGTGTAGTAGTAGTCTCCTTCATCTTCATCCACAGAAGCAGATGAGACTTCTTCCACTTCATAGGGAAATGTATTTCGTGGCATCCCATAGAGCTCTGGATGCAACGTGGCCACCAGGTCTCCGAGGATTTCCTCTCCCACAGGGGCCACAAACTCCTGGTCAATGTCAGCGCAGAAGATGTACTCAACCTCGCTGCTGATTGGGTCTTTGATGGCATCAGCGAGCAGGGCCATGCGGCGATGGGCCAGTCTGTCCCACCCAGGCAGCTCTGCGACAGGAACCACCTTCAGCTGTCGTTCAGGCCCCAACTCAATGGGGGGATCCAAAGAACGAGGACTGTCTGTGAGAATGTAGTAGGTGACCATCTGACCAGGGAGGAAGTAGATTTCAGCTGAGGTGAGGAAACGTCGGACAAACTGGCTGTAAGATCCCACCACGAGGGCCAGCAAACCTGCACGGATCCCCTGTTGCGCAAATTTAGCTCTGCGCCAGGCCGAGTTGCGGGTGTCACCCCACACTAAAGGCGCACCCCAAGGTGTCTGCACAGGAGTTTGTGGCACCGCTGCCTTCACAACCATCCTGGCTGTCATGACCCCTCCTCGGTCCAAGGCGTGAAAGTTCGGGTGAGGTGACTTTACACTGGCAGCAGTTTTCCGTCCATGGAGGAAGTCTGAGGAAGCAAAAGATGATTTCAACACAAACTCTCTTTGGGAGAAATGGTAGGAAGTGATACTAAGGTAGTTCAATCCAACTGATCACCACTGACCTAATTTTATGTTTCACCACCAATTTGTCACGATAAAGACAGAATACAAACAACAGAACTTTCTGAACATGACGGGATGGGAACTACTTAGCATGCACTTTAAACAACAAGTTTGTGTTTTATATTCTTATATTTTATTCTCAATTTTCCATGTGCATTTAATGTCCTGGCACAAAGTGTTAGAGTAGAATAAATTCTTTTGTGCACTTACATATGATAAGAGACAGGAGAAAACAGTACAGGACCAGTTGTATTCTGGTCACCCTGACAGTTCCTGTGTGGACAAACACACACACATGCACATGCAAATTTAATGAAACCAGTACCAGATGCTGTACTCTTCCAGTAAGCACATGTTCTAAGTCCTGACAGGTGTAGGAAACCATGATGGCACAATCTCTGAAGCATATGCAATATTTGTAGCCTGTGTAACTGGAAAATCACAGTGCATAAAGTTCTGTTCTTTTGAGGAAGTTTAGTATAAAAAAGCAAACAAAAAAAAAAACAATAAAAAAAACATTTGATCACAAAAAATAAACAAAGTTGCAACTGGGATATACAACATAGTAAAACCATGTCATCTAACTGAGCAAAGAGAAAGAGCAGAAGGTCTGATGGATGTTAGTGATTTATGAAGATAGATTACTATTGATCCAAAAGCTACCTATAACTTCATGAGACAGAAGCACAAATGACTTAATACAGAAATTTATCTTCATATTCTCCACACACGTTCCTGTGATGTGCCTGCTCTTTCACCAGACAAGAGATTTAGGAGAAATTCACAAAGGTACTTGAAATAATCGAGGACCTATTTTGTTTTCCTGGACATATTTCGAAGACCAGATTGCTCATAGAAAAACCCCTCTCGCTCTGTTTGCTCCTCATTCAGGCTGGCTCAATCTAAATCTCCATGTCTTGAAAGCAGCTGAGCTTTCACTGAGCACGTACAAGTACAGCAGTGACACATAAAAACAATGACAAGGGAGGGGAAACACAACCAGATATAGGACGAGCAGAAGAAGTGGAGCAGTGGCTGAGGTTATACTGACCTGTGGGCGTCTTGCAGAGTGGAAACAACGCCATACTGTGACCTGCTGATGGATAAACACACAAACCTTCGTCTGAGCACACTATTTTTTGCGAGGAAAATCTCTGCCTCCCTCTCCTTGTTTCTCCTCTGCTCACTCTGTCTCGTCCTGGAAATGTGCTCTTTAACTCACTGTTTTCCGTAACTGATACTTTCTTACCTTGCCCCCTCTCTCTTTTATCTCTCTTTTCTCGCTGCTTTTAAAATATTTTCCTCTCACTTTTCTTCTCACTTTTCTTCACATATCTTCCTTCTTGCCCCCCCCCCCCCCATTCACTCCCCCCTCAGGATTTTGCAGTATTCAGTTTTGGAGCAAACCCAAGGCAACCAGATGTGTGGGGAATCTGGGCAGATGGGAGGAGTTGAGAAGTGGAGGATAAGACAAAGACAAGGAAAGAAAGTTATACTGTATGTACAGCGAAGAGAGAAGCTGATTAACATTCTTTCCCCCTACGCTTGTTGGAAGAGTGACAATAAACTTTAGACAATAGATGCTGCTAAAAGAAAAAAAAACCTCTCTGGCGAACGTCAAATTCATTCTCCTTACAGAAAATGCTGGTTTAAAAATCCAGCATTTCATAAAGGAGAGTAAGTAGGAGGTAGAAAGACAGAGTGTATTAAACCAGACCTCAGGTCACGTCAGCAGGGTGTTGTACTCTTGCTATCCACAAGGTGGTGGCATTCAATGGGAAACACAATGGAGGAAGCCACTGCATGCCAACATATTTTAAAGTGCAATGAGTCTATGTACCATTACTATCAAGGAGAAAATTGAAAGAATGGGCAAAAGAAAAAGTGTCTAAGGGGCTTTTACTCACAGGGATCTTTATCATGTCATCACTGAACTCTAGATTAAGCTTCTGCATTTGAGTGTGTTTCATCTGTTAAAACTCTGGATTAAAAGTGTGTCATTTAGAGTTTTATGATAAAGCCATATTAAAAAAATCCAGATTTATACTTTTTTTTTTTTTTTTTTAGCTTTGGACAATTTTAAATGATTATTTTCTGCACTAATGCAGAGGACTAGATCATGATTGAACACTTGTTATAAATTATCAAAATGTTAATGAAAATGCTAACACACTAATGAGTAGCAGGTGTTATATTAATAAACACAAAGTACAGCTGAGGCTGATGGGAATGTCATTGGTTTTGCAGGTATTAGGTCACAAGCCAAAGTTCTGGAGATTTTAAAATTCGGACTTGATGATGGTGCTGGACAAAAAGTTAAAGGATCACCAAAGTGATTACAATTCATCCTCTGGGCACCATGGATATCCGTACATGACAATTCACCCAGACACTCAGCTTGAACTTTAGAACAGACAGAAGCTGTACAACCACTGTTTCCGGACTTTTTTTTTTATGCATTTTTATTTTTATACTTTTATCAACTTTCAGATTCACTGCATGCTGCCAGAGACTCAAACAGACTCAAGAGGTCACTTTGCAGTTTATTACGATAAATCATTTTTTTTTTTTTATACATCCATACAGAAATTGCAACATAATATTGGTTTGTGTAAACAACTTTGGACTGAAACATCAGTCCGAAACATACAAAAAGAAAACAGCACGGGCTACTCTAAAGAATGGATAAATTACAGGGTGCATGTAAAGCGTTGTCCCAAACATCTTCTTTCTCCTGTCACCTTGTTGGCAGAGAGGCGGGGCAGGCAGTTCCGAGCTGGAGGACAGAGACTCTGCATAGAGGCTTCATCAACACTTAAGACTAGCATCTGTAAATTGATCTACACCACGTGGAGATGAGTACGCACATTTATTACAGCATATATTAAGGCGTTCAAGATGAGTCTGCTTGAAGATTGCAGTGCAGAGCCCCCATACTACAGTTCGTGTTCAGCTGTGATAGGTCCTTTAATACCAAATAAATTAATACCAGAGAAGTGGTTCAGCTGCAAATAATAAAGCAATAATCTCACTTAAGATTTGAGGAACTCTTTGTCGTTGGCATATTACAGGTGATGAACAAACAACATGTTCGCCACTGAATACACAGAAGCTTTTTGACGGCAAAGATTTTGGCAGTGTTTATTGGTAGTCGTGATAACTACACTGTCTTTGCAGTTATTGAGTGAACTGTGCCATGAGAAAATAAACTGTTCAAGGGTTTGATACTGTATATATTATTTCCATAAACTATGAGGATCCTTAGAAAAATATTTCATTTAATGCAGCATTGTACTTATACAAAATTAAACAAATTGCACAAGAAGAAGATTCATCTGTTATTTTTTTTTCTACTTTGAATGTATCTCTACTCCAACTGAAAGACGACTGTGCTCCTTCTGTCACTCCTTCTCAGCAGAGTTGAGGTTTTTTTGTTTTCTCTATTTTTAATAGTGTATTGGTACAAATGTACTGTTTCATCTGCATACTTTTATATTAAATAATCTGTCACAATAAATATATTTCTCTTAATACTTACAGTCCAGAATACAATTCTTTTACTCTCTTGAGCTTTGTTGACACCCTGAGAATAAATCTTTTGTCACCATGTTTAAACTTTTCAAACAGCTGGTCAATTTCAAATTTTGTTTTGTTTTGAATGTATGCTGACTCTAATTTAATGACTTCAATTTCTTAAGAATCAATTTGTCTTCTAAAGAGAATAAAGTAAGTAGATGACATATGTATTAGTGTGAAACATATTGAAAAAAAGAAAAAGACAAAGGACATATGAAAAATGCAAAAGTATAAATAGAAAATGGACTTTTGAAAGTGAAGATTTTAGATGTCAAGTGTTTTCAAAACCATATTACAATCATTGTCTTTGTATAATATATAGATAATATATAGATACTAATACAAAAGTTATATTCTAAAGGTGGCATGCGTGAGCAGGCATTGAAGAGAAGAGAGACAAGGCTTTCCCCTCCTTTTGTTACAGTTGAAATGCTTTGCTTTCACTACATGGACATACAGGATGTACCAGAGAGGCTCTAAACAAGTCCATGTTTTTGACTCATATGTGAACTGTGTCAATTTCCCATGACAGAGTGAAAGGAATAATTAATGAATGGTGATTGGTGATGAAGAGATCCGATGTGCAGCATTTTGGGGGAAAACTAAAACCGAGTGGAAGAGTTTTCTTTCCTTTTCTTCTCTTCTCCTCCACTCCTCCCGTGCCTCATCCCATCCCTCCACTATCTCTCTTCTCTTCGCCTTGTTCCTCTGCTCCCCAACCAACACATAACCATGCTACCCCCTTATCCTATATATATATATCTCCTCTCCTCTCCTCTCCTCTCGCCTTCACTTGCGGTCATCATCTATCATTTCAAATAGGGCCTGTAGCAGTCGGTCATCTCTGTGCCTGTACGGCTTGGTGCCATAGAAGCCATCGCTGTAGTCACTGTAGACACTGTCCTCCGGGCCCCGGTACTTGTTGATCATGTCCAGAGCCTGGTACAGCTTCTGAGGGGGAAGTCTTGTAGCAGGAGGAGAGCGGCTCCTGTCCAGTTGCTGCTGCTGCTTCCTCCAGATGGAGGAGGAAGCCCTGGCTACGGCCTGGGGCTGCTGCAGGGCTGGGGTCTGCCTGTTGAAGGCTGTCTGCAGGAGACGCAGCAGGGCCAGAGAGGGGGAATAGGGTGAATTTGATAACTTTTTGGGCACCTTCTCTGGGTTGGAAGAGGGAGAAGCTTGTGCAGTTTCTGTCTTAGGAGGTGGACGGGCCTCTGTGGGCTCCTGAATCAGCAGACAGACAGAGAGGAGATATGTTATTGGTCTGTGACACAAACAACAATGATGCTCAGAGTGTGCTTCTGAATATAGACAACAAAATGGTGCTCTATTTCGATTGGTTCCAAGAGAGATTATACAGTACAGTTTCATAATATGAATTTTAAAAAAATGCAGGTCTCAAGTACTTGTACTCCAGAATAATGGATCTGAAATAAAACATGGACTGTCATTGTCCTTGCACTGTGCTAAAATTGTCAGGACTAAAGTTTTAAATGTGGACGTAAACACTCAAATTTACACTGAAATATGTAAATCACAAGAATACTTTTGGGAATGTGCTTATTCACCTTCTTGCCTAGTGTTAGATGAGAAGATTGGCACCACTTTCATATTTGTTCATTCAATATGCAGCTGAAGGCAGCAGCCAGTTAGCTTGACAACCTTGACAACCAGGAGCTCCCTGCTCTAGAACCACACAAACTCATCGTAAACACTTCAGTTTTTGTGAAGATTATACAAACATGTTCAGTAGTGAGTTTTATAGATGCAGATGTTGTTACCTTCAGACAGAGACAGGCTAACTGTTATCCCCCTGTTTCCAGTCTTTATGCTAAACTAAGCTAACTGGGAGTTGAACATATATCTTATATTTAGCAAAAAGAAATAAGTGGTATCAATCTCATCTCATCTAATTATTTGAAAGAAAGTCAGTAAGCATATTTCCCAAAATGTCAAACTGTTCCTTTCGCGTTAGTCATTGTTTTATTTTAAAAACCAATGAGCTGGAGTACAAAAGAGAAAACAATGGGCAGTATTTCACTGTATAAATGTACTATACACTGCACTGTATTATAGTACCAATAATCCAATAAAACTGCTCTGTATTGAATTGGATTGTAAATTTCTGTGACATAATAATGTTTGTAATCATTTGTAAGAAGGACACTGGGTGGCTACGTACTGATCATTTGTCACAGACAAGACCCAAACAAGGTCCATGTCATGTCTCAACTCTTTCTCTTCATCATTTAATTCATCATGTTTTCAGCATTTCACTTGAGGTTTGTATTTTTGACTGTGTCAGCTCTGACACTTTTATGTCCCCTCACTGAGCTTTGCTTTGTGTTACCAAGAGTAAGTTACAGGCCTAATACTCATACTCATCCCTTTCCTCTAGCATCCAAACCATTGTTTCTTTGTAGACATTCACCTGTAGCTTTGTACTCACCTCCATCATGTCATCCATATGTTCTACACCGCGCCTGTCGTTCTGCACAGCGTTGTAGGGAATGTACACTCTAGGTTTCTTCATGTGCTCTGGCTTCTCCGATGTTCCGTGAAGAATCAGCTTCCAACTCAAAATCCGACCCTCGTTCTCCATACGGCCTGACTGTGAGAGGAAATAATGTTGTTTAAAGCTCAGCATGTTGATTATAGTAATACCGGCATGCAGGTATTACTATCGGCTTGACATTTTTTGATCTCACAACATACTCATTTTTTGAAAATACTCGTATGTAAAAGAGAAATTCTGGCTTCAACTGGATGTAGAAACGTGAGGCTAATTTCACATTACAGTTGAGAAAAAGGTGTTTACCGTCTCTCAAATATATGTGTAACTCACAGTGTCTGTGATCTTTAGCGTCCATGTACCAGCTGGGTCTTCTCCCCACGTATGGACAGACATGAAGTCCCAGTTTCTGAAGCCGTTAGAAGACGTGTCCCTCTCTCGCTCAGCCAGCAGCACAGTACTGGTACCTGAGGGAGAATCAGACATGTCCAAAGGGATGGATCAATTTAGTGCTTTGTTATTGCACTCATATATGTGCGCTTGTGTGTGTGTGTGTGTGTGTTTGTGTGTGTGTGTGTGTGTGTTTGTCTCTAACCAGCTGGGGAGGTGAGTGTGATGTGCAGATCTCCTCTCCTGGTGTATTCAATGCTGGCCTCCACCTGCACGTGCTCCAATGAGCGGACTGTGTTCTCCTGCCCCGCACAGGCTTTGGTTGGAATCTCTATAGTGATCTCCCCTGCTGCCTTCAGCTCCCTGTGGGATGCATTAAAATAGCAGGGAATGAGACACACAAACAGCTCTCCATGACAACAGAAGATGATCATATGTGCGATGTGGTTCCCGGACATGTTGTCATTACTGTACGTAGGTCTGGGAAACTGCAGCAGGTAGGAAAAAACCCGTAACATGGCTCCACATACTGCATGCATTACATATTATTCGGCGAAAATTCCACAACAATCCCAAATCTGGGGAATATTAAGTACCTCACACGCATACATAAGGTGCATAGACAGATTTGGATGCCTTTGGTCACTCATTTGCAAAAACAGTTAATCCCCATCTCTCACAGACATGAATGAAAGGATTTCTGTGTTCAAGCTGGCATAAAGCTGGAGGGGGTTTGTAGACCACTAAGCATTGACGGAAATGTAGAGCCAAATCCTCTGGATTAAACAGGGATGTAGCAAGGTAATGGGGAAACTGGGTGTCAGTGCAATTGAGTTTTATAATCCAAAGCAAATTACAAAATGGACACTTAAAGAACTCAGAGCTCGGTTGGCCTTAGCAGCTGTTAGTGGTACAATATGAAGTCAAAGGGGTTTTTCAAGTTCAAAGTATAGCCGCTAAGATTTAGCCCTAAATTTTCTTGGGTTGATAATCCAAAAAGGAACACAAACAAAACATCTGGTTAGGAAGCAGCTGGAGGTATTCCTTCCTCTGAGTTTCAGCCCATGCTTGGCAGATTTCCATTTGGATTTTGATCCGACTGTTTAGCAATTAGTAATTATCAAAAAGTGAAGATGGTTGACGGCTGACCTCAAATTTAAATGATTGCAACTGCCATCATGAACAAGAAAAAAAAAAACCTCCTTCTGATTCATTTCGATTCATTTTCATGGCACTGAAAGCCCTCCCAAGCTTAAGACTTGTTATTGTCTCGAATAAACCAACAGATGCGTCTTTAATAATGCAGATGGTTTTATCTGTTTGCTTTGTTGGACCGTAAATGTCAGGACAACAGCAAGTGAGTCTCTCTCCCTCTTTCTCTCTTGAATGAGATACATGGCCAAAATGTCATGCAGTCAATGACATGGATTGCACTGGATGACAAACTTCATCATGACAAAGTACAGCAGTTACAATCCTGTATATGAATTAGCTAAATGTGCACACATGATATATCTTCTTCTTTTTTTTTTTGAAACAGCGGCCACAAATCCTGGGCCGTTGGCAAAGCAAAGCAAAAACAGAAACTACAGAGGAAACCTTATAAGAAAAACAAAAGTAGATGAGAGATAGAGAGACCTTGGCTGGAAAGAATCATCCCTGACGATACATTGCTTCTTTTCAGGCACATGCTTCCAGGTGGCCGGGTCAGCGAGGTCCACCAGGGCTTTCGCATTCAGAAGGCCAAAGCCGAAGCGGCTGTTGACCATCAGTCCTGCTCCGTTCCTTTTCCAGCCTGGATTATTGGCCAAAGGATCAAACTCAGAGGTCCACACTACGATGTGCTGCAGGTCTCTCCAGGTTAGATCCGGGCTAACGCAGGGAAGGTAGACAGGGAGGAAGACCAGTGAGTATTTACTGACACTTAAATAAAAGTGTAAATTATATCAAAACATCACATCATATCAAAATATTTATATCAGTATTGCATACTTTTGCTCCAGAGCCAGGGCAAATATCCCAGCAGCCAGCGGGGCAGAGGCTGATGTTCCAGTGTGAGTCTGAGTGCACTCATTGTGCAGATCAGCACTCGTCTGAAAACAAGCAGGCAAAAAGAGCATGTAAAAAAATTCATAGATTGATATGACTTCCACTTATCCCTTTAACAAAACTACCATGACTTGAAAAGATTTAATGTAACATAACGTAACACAACACATAACAAGTGTAGTCACTTACAATCCTCTGGTCGGTGTAGTCTCCACTGCTGTACGCTGTAGCCAGAGTGGAGGAGCACTTCTCAGCGTACCAAGGGGACAAGCCCTGCTGGGAGGCACTGCTGATTGAGATAGTGTAGATGCTGTCTGTGTAGCCGTCACAGTCACAGTTATCGCCCTGACGGCCCCCATTACCTGATGCCCAAACAAAGATAGAGCCTTTCCCACTGCGGCCCTGCAGAAGGCATGATGGAGAAAAGAAATGCTCGATGTGTTGTGCTATCAGATATGGCCTTGTTGCTTACACTGCCGACACATTTTATCTACAAGAGTCTTACAATTTAGAGCAGAAATGACAAGAATTTTAACCTATTCTGACATGAATTAGACACTGCCCAATATAAATCTTTTCTTATGTAATGTAAATCCAGATGGCATTGTGTCATTAGAAGCTTTATTCCTCGCAGCAGACCACATTGTCCTTATTGATTCTGTTCTATCTGATTCCCATCACTGCTGCAGATAATAGCTCCCATTAGGAACGTCAGTCTGAGATCACACCAACTGACTGTGAGTGGAAACTTCCTGTCTTATCATTTACCTTCTGGATGCCGTACTCAAAAGCCTTCTGGGCCAGGCGGCCAGGGCCTTCCACTGTCTTGCCATCATCGTTGGGTCCCCAGCTGGCGCTGTAGATGTCCACATGGTTTGGATTGAACCCAATAGAACTGGCTTCAATGGCATCGGTCACAATCCCATCCAGCATACGAATCCCTGAGCAGGGGGAGAATTTTTAGCACAGAGCTTCATTGCTCTGCATTCACATAAATTCATATAGTGACAATTCATGGCTATTCTGAAGGGTGGAAATAAAGAAGATATCAAATGTTACAATTTACTCCATCGTGGAATAAATCAAATATTAGAAAGAAAGAACATTTATTAAAGCCCTTTACTTCATTTATATGTTAAGAATGTTTTGCTGTCAGGGCAGTAAATTTTAAGATTCAGGTTCCTCCACAGCACTGTAAGAACCAGCTGCCCACCCTGGGCCTTCAGATGCTGCGGCCCTAATAAGCAAACCATTGTTTTGCCGGATTGGAGCTGAGCAATTCTTGAGAGTAAAACTCAAGTCTCCATTAGGAAATTGTCACTCTCTGCTGGCTATAAATAAAATAAATAAAAATCCATGTTTGTGCAGCCATAGTATCTAAAAGCAAAGTGATGTTGTCAATTAATGCACAATTTAACTACCATGTGTGGTAGATGCTTTAAGAATAACATATCAAATCTATCAGTCTCAATTTCAGTCTCAATCAAGTCTCTATTTTAATATTTACAACGTGCACACAGTCACAGATGAAGGCACCATGTTGGCAGTATGACACATATATATTTAATAAATAAAAGGTTTTACCTCCAACCTTGGAGTTGTATGCCACTCCAACCCCACACTTATTGTTGTCTGCCTGCATAGCGATCTCTCCAGCACACCTGGTCCCATGCCTGAGAAGAAACAACATATGTAATACACACTTAGCTAAATCATTCACTTGTGTTTTTGTAAAATTTTAAAACAGCAAATGCCAAACTGTTGTTTATCACAGGCTGCTTTCGGCAGGAATTTCACTGTATTGTGTTGGTTGATTCAGAGGCTACTATATCGTTTGGTTATGAAACTTCTCTCAGAAGCAGAGCAGAAAATAGGTCCTCTGGTTGTATGACTCTGCAATTATTCATCTGCGAGAATACGCTTTGAACTGTGGAGTATTCTGATAACAAAAGAGCACAGGGTTGTTGGCGGAGAGGAGTGTGTGTTTGTGTGTGTCTGTGTGTGTGTGTGTGTGTGTGTGTGTGTGTGTGTAAGACAGCTGGCACACAGGAAGCCATTGAAGTCAGGTATGGAGAGGAAAAACAGGAGAGGAAGTAAATTGAATACAGTGAAATAAGTGTTTTCCGATTCTTTGGCAGCGTCTGCTTTTACCTTGTTCAACAAATCCTTGCTTCTACTTTATGCTTATTTAATATGATATAAGAATACAACCTGAAATAACCAAGCCCAAGCAACAAAGCCACGTTAACCACATTCCTATGAGAACAGTTCTCTGAAGCCATATGTCACTGGTTTCATGGTTTCAAACTAAGGGCAGATTTGTTCTAGTGTCATATCAAAGGAGGGTTGACTTACTTGTTTTCATTAGTGGAGTCATATCTGGGGAAGGGGTCTGGGTCATTATCGTTGAAATCGTAGCTGGCTGCTGCATCCTTTAAAAACAACAGACAGAAAATGATCAGCGATCTCTTTTTTCAAAAGCTGGGGTGACGTCAGTGTAACGTCAGTGATGAAAACTTGTCAGGGCCAATCTGCTGTCATGGAGACATACAGTCTACGATTGGTGACAAGGGGAGAGAGAGACACTGATGTGAACAAATATTAAAACAAAACATATTGGATGACCCTGAGGATGAAGGAGCGCTTGGCAACAGCTATCTGCTGAAACATTCAGATTTCTTGAAGATGCTGTTTTTTTCCGTGAGGGTTGTGTCATGGCACAACAAACTGCAGAGTTTGAATGCTGCTTTTTGTCTTTCCTGTCATTCCTCTGTGATTGAAAATTTTATAAAATGCACAAATTATATTCTTATTAAACAGGAAATTATGATGATTAGTTATTTTTTAAAGCTTCCTCTCAGCAACACATTTAATATCCGATTTAAATCAGATGCCTGTGCCTGTCATTTTACAATTACTGCTATTAAGTTATGCAAATGCGGCCGACTCATAAGCCTTGATTGTTAAGGATGAGTGTCTCGGCTGATTGAGCCTCTTTGATTAATCTGTGTTAACTTAATTACAGTGGGAGTTGTTGCCATCAGCCCTGTTGTCATACATCATTTCTTTCTCTCCCTCCCTCAGTCCTGCTCTTTCTCTTTCGTTCCATGCACTGGTGTGGCTTCTGAGAGTGACAGCACTGTTTGAAACCAAACCACAGATGGGGCTTTTAAAGGCTTTTAGAGTTCCTGTCAACAGGAGTAACTGTGCCAAAAATGAAACCTCATTGAGCTCCCATTCAGTCATGCTTGCTTTCTTTTCCTTGCAATTATCTACATCAAACATACAGACTGTCAAAACATTATTGGAGGAAGTAGGAATATTTTCAAATTCTGCATCCCTAAATGCAGGGAGCATAGTCCTTCACATCAACATCACCGTTTAGAGAGAAATGCCTGTTTCACATCCACAGATTAAAACCCCAAAAGCTCCTCAGAGGCAGACATTGTCATATAGAAGACGTATTACTGTCTTCATGAAGCGCCTTGTAAGGTGTCACCAGCAGCGTTGCTAGGGCAACGGCAGAGCCAGACGACGGAGGCTGTCTCCATGGAAACACTGTCTTACGTAGTTGGAGTAGATGTCTGTGTGGTTCCACTCCAGCCCGTCATCCAGAACGGTGATGACCACTCCTTTCCCTGTGATGCCTTTCTGCCACACGGGGATCACATGCAGGTCCAGCTTCGGCAGCGAGGAGGAGGTCCGGGTGTCTTGCTGGAAGATGAGGACAGGGTGTTTGTTATGGTGTGAAAATTTGTATCATCTGTTACAAGTAGAGCTGGTGTTGCCTGATTTGACTGTTTTCAGGATTGCAAAATTACACACATCTGTGATTCATACTTAATTGAAATGGGCACTTTATCTAAACAGGCTCTTAGAGTGTTATCAAAGTAGATTCTTCAAGCTCTCTGAGTCTGCCTTTTCTTCTATGACCTTTACAGAAATTCATTACTGGATTGTTGGCTCTGCCTTTGTCAGGGCTTGAATCCACTCCTACTGTATGGCCACTTGTGGGCAGACATTATGCCAGGCTTTAGTGTTGTCCAATACAGCACCTCTACTGATTAATTTAACCCTCAAGAAGCCTTACAGCACCTAAACATGTGCTGCCTTTCTTCTGGGTCACCTCACATTCAATCCACCCTGACGGATTATTTAGAAATCCATCTCTAGGCTATGTGATATTACACAGTGTGGGGGTTGCCAGGCCTTTTTTTTTTTTTAAATGGAAAATCAGCAGGGAGTGGGGGAGAGTGAGCAGGGCCCATGCCTGCCTGCCTGCCTGCCTGGGGAAGAGTATGATTCAGAGCTGGAGACGGCTAAGACTAAAAAAAGAATTCATTTTGCTCTTTCGCTCTCTGCGCATTATGCACAGACACTGCAGAACGCCACCCCAAGATGTGACTCATCCCTGTGATGTATTGGCTTTTTTTCTGCTCCAACTTTGATTCCCTGTTTTCACCCCCATCCTCTCACTAGGATCACTTTCCTTCTCTCTGGACAGTACCAGCACCAGCTGACGGTGAGCACAACTCAAATCTCAAAGTAAATACACAGCAGATGTCCCACGTTGACACAATGTGTTTCAAAAGCAATTTGCTCTCAAAACTTTTACTCCAGCCTATATCTACAGTTTGCTTTCTTTAGGTGTCACACCAACTGACTCACTTGTTGATGCTGTCAGTGGCCTGCCACGCATAGACCTTAATGGTAAACAGCAAATACGCACAGTAGCTTATGAAACAAGTGAGTGGACACACACACAAAGAGATGCCTCCATGCACAAATGATACAGACTGACACTTGCACAGCCATGGATACACGCTCTCGCTCACTCTCTCTCTCTCTCACACACACACACTCACAGCCATGCAGGCATACTACAAGTATGAGTCACTCCCTGATTAAATTATCAGGCAGTCACCCACTCCTGAAAAATAAAGACACTCATCCTCTCTGCCATTACATTGGCCCTGACCCATCGACAGTCATACAGCTCCACCCTCACTAATGCCAGTAATCATCCGATCTGCCAATGTCCACCCCTTTCCATTTCTCCATTCTGAGATCCATTATCATATAAGTTTCTTCATTTGCAAATACTAGAGAGGTAAAAAAAAGGAAAAAAACAGAATTATAGCATAGTGGCTTATGTAAAAACACCTGAAACACTTCTCATTTCCACTGCTTTACCTGTTTATGCTTAGCTCTGTCTTTTCTGAATGGATGGGGAGGGGCGGGGGCGAATCACGATGCATCAGATGAACTGCAGTGACACAGACATGGGCCTCATGCTGAAATATACCGAGCGGCACTTTGGGGCCAATTCCATTAGTGTCATCATCCCTGATCGGCAAAAATGATTCACCTCAATTTGTTTTCTTATTCCCCGTAAGCATATGACTCATATTCAGTTAGTGCAGGTGCGGAGAAGTGGAAGCTGAGAGAACCAACCACCCCCCCCCCCCCCCCAAGCACACATAAACCGATGCAACACACATACACTTCGTCATTTTCTGGTAAAGCAGCAAGAAACAAATGAGGGTGAAGATGATTCACTGACTATCGAACATGATCAGTTTAATAACTGATGAGGCTAACTAACATTAATCCGGCTGATGTGTAATAGCGGAGATCATATCTGTTTCCAAGTTTAACAGCTTGTGGTGAATATGTTGTGATATCTGTCTCTTCATTCTTTGTCTTAATTTTTTTTTTTTTTAAATTTCAATTTGCTTGATAAGAAATTAAATTACATTTATGGTCATTTACATGTTGGTTGAGATGCATCATTGAATTTTTACACTACAGCAACATCTTATACATGGTCAGAGTTATATTTGATTACAGAGTTTAGAGCTGAAACAGTTTGTTCATTGGTAAATAGCTCAACAAGAAAATTAATCCACAAATCAAATTTAAAGCAAAAATGTCACACACATCCTTGTTCCAGCTTCTGATTTGATTAGATTTGCATTTTCTTCCTGTTTTATATGACTGTAAGTAAAACATCTTTTGGTTTAAATATGAAGGCGTCACCTTCGACTTTTTGAATTGTAATGGTAATTTTTTTTAATTGTTTTCTGATTTATAGACCAAATGATTAATCAATTAATAGAGAAAATAACTGTTAAGATTCACATTTTAAAAAAAGTGAGTAACTAGTGGCTTAATGTGTTCTGTGGTTTGATCTGGTTTGAACATAAATTAACATAAGCAGCATCTATACTACGCATCTATACCCCCCCTCCCATGGATCAAAATCAGCAAATATGTCATTCAAAGTGGCACCTTCCGGGTCAAGCTGCGGTCAGGATAAAGTGAATGTGTTAGTAATGGATCTGGAAGGGGATGCACAGCTGTGACAATCTACTGTTCTCTGCTGCTGCTTGGCCTCAATGGGCTAAAACATCCCATTCAGGGTAAATTGGGACTTAATGCACGGTGCTCTACTCTACTCCACTCTCCATCCTGTTGGATTATAGTCTCTCCACCCCTTTCATCTCCACATGGACTGTGTTACCAATTAAGCAAATGGCTCTTTTGGTTAGAACTGCTTGATAACATGCTATTGTTTTGTTGTTTTCATGTTTTTTCTCTCTTGGTTATGAGAAAGCAGTGAGTGTTCGTTGTTTGTATTTTTTTGCACTCCTGCAGGTTACATTTATGCCGCTATGCATGTGTACAGATTTTCTGACACACCCATAACCTACTGCTCACATACACTCCATGACGCAGGACAGAGAGTGGTCAACAGTGTGGAGCTGTCCAGCACTCACAGGGCCTCAGTCCGTCTCAGGGGAGATCAGAGCGGCTACATGCAAACAGAAGGCCCAATCAGACACAGAGAACACAACATATGACCAGCAGGGTGTGGAGATCGACCTACATCTGTGGTTTATGGAGCTCCGGGACACAGTGGTCAGATATTTACAGCATAAATAAATGAATTGTTAAGTCACTTGTTGAACATCTCATTGTGTTTTCAAAACCGGTGCTGAGCCAGACAAGCTAAATTCACTGTTGTGGGATGTTCAAGCTTTACTGGAGACTCACCAGGTACCACTGCTGGTTCCACATGGGATCATCAAACAGCTTATCCACCGGGCAATCCCTGCACCCCCCTAGGGACGCTCGCTTGTTGCGACGTTTCTCGTACTGCTGCTCTGCCCACAGCACCTACACACGCAGACATTTGGTCAATTACATCTTTTAAAATGAGATGATCTGGATGATCTGACGCAGACCAGGACAAGATAATGGCTAAAGGAGACCACTCACCCGATCATCCTCCGAGAGCTGCCTGGTGACGTGGTTGGCACTTCGTTTCATTCTGCTAGGATGATTGCGGTGTTTGAACAAGAAATGGTCTTCCAGGGCCCCAATCTGCACAGAGGACGACATAACATGAGACAGGCTGAATAGTTTATAGGAAATTACATAATACCAGCCATCTGGCTGCTGAACCCTGATGAGCAGGACTAAAAACTCTATTTTCTCTCAGCTAAAGCCTCAGGAATTCAGTTTTGGGGAAAGTAACATGAAAACAGTTGTGTTACGTCTCTGTTTCTGCCCTTTATCTTGTCTCTGATATGGGGTATGATATACTCACGAACATAAATGTATATATATGTAATGTATATATAGCGGCAAACAAACAAAATGCAATGTACAGACCCCACAGGTGTATATGCTTAATATCCACATTAATGCCACTTTTCTGATGTTTAACGGCAAAATACTTTGAGTAAAGTCATAAAATGTTTGTCCATTCTATAGTTGATGAAGAGATTGAATGTATGTTAAACTTCTCTGTCTCCTAAATGAATGTAATGTAATATAAAGAAGGAGAGGAAAGAATTCATACATTGTGTCTCAGTATCCATGACCCCTGAGAGCTCAGTTAATCATTGGCCGCTGCTACTCACAGCTACAGGTTTCATAAGAATGAATGAACTGGTCAGACTGGACCTTATGTTTTTATACAGGAAAATACAGCATCAGTCAGTCTCACATAGGGGAAAAGACACTGAACCATGAAATGAAAGCCAACCAGAGTCCCCCTGGGACTCTGTTATCAGAAATGTGTAAACAACAATGAGTCACAGGTTGAGTAAAATCCTCCTTTTATTTAGCTGGATGCTGAAAATGCAATGTGTGCTTTTGGGCTATCATAAAAGCAATGAGTTTCCAGTCTAATGGCCTTATCAAGCACAGCAGAATAACTGATGACAGCTATTGCTTGGTTTGCTGTTACAACATAGTCCACAATTTATACAGTAGGCTGCAGGCTTAATTAACATCCCATTGTCCGTTGGGCTTTTATGGTCTCTGTTTGGTAGCTCTTAAATTACATCTTTGATATTAAAATGAGATTGTATTGGAGCTTTACTGTCATGCCAAATAAATCATATCTATTAAAGCTGCTAGCCCACACCTCGTTTTAGAGTAATTTGAAGCTTCTTTTTTAATTTTAGTCTGAACTGGTGTTTTGCTCCAGGGCGTTGGTGCCTACCTGTCGGACCAGTTCGTAGTCCAGCTCCCTGGCGATCGCCTCCGCAGCGGCCAGTCCGCCTGGGATCTCCACAGCCCACTCGTTCAGGTACTGCCTGTCCCTGTAAAGAGACTCCAGCGACCGGGGAACCACAGAGCAGAGGATGGCAAGAACACAACACATCACCGTTGGACGACATCTCACTTCCATCTCAGAGGAAATTCAACCAGATGAGGAAAAATATATATAACCTATATACAAATACGTATAAGCAGCCAAAACTCCAAGATATACAAATGTTGTGTGGTGGTAATAAAGAAATGCCCTTGTTTATTCCTCTAGAAGAAACAGCTGGCTGAGATGGAGGGAACGTGAAACTGCGCGGTATTTGTCCGACAAGGAGAGGAAATACTGGTGATTGGGAGGGCTGGTTTGCGCGCTGTGTGTGTGTGTGTTTGTGTGTGTGTGTGTGTGTGCTTGTTAGTGTGCGCGCGTGTGTGTGTGTGTGTGTTTGGGGAGGTGGGGGGCAGGGGGGCGGTGCTACACGTCAAATTACGGGTGCTCTGACGTCATTTTTGCGTCTACCTTTGGTAAGATGTTGAGTTCGAGTCCCTGTAGGAGAAAGTCTAAACGGGAGGAGGAGGGGAGAGATAAGACTAAAAATATCCCACTGTTTGTCCCTGGAGGAAGAGGAGGAGGGGAGGAAGAGGAGACAAGGGGAAGACATATATACTAATGTATACATCTATAATAAAAGCTATATGATTCTATAAGACTGCATATACTAACAATACTTATGTACCATTAAGAGGCAGATGTCGTGCAGCATCTTTCTCATCATCACTTTTAATCAGCGTGAGATGATCCGGATGACATTATCATGTTTCACCAAAGCAGGTTTATGCTTTTAAGGTTATCAATAAAGAAGAAATCTGTTGTCGATATCGATAAAACACCCCCCTCTCTGTCAGGCTGTGGTCACGTCACCACGAGAGAGCGAAAGAGGGGCTTCAGCACCGTGGACAGCTCCACGCCAAACACAGGGATGCGCCTCTCCAGCTGCTGAGGACGCTACTGTAACATCATATGTAGACTAAAACAACACATGTTCACCAGCTGTTTTAACTAACACTGTAACTGTGCAAATCATAACACAGTGTTGTGTTCCAGAAATAAAATGGGCTATCGCGCTGGATGGTCCCTCTTAATGTGAAATTATTATATAATGTATAAATGGCCACTGGATCGTTTAAGCAATAATAATGCAACATAGTTGAAATGATTATATGAACGGATAGGCTCGCAATTATTAAAGTCTGTCTCAGAGCAATAGGCAGGTGCCCTTATGAACACGGAAGCAGGTCTTGCTTGGTGCAGACTGTAACTTTGGAAGATATTCATTTGGAGTCTGACAGCTGAAGCCTCATGTCAGCTTGGATTAAGTGTAGACTGTTATCACACAGAACAAGGACTGTGGATTTTGTCAACCCGTTCCTTACACTGAAACTGCTTTAAGAAATGATCCCTTCTGTGCCAGTATGAACTAGAGGAATAATTATAGCAAGCAAAGCCTTTTTCTGTGATGAAAGATGGACTGCAAAAAATGTGATCTGTCCATTAATCTGTGCAGTAACTAGTTACTCTGGCAGATAAATGCTGAGGATCGAAGGCAGTGCTTCCAGTGAAATGTAGTAATGTAGAAATATATTGTATAGCAGCACTGTAGTGGCAAAGATTTTCCACTTTGGTATGTCTTATTCAAATGATTACATAGCCTCATAAAATGTTGATCACTACTGTAAAGTTGGCAGCTAAATTTATAGTTCTAGTACTGAGACATCCAACATCTGTTGTTCCTTTTACACATGTTGAAATGGTGCAAATGTTTCCATTATTTAAATCAGAGGAAAGAAAGGTTATGAGAATCAACTCAAATATAATGTTATATATTACAAATTTGCAGACAAGATAGTTACACATCAATCACAAAGTTGCTGTGCTTAAAAAAGGTTTATCTAACACATAGTTTTTAAAGAAGGGATCATACAGCACTGTGTGTTGTGGATCACGATATTGGTCTCTTCCAGACTGTTACCAAACTGATATACAGCTCCTTTAAACTGCACTGTTTCCTGGATGAATTTAAAACCAGACTCCAGACTAAAGTAGTAACAGTGATGACCACAGATCCAATGACCTTTACTTAAATAACACCAGGACTGGTGGATTTACAGTTTTATAAAATTAGACTTGTATTTTTTGTTATTATGTTTGAACACATGCTGGTGAATAATGATAATGATCCAGAGATAAAGATGTTGTAAGTGAGGGTGTTATTTTTTCCTCCTGGGCACAATGGAGGTTGTGTGGGGGCAGTTCATGTAGGACAAACTGTATGAATTAAGAGCAAACAAACGTGACAAGAAGAGCACTATTATACAATACGCATTTATTCAGATGTACAATGTTTGTCTCAAAATAGAGTGGGCTTGTTAATCACAGCGAGTTAAACTTGTCAGAACTGATGATGGCTGATACCTTTGTTCATCTGGCCATGTGCAAACAGGTCTGCAACTGATCTGCCGTATAATCCATCTTTACCTAGCAACAGCTGTTTGCTCTGACCAAAGCTCAGCAGCACGGAGACACACAGCTGAAGAGCCACAGAAATATCAGCAACATGGACAGTTCGATTCAGGATATCATAGTTTCATTACAGAGCACTGAATCCTTGACTTTGTTTTCATTGATTCTCAACATCCTTTGTCCTCATCTCTGTGCTGTGTGGGTGTGTATTTCACTATAGTGGCCTGAGATCACTCATCCGGTCCTTCCTTACTCCACTGAGAGAACACACGCACACATCAGCGCACAAAACCAACACACACCATTGAGTTTCGTCAAATGAGGTCAGAGGTACTCTTTATCATCAGCTAATTATTTTTCCAGCTCCAGAGACAGACAGTGAAGGAAAGCCCCTGCTTTTAGCTGGAAGATGACGCAGGTAAAGCCAAAGTGACTGTGAGCCACCTCAACAGACACTAATGCAACCAAGATCAATTAGGTGTGGCAAATGGATGCGAAGACACAGGCTGCACTTCCTGTTGATCTCAGATCTCACATTTGTTGTTCAGTATTACATAGATTTTTTGGGCATTTTTTATATTTTATTGATAAGTTATTGCTTGGGTTTGTGCTTATGTTATAGATTTTCAAGACATAGTGCATTAAAAACATAAAATCCGTGTAAAGAAAAGACGTTTAAATAAACGAATATTAAAATCATATTAAAAATCTAAGTTTATTAAACTGAATCCTGTCAAGCAGCATTACACTGTCGTATAATTTGATAAAGAAACACACCATTGTGAAGTAAAAGAGACACATGATGCCAGTGAACAGGATGGATATACTTTCATGTCATTCATCCACCCTGAGAAATCTGTAGCCTGTGACTCTCAGCAAGGATACATGATGGCCTCACCAACCCCCTCTGTCTGCCAACTTCACAAACAAGAGTTGCTGTTAAATAAAATTTATAGAATAGTGATGTTGAATTGTGTTAGCGATACATTTAAAAGTATTAAAAGGAAAATTGATCAAGGGTGAAGAGGGTAAACAAAAGCAACTGAAGTATCCAAATAGCAGAGTAAAAATATGTTTAGGTTGCAAATACATTATAATTTAATATAAAGTTAAAAAAGTCATTAAGAAGTCCGACAACAGAAACTAATTCAGTTGACAACACTACATTGTCTGTAGAATATCTCACTGTATGAATGAGTCAGTCATTGAAAATATAAGTAATACTGGGAAAGAACAGCAAAGGTTAAGAATCTGTTTCATTCATTCATGTCACCAAAGCTCAAACAACGTTGTACAAATGTCACCTGTTATCAGAGGATGCTGTGAAAATGTTGCTCCCGTGTCACTCAGATTGGCATCACCTTGCAGGTGATAGACCGGGGAAACTGCTCAGTGATGTGGGGTGTTATCAGGAAGTTTGAAGGTCACATGCACTTTGTTTCTGAACGGCATCAGAGTGGATGGACACCGTGGCAACTCGTCACTTCTTCCACCCAGGATAACTGACATCACGACCGCCTGTATTCACCAACAGAGATAAATGATTAGGGGAAAGGCAGATTAGACAGGAAATGTGTGTCAGTGATGAATTCATTTTGTTTTTGTATTAAAAGTTTTCTATTTGTTGACCTGCATAAGAGTTTAATCATGTCATTCAAATCAGTGCTGTTGTTCCAAACACAACGTTTGTCTTTATGCAAAATGTGTTAATCTTTCTGCACAAATTACAGAGGTATAACACTGTTTAAAGCTGTTCACATTAACTTTGCATCGTCAGAAGAAGAAAAAGAAAAAAGGCACAAATGGGGTTAAATGTGCACTGTATCACATCACTGCATCAAAAAATGCAGAAATACAGAGTTCAAGAATGGTGTTTATTAAAACATAAACATATATTATTTAATATTAATAAGAAAAGAAAAGAAAAGAAGTGTAATAGTGAAGTGCATGACTAGAACAAAATTTTCAGGCTCATGACTCCAAGAAAGTACTAAAATATATCAGGCCAGTGCAGGTTAAAATTACTCCAAAATAAATTAATGCTTGGTTAAGTTTAGACTTCAGTAGATTATTTGCACTCAGACTGTTGCATGGATGTAAATTATATCTTTACCTTCCCATCCCTTAACCTACTGTTACCTGGCACTTTTTTGGCATAATGTGTCAGTTTCTCATCATCATTATTAGTTATCATGGACATCATTCATCAGACTAAAGCAGACAGAAATATTTCTGCAACATCTATAAAATATTACACTGCACACATGACTACAAAATGGGATGCAGCTAACATTTCTTTTTTTTTGAGTCAGCTGATTATCTCATTAAGCTTTTGATTCATTGTTTGGTCTGTAAAATGTCAGTTAAGTGTAAAAACACCACACAAAGTGTTTTTTTTTTTTAAAAGTCATATTCATCAAGATGAAATGTAAACAATATTATCGCATGACTAGAAAGAAAAAGAAACACTGGAAATAATTTCCAATTATTAAAGTCATACTAAGGATATACTGTATAAGTGCATGAATTATCAGTTTTTTACTGAGTATTTTGGCTCTTTGGCCTGATGATGAACAAACTGCTATGAAAATGTGATGCCAATAAAAGTTAAAGTATTGTCAGACTGGTTCTGCTGCCAAGGCAGAAAGGAGAGAAGTGGCTCATGTCTGATGAGGTCAATCTGACTGAAACATTCATCTAGAAATCATGGAAATATTCAACATTTTAGTAAACAAATACATGAGAGGGTTTTTATTTACAATTATTGTCATAGAGCATCCTTAAGTTATTCTGAGCTGCAGTGATGGAAGAACAGAGTAAAAGCATCGACACTGTCAGGAAACTATTGAGATTAAAGAGTCTTTGTGAAGTTTAAATTAATGTATAACAGTTACTATGACTTTGTATAGTGTGGTAAACCCTGCTCTGTTAGAAGCCATATAGCCTTATCACTTAATTGTAAACTCTTTTGTTCCCGTCGGGATCCTGTAGGAATGATGACTCTGCTTTTTCCAGGTATCTGATTGGTCAGTAGTTGGGCTGTTGACTGATGATCTGATCCTCTGAAGTAAACCTGCGCCGGAGTTAGGAGTTACCATGGTGATTTACCCCGGTAACAAGTGAACCACCGTCGTAGGACTGAAAACTGAGAGATAAACCTGAAGTTATCTCACTAGCCTCAAATCCTGCTCCATAATACAGACCTCTGGTGTCAGCTGCCGCGTTAGTCCTCCTCCTCTGCGACGTTAGCATCGTCCTCTCCAGGATCTTTGCTAATGCTAGCAAGCCGAGTAGCCAACTTTAAAAAGAAGTCAATATAGATGTTGTGTTTGTCCGAATATCAGTTTCTCTGGTATCCTTTTATTATTTTCGCCTTTCCCCTTGCTGTTCCAGCGCTCCAACCTTTGTTTCCCATTAGGTTTTAAGAAGCTCTTTCAGGACCAACTAGCTTTGCTGCTAAATTCCCACGGTCACCACCTGACCTCTGACCTGACTCGTCATCATACACAGCTAGCAAACCGATCATAGTATTTTGAAATACCTTTAAAGTAACTACATTCATTGGCTCGTACTTCAACACATGCATGCTAGAGAAATGTATTTGATTTGATCAAAAGGAAAAAAAAAATGGCAGGATGAGGCCGCGATTGGTTGGGGTTTGTAGCCCCCCCAGAGGTCGGAGGCCTTCTGGATAATCCTTACCAAAGATACTTTATAACAACAACTTTTTCAACTGTCTGCCCTTACTTGGTTTTCCCGAAGCCTGAATGACTGATGTCTTTCCCTCCAGTAATATTCAGGGGCAGCTGTGGCTTGTGTTGACTGTCCATGTTTTATCCACCAGGGGACAGCGTTGTACCTCATGAAGGTGCCGGCTCACAGAGGAAAAGGATAACATCAGCGGTGAGTCAATTCTTCCCTGGGATGTGGGGTGTGTCCTCTCATGCCAAATCTCCAGACTGTGAGTTAGTTCCTCGTGCTTAAGACATGTGTTACATGTCTGTTTCAAGCACAAAGACACTATAAGATATCTAGTCTGCACTGAATCACACAGTCTGTGTGGTTTATATGGAACTATTTCACACTAGCCAATGTTTCCTCTTATTGTTCATATGATGAAAGTGGTGCCAGATGTGTGTTTTAGTAACTTACAATGTCTGGAGCCTGTAATGAACATCACACTGTAATGAGGGATCTGGCAGGAACAAGACCTTACTTGCTGCAACTCCATCTTAAATACATACACATACACACATATACGCACACACGCACGCACACGCACATACTGCTAAAACATTTTGCTTTCCCAACTATTTCCATCAGTCATTAAAGTCGAAAGTTTTCTCTGCGGGAGGGGCAGCGTGTTTTACTCCAAGGGGCAGATCAACCTGGTTTTGACTTGATTTCCAACAGACGATTGAGGGCGCACAGGCAACAGTGAATGTTCATCGATCCGTGTTTTAAAGATGCCACATAAGAAGAGAAGCCATGGACACCATAAAAACACAAAGGAGACAAAAGAGGTAAGTTTTCTTTTTTTCTGTTGGCATACGGGGAACTGGGTCGGACATCTGGTGGAATATGTTTAAAATTGTAATAAGACCTGCAACCACAGTCAGAAGAAATTTCTATGCGTATTTTGTATGTGACTTATATTTCTTGCTGGACGGCCGCTCAGGATGTTTGTGCTTAGAGGCAATGAAGTCAGATATGTTGCATAGCGTTGTATCGATCAACATCAACCATGTCTATAATTCAGTCAATAAACAGTTGTTGCCAGTGAAAGGCTGAAGGGCGTCATCATCAACCTAACCCCGCATCAGCGCGCGGGTTAGCTGGGAACATTCACAATTGTGGTCTATCAAGTTCCTTCTTTGGAAAACTCTGTGTGTGTGTGTGTGTGTGTGTGTGTGTGTGTGTGTGTGTGTGTGTGTGTGTGTGTGTGTGTGTGTGTGTGTGTGTGTACTGTAGGGGTGGTATACTACAGTTTTAAAGCGGAAGAGCCAGTGATTCCTCTAGAAAAGGGTGATTTTTTTTCTGTAAGACTATAGCACAGAGATCTTTGTGTGATAATTACTGAAGTGTGAGGGGAGTGGCACATCAGTGTTTGGGGAGGCATGAGAGCAAAGATCTTGTGGTGAGGACAGGAGAAAGTAGCAGTGCACTGTGGACTTTTGATTTCAGGCCAGTGTTCTCTGCTCCTGTTCCCTCATGGCGTATGCAGCATACTGGATGAGTCTTGTGAGTACATCATTTGTTACTTTTCACCTCCCCTCTCTTCAGTTGGATCCTCTGGCGATACACTTTGTCAACTCTTAAGTCAATCTTGGCAGCTGTAGAGACGCTTTAGCTCTGCTTTTATTGCAGGAACCAGCACAACTAGTCTGAATGTGTGAGCTGTACTGAATGGTCTTAAAACTTGGCATAAGCTGCAGATAGCTGAATCTTTTTTGAAATAAATTACTATAAGGGCTTCGCCCATATTCTGTCATACACAGTATTTATGTATGAGGGCGTGTGAGTGTTTGAACTGAGATAAACTTCAACATGCACACTCAGTTTTGAACTAGTCCTTGAGGTGAGGATCAGATGACACTGCAGTATCCTGTTTTAAGTCATTTCAACTTAATTCAGTCAATGTTAAATGTTTTTTATAATGTAGGTGTATTATTTGAGAGGCATACAGTTATTACTGCTTGTACAAATATGATAGAAATACTAACATAAATTTGACCACATCATTTTATTTAATTCATTTTGGGATATTAAACTTTTACAATCATGTTAAAAGGAAGAAAGGCAAGAGGACGATATAACTTGTACATGAAACATTTTTCGTCTGATGTTAAATGAGTAATCCACCAACACAATAGGTTGAAATTACTGCATCCTGTACAGACATTCCATTGAATTGAATGCCGAAAGCTTGCTCAGCCTTCTAAGCCTTTGCACTTGTAATAACACGCTGATGTGTGTGTGTTTCTGTTTCTATTTGTGTATGTACTAAAAAGGCGCAGCTGCTTCCCAGCTGCATTGGACTTGATGTCCAACGCAGTAGCAAGTCTTCAGTCTATTGCACTGCAGGGTCCTACTAAGGCAAGGTGCAGCCATCACCTCCTCCAGCTGTCTCATGCCCGCACTCTGAAACCTAAATATTGATTTGTTTTTCTGCACACAGGCAGAATCTGTGCAGGACTGAACAAAGGTTTATTTTGACGTAAATGTGCCCAGTGAGTTGCAGTTTTAATGTTCTCCAGTTCACTTTGAACAGATGAAATTGAAAGGACTGGAAACGACTGCTATCTACTTGCATTTCAATAGAATCCCTCCCTTGATATTATGTAATAATATGAAATGCATCAATTTCTCAACCTTGGAATGACTTGATAAAGCAGATATGGTTCTACCATATATGTCAAACACTAACTTTATAACTTTACATAGTTTTCATAGGAAAATGTTTGAAATATTTCCTCATTTCCACACGATAATGACAACTCTCTAACTGACTGTATTGTGTTGTAGAATTTTGGGGACTCAAAATTGGGCCACAGGATTGGAGCATGTAACATACGTGCATTACTGTTGTTGAGTGTGCATTGTTGTCGAGCAAAATGCATGTGCTGGATTGCAGTAGCCTATATATGGGAAGGAAAATCTAAGTTTGTATTTGTCTCCCTCTGCTGAGTGCAGTCATGCTTGAGCTTGCAAACGTTGATTTGTCAGCTGCTTGTCCGTAAACCTGAGAAAGGTGTCTGTGCTCCCTCTGTGTCTGAGGAGGAGGAGGTGACACTAACACTCTTACCTTCTGCCTGTGATCTTTTAAATTCAAGTTACTGATGACCGTGTGCAATCTCATCTGTAACTCTCTTATTAACCTACCACTGTGCTCGTTGAAAGACTTGGAAAATTTGTCATCACTCCGACTTGAGCTCATTTTAGAAACTCTATACTTTATCTTGTTTAGTAAATCTTTTATTGTTACTTGGAATCATATTTATCTTTGCCAGGAATTTGTTTTTATCGTTTTAGAAAATGGACGCCAGTTTCCTTGGATTATTTTCAGGATTTTACCACTAGAAACAGTTCATTCCTGACGTAAAATGTTTATTTTCTGATATATTTTTTACAATGATGTAAAAGTTTAAAGTTATGTATCTGCAAATTGTTGTATAGTTTCTCTCTGGAAACATGTAGGTGATGCAGTGTGTGAGGAGGTGATGTGCAAAGTTTGAAGATGTCTGAACCGCTGTGGTGGAGAGAGCGATGGCTGTAGTATGACATGGGTCTAAATATAAAGATGAGCACCAGTTTAGCAGTAGAGTCCAATTACATATACATACTCATGTTCATACACTGTTACGCAAACGTGAATTACAACATCTAGTATTTCCTAATTCATTTTCATTACACCAACATTATTAGATATACTGAGCTCATCGCTATCAGTTGTTTCTGTCACTATGCTGCTGAATCTTTATGTGCAAATGTCAAGTTACGGGTGAAAAGAACTCTAGCACCACCTCATGCCACACAAGATGGAGGTTCACATGGCTCCTTGGGAGGTTATCGTACAATACATCCACTTGTTGTTTCCCATGGTGCAACAGCTAGTTTTACAGGCTTGGTCAGATGGCACACATTGCCAAAGGTGTGTCTATCTGAAGAGGGAATGTGCCATGCTGTGGGTTATGTGGCCTGTGTGTACATGTGTACACACGTGTGCGAGCATGACCATTTCCATAAGTACATATGCACTGCAACATGTAAATATGTACCTGTGCTGTACATGCTTAGTTTCTTCCCATTCAAGCTGACAGATGTGGGGAAAAAAGATTTTTTGAAAAGCACACTTGTATGACATAATTTCATCGCTGTGTGAACTCAGTGGCTGATCAGATGGAACAGCAGAGGACACTCGGACACTGGTCTGACATTGTGGGTCCCTCAGACAAAAAGAAACAACTGCTGACTCCAAACCTGTCTCCACCATACCAATTTTACTAGTTCCCATATCCCAATATTAATACCCTCGGAAAGTGTAAATAATACTGAATTTAAAAATGTGTTTATCAGATCTATCTGTTCAGATATGACTCAGAGAGGGAGTATCATCTTTTTACGCAAATTACAGCAGTCAGGTTTTAAAGTTCCTTAATTGCCTCCATGAGCTGTCTTCACCACTGTTGACTGTGTTGATAGGTGGGACAGATTAATGGGCCAAGCTGCTATAACTAACTTCTGTGTTGTTTTTAGAACAACATGTACCTTTCTGTTTCACCTCAGGCAGTAATCTTTGCCCCCGTGTTGAAAACCCCTGGAATACAATATGTATAACATGTACTTCAGCTAAATTTTTTAATGAATTCTGTTCAATTAAATGTAATTGCCTTCTGTATTATGAAGATATAAGAAAGCAAATTCTGATATTCTCAGTGAAGCATATAAGGTGTGTTTAAATAGTCTTTAATCATCCACTGATATTAATTTATGTGTTTATGTCTCAATTCTGTAAAGAAATCCAACAGGGATTTGGTTTCTTGCCGCTTAGTTTCAGTGTCATATTACACCCACTGTGTTGTGACCGGGTGTGATACCAGTGAGTCCCAATTTGGCATGTTGAAAGGGAAAGCTCACATCTCCACCTGGACATACAGCTTCAGGTTTCATGTGAGGCTGGTTTAAACATAATTTTCAGGTTCTGCTGAGTTGTGCTTCTAAAACACTCATAAATGAAAGGATTGGCTGTCAGATTGATTCTTCCACAGTGACTCATTCAAATGCAGCATTGTCTGCTCACTCCACCCAAGAACTGCCCAAAGGGACGTGCAAGTCATAGGTGATGTAAAACCTCAGTGATATGACTGGAATTGCACTTTGCACTTGTCTTTAAATGTCACGCAGATGTAATGGCTTCAGTTATGCAATTTTTTCACTCCGTCTTTGTGTGCTTTTTTTCATCAGAAGGAGCAATAGAATTTATTGCAGTCTTTCCCCTTTTATAATTTTCTGTGTGTTCCTGTGTCTTAAAAAAGATCTTGTAGGTGAGGGTTCAGAAAGCCAACACCCATCCCTTAAGCTTTAGCAAATCTGTTTGTCATGTGTTATGTAGAAACACTCCTTACATTCCTGTTTCTTAAAGACACTTTTTGCTGTTGTTAGTCTGTTTTGATATGAAGTCAGATGAAATCCCGTTCGTTTGCCACAGACGGTTTTGTTTGGCTCAGTCAGTGGCTATTTATTGATAGGTAACATTTTGACCGGGTGACCAGATATCACCTCAATCTAATCAATACAACTACCTCCTTAAGAGGTTATATTGAAAGTTTTCAGCTCAGCCGGATCTCCCTTTGCAGATAGATGATGCAGATGTGATATAAAACTAAAGTATGGCCCCTACCTTTATTCTCATAGGCAATTAGTCAGGCAGGATAGTTGCACAAGCTGTGCTTTATTGCTGATTGCACACAAGAGGTGTGTACATAGCTGTGTGTATGTTTCTATGCCTGTGTGTGCTCAAGGCCTGTATATCATTACAAATTTGGGTGTGTGCTTGTTGATAAGTAGCTGAGATAGGGTCTAAAAAGATAAAACTGAGGGTTGTCTTTGGTACACTGTAAAAAATTGTTTTACATACATGCCCATGTGTGCATATTTTCTATGCTTATGTGTGTGTGTGCGTGTGCGTGTGTGCGTGTGTGCGTGTGTGCGTGTGTGTGTGTGTGTGTCTGTGTGTGTCTGTGTGTGTGTCTGTGTGTGTCTGTGTGTGTCTGTGTGTGTGTGTGTGTGTGTGTCTGTGTGTGTGTGTGTGTGTGTGTGGAAGAGGTATCTGTTTCCCTGAGAAGCAGCTCAGATATGGCCCCTCATCAGGTGGGTGTCAGTCCATGGTCAGCTCACTTCCCTTTATAGCCCAGAGAGTTACAACCCGGCCTCTTGTGACTTCCACGTCTGAGCCTTCCCCCTGCCCCGACCACGCCCCCCCTCTTGGTCCCTCTGCCCTCCCCCTCTCTCTCTCTCTCGCATTCCCTTCCCTGCCTGTTGGAAACATGCTGAAAGCCGACAGACAAGGCAGAGGCTGACAGACACGCACACATACACACACACACACACACTTGGAGGCACTTTCAGCCAACATGGGCCAGATACTGAGCTGGATCCGAGGCCCACGGGACAACCCGGCCCTGCAGGATGTGGCTGTGGAGGAGCAGGTGTGTGCCAATGTGTGTATGTCTATGTGCGTGTGACTGCTAGTGCCATGATATGTGCTGAGCAGCTAATCTAAAAGTATCCACGTGTGTTTTGTTTTGTCACTGTGAGCCAGTCTGTAAATGTAAAAGTATATTTGCAGTTGTTTGCTGTTACTTCTGTTACTGTGGTTCGTACTGCATGTACAATGAAGGACTTGTAGAGGAAACACACATGAGGAGGAAAACTATCTTGGCTCTACTCCAAGACAGACCTCACTCTCACTCTGTCTCTGTTTCTGTCTCTGTCTCTCTCTCTCTCTCTCTCTCTCTCTCTCACTCTCTCACTCTCTCTCTCTCTCTCTCTCTCTCTCTCACTCTCTCACTCTCTCACCCTCTCTATCTCTGTGCTGGAATGTGCCCCTTGGTCAGCCTCCATGAGCTCAGTGTGTTTTGTAGCGGTGAGGTATTAAATCAAGGCTGGGGCAATGCCTGCAGTGTTTGTTACCAGTTGCTAGAGGCACCAAACCACAAGGAAAACCTGACAGATCCCTGTTAGTGATGTTGTTTTGAAGGTAATGTGTGTGTGTGTGTGTGTGTGTGTGCAGAGTGTGCTGAGAATATCCTGATTTTATTTTCATAGAAAAAGAACATCGAGGCCTGTTTGGAAACCCTCACAGGAGAGGCTTTTGATTTTTCTGTCTCGCCCAAATAGCTTTCCCCTGTGATAATCTGCAGCATCAGATGGAGCAAACGTAAAGGGTGTGTAGCTGGAATAATTAACAGATTTGTTTTTGTCTTTTTGCACAACTTTAAATTGTATGTACTGTAGGTCATATCCTGTTGCCTCAGCGTCAGTATCTTTTGTTACATTTTGCCTGGCAGGGAAGGTGACTGCGTGTTGATATGTGACAGGTCTACACTGGCTGTCCTGATGTCACTACTTTATCAGGGCTGTGTTAGTTTGCTCTGAGTCACTTTATGTGTGAAAGGTTAAATAGCAAATGTGCACAGGGTGCACAGATAGACCTTTGGATTTTTGGTGGGAGTTTTTTTTTTGTTCTGTTTTGGGCCAAATCTCTGGACGTAGCAGTCAGCCTCCCCCACAACTTACTGTCATCTGGCACCACAATCATTAGAATGACAGGAAATGGCCACTTGGGAAACATATCTTGACTGCATGTGTATTTCCATCAGAAAAAAGTCACAAAATGACAAGAAGACAGTAGTCGAACACTCACACACATGTAAGTATACTTCCTCTCTGTAAAACACGCATATCCATTATGACCTGAGTGGATGTTGTACACATCAGTCTTGCCTTTCATTTTAATAGACAGCAATGTCAGTGCTGCAGCGGGTTTATAATTGATGTCCAATTTACATCATGTACTTAAACTTCATTCAAAACCTACTGAGAACAATCCTCTAAGAGGTATTGTAATTAAACAGTAGCACTTTTTTATACAGTTTTAATGTTGAAAGTTTTAAAGTCTTTTACTTAAATAAAAGTAGCAATACCACAGTAGTGTAGTGAGTTTCAGCTGTTTAGCTTCAGTGTTGTGCTAAAGGAGTTTTTTAAATCGAAAACAACTGGACTAGGTTATTTGTCTGTGAAGACGTTTCACCTCTCACCCAAGAGGCTTCATCAGTTCGTGTACGCATCTGACCAGGCTAGGACTGGATGCGTACACGAACTGATGAAGCCTCTTGGGTGAGAGGTGAAACGTCTTCACAGACAAATAACCTAGTCCAGTTGTTTTCGATTTAAAAAAACTCCTTTAGGATACTATGACCTGGACAAATGAGAATATACACAGGCTTCAGTGTTGTGGTTCAGCTTCGTTTTCAGCATCAGGATGCAGCTGTTTTCAGTAAAGAAGCTTTAAAATTCTACTGTATACTACCTACTCAGCACCAAACAGCAGACAGACACAGTTAGAAACTAGCTGGGGAACATAGTGGAGCATTCAGCAGCTAGAGAGCCACTTATTTCCCTCAAGAGAGGAGAAACCAAACACAGAGCTAAAGGGGAGGGAATATTGGACTTACATTCATCAGGTGGCCAGAAACATGACTCCAAATGTTTCTCCATAACTGCTGGATGTGTAAATAAGCAGCTGTTTTCTAACAAGTTCATAACATGTGAATGTTGTGGTTGCAACCTTTAAGGACATTAGTATTGTCAGCAAACAGTAAAGTATCAGAATGGCTGACAAAATTGCCTCTATTTATGTTACATTACTTATATTATTGACTTATTATGATTAATGCATTATGTAAGCAGGATCTGATCTAAAAAAAAAAAACCTTTCAAAAAGACTACAGGCATGAGGTAATAAGCTGTATTGATGAGAGGCTTCATCATGTGTAACACAGTAATAAACCCCTCAGGCTGTGTGTGTGTTTGTGCCTGAAAGAGAGCAAGTTGTGTCACTGTTTACACGTGTGTTTTTATATGTTGGTGTCTTGTCAGCAGGCTGTGTGTTATTTCCCAGCACTCATTGGGACTTGTGCTGTCAGATTTCTGACTTCACTGTCAGTTTGGCTTTAGCTCAACTGCTGAACCAACCATTGCTCTCAGGCTTTTGTTGTGTGAGTTATATAAAAGTTACTCCGGGAGAGTTTCCAGACCTCTGGGCTCACCTGGGAATGTGCTTGTTGTTTAGCACCAAACTGTTTCTGTACATTTGTTCTGCTGTCTGTTTACATCTGCCATGCTTGAGTAAAGGCTGATGCTCGAAGCCACATGATGTTTGTCCCGGCAAGTAAGGATAGGTAATGAAGACCCATCAGCCTGACGCTTACTGGAACTTGTAATGTGATATAATGATTGAGATTCTTGGTATTATTTTACATAAACACATGAAAGTGGAAAGCTAAAGTTGTTGATGACACATTAGCAAGCTTGTTTAGCACATTGATGCACTGATACGTTATTGTCACAGGTTTGTGGTAAGTAGGACCCAAAAGCAGCACTTGGGAGATGGTGCAAAAGGTTTATTTAACTGAAAAAGCTTACACAACACTGGTGAAGCACAGGGAAACACACTTCATGTAAGCCTGGACCTTAAAATTCATTAAAATTATATAATAACATATATAAATAAAGATAAATATGTAATAGAATCTGTAGCTCAAGCAAGTTTCAAGTCACATACATACAATACTGGAACCACCAGACAACAGGAAAACACATTCAATAATAACGCTATTGTTTGCTTTAAATGTAAAGAACACAGTATATTATCTAAAGAAATGGAGTGCATAGTTGGTCTTTTTTCAGTAGACCATGTTTTCCATGGATTATTTTCCAGGTATGTTTTAAATATGAAATATGAAACTTGGACTTAGGAACATTCCTGACAGAGGGTAAACTATGTGACGGTAGAGAAATGAACCGATAAAAGAAAACAGTTTGTGAGAAAAAGTTAAATTTACCTTGGCGCAGACAGAGACTGTATCTCCCACTGAGTAAAAGAAGAAAAGATCAAATATATTTGCTTTTTTTCAATGCAAACTATGCCTGCACCAGAAGACACCCAGCACACAGATTATATAAAGTATAGCAAATAACAACCTTTTTAAATTAATGTGAAAATGTAATAACCTAATGCACAGGTGGGCTGATAAAGTCCAGCGGAGGATAATGTAGAGCTGATCCTTAAACCTAATCGCAGTTGTAAAGTATTTTATATTTTCAGCCGTTAAGGATCAAAGAATTGCTAAGTTTCCTCCCCTTCCTATTTTAAGCATCAAACAGTTTTGTTTGCTTGGGTCTCACAAACAGCACAGCTTCGAGGGGCACTAGCATGGCTATTGTTCTTTCACACAGGAAACATATTACTGAACATAATATATGAATTTGATCCATTCATTAGCTAATATCACTGCTTATTCCCTTGGAGTGAGCTCTTTTTAGTTCTCAACAAACTGATGTGAAGTCACCTGATGAATGTAAGTCCCTTCAGCTTAGGCTCCAACTCCTGAAAATGTGTTTGAGTTTGTTGATTGGCGCTGATTTGTCTGATGTTACTTGATAAACCTGTTATTTGGTTATAAGCACGTAGGGTTCAGTGGGTTATCACAGATTTTTTTTTGTTAAAAAATCCCTAACCCTGGATTTGCAGTAACTGACTTTTTCACTCACTGACCCTTTCTCTCTGGTGTGGTCGATGTCCACTTACTACTGAGAAAAATATTTTGGTCTTTAGCTCACTGGATGTTTTTATGTAGTTTCATCACCTGCTAGTTGCTATCTTAGTCTGCTTATAATTGAAGTCAGCCAAGTAGTATGATATGTTTTTCAGTCTGTGTGCTGAAACAATTTGTTTGCTGCTGCTGGAAACCGGTTTGGTGAGAGTTGTAAGACTCATCCATAAAAACAATGAGTTAAACAGGCTAAAAAGCTCTAGAGATGCTGTGATCTTTGTGGGTTTATCACTGCCAACGACCCCTTCCACAATACACACAGTATTTTGATTAATTGTTACAAGCTCATCAGATCAACTCCCAACTTGATCTGTATCACTGATTTTTCTATAGGAGCAATAGTCTGGTTGGTCAAGTTATCCAGGCTGTTCCTCTCCTCATTGTTTTTGCACAGTCAGCTTTCACATAACAAACAGGTTTTTCATATGTAGGATGTAGAAGCAACCGGATTCCCTGTGGCAGCCTCTGTTCATGATCAGACAAGACCTGATTCACACACTCCTCTAGAACCTCCAGAGCTTTTTGACTAAACACATCTCTATCCTTTTATCTCCCAGTTCTACCTGTGTGTTTATATCATAAACATGTTTTTTTACTGTGATCACTTGCCAGCAAAAGTATACAACATCAGTCCTTTCCCACAGGCTTAGTTTAATAAACATGATGCGATAAAAGCCTCCCACTTAGTTGGCCTGTGAACTCCTAGAAACAGCATTAAAGTTTCAGACTGGAAACCCCCTCTGTTTACAGTTTCTGAGTTCAGATTGGTCAACCCCTCTGGAAGGGTGGGTCTGCTTTTGCTCATTATTTTTCAGCAAAGATAAGTGTTACCAGGGGTTACCAAGTAAGGCGTTTGGATGCTGTGTGAGCATGCATGTTTTCAGAGAGAAATGCGCCAGCTCTCTCTCTCTCTCTCTCTCTCTCTCTCTCTCTCTCTCTCTCTCTCTCTCTCTCTCTCTCTCCCTCCCTCTCTCACACACACAGACACAGACACAGACATAGACAGACAAATAGACACTTTCTGGCTCTGTTGTGTTTTGGAGCGAGTCGGGGGCAAAGCTGTTAAAGTAGATTCATTATGAAAGGCCTTGGAAAAAGACAAATATTTTTGCCACGGGAATGCGAGGGTAGGGATTGTGCAACAAATTGGAGAGATCTGTAGTCTGCCTCCTTTTCCCTTTTAAGATATTTTTAGACCAATAAGATTTGTCAGACACAAGACGGACTGTTGACCTCGAAGAATACAGAAAAAACATGTACCATATCCATTCGTGAGCTGTGTATCTTTATTCAAGGTGGTGATTCTGTGTTGTAATGATCAGGTTGCTTTGGCTGATGTTTAAACAAGTCTATTCATGTTCACGACAGAAAAGCTTCCACGAAAAATAAAAATCTCATAACTAGAGTTTATTATGAGGAACCTGTGTCTGTCTGTTTGCATACTTTCAAATTAAAATAAATCTCAAAAGCCAAATTCTCGACTAAATACAGATCAGATAATGCAAAAAAATAATACTGAAACTTTTTGTTCTTTTTGTTGCTTCATCATTTGTGATATAGCAATTTATTGTGTGTTTCTTTGCTTATGGCTGTTATAGTGCAGACAAAACAAGCATGACACACATACAGTATATGTATATATGTTAGTCTTGTGTTCATAAGACATAAAACAACAGACTCATACATGAGCTGACAGACACAGTGAGTCTACACAGCAGTTTCAGACGACACACTTCACAATCCTCCATTCATTTTCACCTAAGTGCTATGAGTGTTTTTAGACACAAGGGGGTGCCGTTTTTCAAAGCCCTCCTTTATCAACATTTTATACATATTTGACATGTGTGGACTGTTTTATCTGAGTTAATCAAATGTCTATGGATTAACTGTAAAGGGTCCTTAACTATCAATTATCAATGTGTGTGTGTATGTGTTTGTGTTTGTGTGTTTGTGCAGAGAAGGGAGAGTTTACACTGCTATGTTTTTCTAAAATTCTTACATAACTTCTGGCTGATGTCCAGAAGCTGTGTTTCCTGTCTGCTCCTATGTCCAGGGGCTACTTTGAAGACCCACAAGAAGCCAGAGTCAGCATGTCAGAACTTGTGTTGATGACCCATTCATTTTCTTCCTTGCAACTTTGTCTTTCTTTAATTTACAGCATTTCTTTCTCTCTGCTCAGGCTGTCTTGGGGTGTGGTGTGGACTGCACTCGATGTGATAACCCTCCCTCTCTTCTTTTCTTTCCAATCACATGCACACACTCTCTGTCTCTCTTGTTTGAGTGGCTCTGAGGTCCAGATTCCTAAGCAGTGAGTCTGTCAGACACACCCAGACACTGCCAAACAGCACTGCTGCAGCAAATCCTCTCCTGCCTCATCACTGCTTCATGCTTCAACTCTGCCTCCTTTATAACTCTTCCTGCAGACATTTTGCTGCGGGCCGTCATGTCTGTTAGTGAACTGCAACATCGACCCCTTACAAAGCCCACCCTGACCCAGCCCAAAGTTTCCCTCATGATGACTTCTTTATTTTTCCTGGCAGGCAGTGAGCAGTGGGTGGGTCCTTGTGTGTCCGACTGTCCAATCTCACTCTGCCTGCTCTGTTGCCTTGTGGCAGAGGAGGTGGAGCCTAAGCAGTACAGGCTTGTTGTGCCTCTTCCTAGAGGGCGGAGCAGCAAGTTTTTTCACCACTGGGTGTGTGTGTGTGCGCGTGTATGTGTGTCTGTATGTGTGTTTACAAGTGTGCGTGTGCATGCGTGTGTGCTTGACATACAGAGTGGACTTAAGTGTTTCCACAGCGGGAATCTAAGGTAAACCGGCCTCAAGAGAGCATCTTGGTAGTGTACACAGCAGCTTATATAGAGGATACACACTCACAATCAAACCTATGGTATGTATCTGGACACTATGCTCGCTCGTATATGTAAATTCCTGTGTGTGGAAGGGCTTCCTGTTTGATACCCGTCGAACTGTCAATTTGAAGGCTGTTGTGTGACAGGGGCAGTGGCTATGATCAAACTGTTGGAGGCTTATAAGTCATGTGTCAGCATTAAACAGCAGTTCACCATGTTCAGTGTGTGTCGTGTGAGCAGAAGCTTGTGCCTTTTACGTGTCAAGTTAAGGAAAGTTGGCAAAGATTACTGTGTTACTGTCACTGTTACTTTTATGGACCTTGACAGCAGTTATTGCCAAGGCAACAACAAAAGGGACCAAATAAACAGTAAACAATCAACACTGTATTTATACTGAGGGATACTGCACTCTAATCAATGTTTTATTAATTTGCTGGAAACTAAATTAAACCTAGATGCTCGAAAATAATACAGACACCTCTGTAAGTCAGGATGTGCTGTTTATTGTTGATAAGAGAAAGCTATGCACCTGATATGACAAATATAGTACAAATATAGCAAAATACAAGACCAGTGCTTCTTCTTTTTGTCTGATAACTGATCTTAAATTCCTCTGGATCCTCAGCTATACCTATGCAACTTGGCAATGTGCATATTAGTTTGCAGCAGAGTGCTGAGAGAATAAAACAGGCTGGCTGTGGTGTGACAATAAAGCGTGTTAACAGCACAATATCAGCGCAGATAGACTATTATATCAGGTTTGACTAATGGCATCACTCTCAAGTTTACCCAGCTGTCTGTTAGCTCATGAAGTCTTGCCTACAGCAATAATAATCATCCTTTTGCAGCTCTGCACTGAAACGGCAGTAACACAACAACTGTTAGCTCCCTTGCTACTTTTACACCTATGCTCCATGTTCTTGCCTTGTAACATCGGCGACAGCTTTCCACCATTGAGCTGTACTGATCCACATTATTGCTAAAGTTGCCAGTGCTATTTTAAAGCAGTGGCAGCAGCTAGCTGCTAAGGAGCTGTTTCCAGCCATATTCATATGTGCGTGTTTGTGGTTTGTCGGGTGGGGCCCAGCATTAGTCATCAGTTTTCATAGCAGGGCTGAGCTAGTGCTTTAATCACTCTTGGTGGGTAAGGCCTAGATATACTGCATTGTTTCTCCTCTTTTAATGGACAAATACATTGTTAGTTGTGTGTATCATCACTCTGGTTGTTTTTGTGCTTTGGTCCTGGATCATCTGTGTAGCCATCATGCCCGTGTAAAACGGAACAACGACTCTTACGGTAAACCACAAGCACATCAACGTTTGAAATGGTTTCAGATGGCACCATACTGCCATTATGACCTTACTGCACTGTCACTGGTGTTCCAAGTCATATGATAGAGTCATTAGATCTCTAAAATCCTGTGTCTAATCTTGGCCACACTCACTTGGGCCTTAGCCGGCAGTGTGCCCAGCTCTCCCAGAAAGACTATGATGTAGATGTCCTGTCACAAGCTACGTCAGTCAGTGTAGTCCTCACTGGAAGTTGCCAACAGTTCTTTGGTTCTGTCTATGTGAATGCATAGTCTGTGTGTGTGTGTGTGTGTGTGTGTGTGTGGTGTACGTGTGTGTGTGTGTGTGTGTGTGTGTGTGTGTGTGTGGTGTACGTGTGTGTGTGTGTGTGTGTGTGTGTGTGTGTCTGTCTGTCTGTCTGTCTGTCTGTCATGTGTGTTACCACAACAATATGAGTGTCCTCCAACAGAGTGGGGTTTTGGTTTGAAGGATTCTTTTTTCACACTATCACACAGATTTCACACTTGAGAGGCACCTATTTGACAACAGAATTCCCCTTTTTCAGTTGGTTTTGACATAAACTGTTTGCTTTGTCGGGCTTGTTGAAACCTGTGGTGATTTAAAACTTGTACTGGTTTTACTTAGAGAACACTGTTGGGCTTTATGTGCATATATGTAAATTTATCATGTGTTTATATACACTGTTGTTTGTCAGTTTACAACTGCACAGGTTCACTGTCTCTCTCTGTGTCTGTGAGCTCTGAACTTCTGTTTAATGGCCTCCATATCTTCCTTGTGAAACAGATACATGGCAACTATCGGCCCCTTCCCTTACCTCAACAAAATTTCAATCAGGTACAGCCGTATGAAACTTCTACCGTCTGCACACTGATTTTGTCTGTGTACAGGGCTTGACAGAATAACAGGAACACCAAGCATAATACCGTATAACACAATCATTCACAATCTAAAAAAAATGACTGCACAGTTGAATTAATCGTCACAGTCTCAATAAAAATATAATCACCTCATAAAGAAAGTATTTGCGTACAGGATACATGTGATTTTATGGTGTTCCTGTTACTTTGTCTACCTCATTTATGGCCGTGTGAGAAAAGTCCTGCATAAATCTTGTATAGCCTGCAGAGCCAAAGTCATGAACCACTTGGGGCTAGCTTGAGTTCCCCAAAGGGGTTTTCTTTGTTTTTTAAGGAAAACCTAACATGACTCTGGGACTTCCTGTCCAAAGGTTAGTCACTGTACTTTACCCTCACCTCATTTTAACAAAAACATAATGTTAATTTTATTTGAATTTACCAGCTAATGCTACAGCTAGCATGACATTTTGATAGCTATTGGTACAGAAACTCAGGTGAAGATTTCAACTGATACTGAGCCTTAGCTCATGGGAGCTGTAGTTGTTAAATGGTGATGAAATAATTGTTTTGTTGTTGTTAATAGATGTAGTTTGTATTTTTACTGGATAGCACAGTAATAGATACCCTTTACCTTAGAATATGGGTAGAAAACTCAGTGTCATGTTTCTGCTTTTCCAGAAAAACAAACTCTACAAAAATATGTTACAGAGCAGAGGCTGACCAGGAGGGGCCAGACACCACCAACCATTTTTAAATGCTGCCTGGCGACACCTGTGCCAAACACATCGTACTTTAAGGTGCTCTTGCTGAAAACGGCGCTCAGACTGACATAATCCGTGAGGCATGTGCTTTTTTTAAAAGCATCTTGTACCGTGTGTGAACTGTTCGCAGTGAGTGTCTGTGGATGGACAGTCTTTCACCTGTAAGCAGAGAGCAGTCTGCTGTACAGGAGGTATGAGGAATGCAGGAATGCTGCAGTTTGGGGTCACTGCAGGCATAAAACTCACAAGGCATCTGGGTGGGTCTCAGGTGAGCACAGAGTTCAGCCTGGTGACATGACAAACCTCTCCTTCAGCTCTAGCTGTTCATCTGAAACTCAGGGATAAATTAAGGAGTGATAAACTTTTTTTAAATTAAAAAATGCCAAGAAGGTGATAACCCCTTTTATTCCAGAGTACACTCCAGGGAAGAGACCTTTTTGCTTCACTCTTTGGCATGTTTATGTATTGATTATTTTTATGATACTGACAGCATGAGTCATCTTGTAAATAAGGTGATGTAATAGATATATATAGTCTCCCTCCTGTCTGTTATACTGTGCATTGTTATAAGCAGCCTGTTTGTTTGCATCTGGGTGATTCACTGTAAGTGCTGCCTAACCTGTCTTTGTTAAATGGCATCTGTCACACAGTGAAGGCAGGACTGGTGATATAGACTTGTTCAATGGTTTTGATGTCAGACTGAGCCTTGAGGGGAGACAACTATGTTTGTGTATGGTTTTAAAACATGGTTTCAGCATAGATCCCCTCACTGACAGCAGTCCAAATGCATGTGGATGCTAATTTATGCAGTAAAATATAGATTTGTTTTGACTCCTAGTAGGATTGTGTAACAGGTCTTATGCTTCCAGCTCTATGTTTGTAGACTGCTCTCCACAAAAAAACTAAAAAGGCAAATGAGTCACCAAATCCTCAACTTCCTTTGATTTCAACTGATACTTCAAAAGTTACACACACAATGGTTCCAAATCTAGTGAGGATGTGGTCGTTGAGTGCATTGGGTTTGTTGTAATGTGCTTTTCTGTAAGTGAAAGTGTAGAGTACTGTAAGGATGTCATATGTTTGGCCAGTGACACATGATTTATTTATTTCTGATGACATGCCAGAAATCATTAGACAATAAGGGAAGCAAACACTTAAGTTACCACAATACTTTTAATTAGATGAAACTAAAACTGCTTTTTCAGTTTCTCTTTAAATTATGTCAATGTTGTACCTGAGGCTGGATATCACACCTCAGTATCTCAGTAATGTGTTGACACAGTGCATGAACTTTTTGTTGAAGGAATAGTTCAACACATGGAAAATTTGTTTATTATTTTCATGCCAAGAGTGTGATTGATACCATGTCTGTACGGTAAATATGAAGCTAGAGCCAGCAGCTCAGCTTAGGACTAACAGTGAAACAGCGAGCATGGATTTGTTTATTACAAACTAATCTAAGTGTCTGCTGCCTGCAGCTTCTTTCAAGCAATACCCATGCCTAGTTTGATCACGCAGATAAAAATTTCCCACATTCACTTCATAATTGTGTAATAAAAAATATCTTAGCTGGTGGATTTTTGTTTCACATGAATGCACGTGCATGTGAAACCTGGAAAACGCATCTGGAAGACACATCATGAGTTACCGTCCGACATGCTGTACCGCTCTGTTTCCTTTATTCAGTTGTTACAGTTTTATTGTGGTTACTAACAACAATCAATATTTTTTGCAGTAACAGGAGTAACATGACTTCCCTTGTGGCTGGGGTGGGGTGAGAGGGTGCCCTGGCTGCTTGTGACCTCACTTCCTCCTCTGTGCCATTTCCTCCCTTCTCTCTCTCTGTAAATAGCATTATGTTGACTCTACCAACTGTCAGCCAGTTAATAATACAATTATGTATGTATAAGATATAAAGGTGAACAAAAATCATGTATTTCTACTTAGAGTAAGATTTTTCAAATGAATATTGAGTGTTTGAGGAAGAGCTCAAGCCCCAGTAGTTGAAGCAAAGCTAGAGTTAGCATTGTGTATGATTTACATGTGCTAACCCTGAGCTGGTTTGTGTTATTTCTGTTAACACCAGTGTGTTAGGCAATCATTGACAGTGATGAGCTGCAGTCATTTCTAAATCAGAGGTCCCGGGTTGCAGATGGTTCAGAGTGGTGCAATTCATTATGTGCTCTGTCTTTCTGTTGTTCATCTCTCTGTTTTCCTTCACTCACTAAAGTCATTCACAGACACACAGCCTGTCTTTACCCTCCATCCTGCCCATAACTAGAACGTGAGGCACAGCTGGCCTGACAGTTTAACTCACCTAGAGGCTTATAGGTGCGACATGCGATAATGATAATAGGCATAGACATAGTTTTCTGTCACAGGACTCTACAGTATCTGTCAAAAATACTTTGAAATGAATAATTACCAACCACACAGTGTAAGACCTGTTATCTGTGACCATACATTAGCATGCTTTTCAGTGCAGTGATTGAAAGCGTGTGTGTTCACATTCAAATGATCTCACAACCTTCTGTGATAAGTATGAACAAATGGAGAAACAGAGTAATGTTCACAAACAGGCTGGCTTAGATCCTTCTGTACAACGATACAGCACCATACAATGCATTGGGCTGGATGTGAAACTAACAGCAATAACTCTGTTCTGGTGTCAATGGGGTGGAGGCTCTGTGCTCTTAATTCACACCACCTGAAAGGACAGGGCTGGGCTCTGCAGCACACAGGACTCCACCTGGACACCGCCGCACGCACAGCTGCCTTTTAAAAGGGAGTTCATTTAGCAGGTTACATCTGTAAGACTAAAAATATATACCATTTATCCTTCCATACGAAAAAGGAGAGTCAGCTGCAGAAACTCGAATCATATCAGGAGGAAATCCAAGATCACAGCACCAGTGCTTCTGTGTGATTGATGTGATTGATAGATTGTCGGTGAGGAAGTGCAAAGTGTGTGAGTGTTAAAAATGGCCGCACCACAGTCCTCAGCTGTCAGAGTCCAAACTGCCGACCTCGTTGAGGAAGGTTGTGAATGATCGCGGTGTTAACTTTACCGTTTGTGATGTCAGTTACCGTCAGTGTTTGTCATCACTGTTGGCAGTTGCTGTGGCAACCACAAACATCAATAATACTGGGGTCTCTTTGCTCTCTGCTGACAACCAACAGTCACACCCTTCAGTCTGGAATGTAGTGCTTGAATCCACCACCTCTGACTGCAGTGTGATGGATGGGTGGGTGATGGGTGATGGATGGGATTGTGAGTGTTTTTCAGCAGTACATGACGACAATGTAGTAGATGTGTATGTAAAGTTTCTTTCTTTACCTCTCTCTGTCTCTGTTTGAAGCTGTGGGGACATCCATTCATATATCCAGAAATTAGCTGCATGGAAGGTTTTGTTTTCCACAATTCTTGCCTCTTGTAAAACCGAGATGTTGCTCTGTGTGAATCTTGAAGTGATTATGATGGTTTCTTGTTAGATTTTTCACTGCGCATGTGTAACTTTTCTCTCTTTGTTTGTCTGGTTCCCTCTGCAGTCGCAGCCTAGCCAGGCCACACCTAAACCGGCAGCCCAGGTCTCAGGTGTAAAGCCAGCACAGTTTGAGGTATGAAACATTCCTCTGCAACACCATTTAACCTCTTCTCTCCCTCTCTCTCTCTCTCTCTCTCTCTCTCTCTCTCTCTCCTTCACTAAAGAAACTCTTTTGTGAACTTCCTGTGTGTGTCTGACCCCCCGACCCTCCCCATTATCTGGACTATGTGTTGTATTGTTACTTCCTTTCCTGTTCCAGCACTGTGCATGTTTTTAATAGCTACAACATGTTTAAGTAGAACAAGGGTATAGGTGTAGCTGTGTCTTCTGAGCTGTAGCGCACAGAAAAGAAAACTTTTCTCTTCCTTCCATTCAAGCACAAGGAGGTAACACCCAGTTACTTAATGAGTGGGAAGCAGTTTGAACCCCCTAACGCTGTTCTCACACAAAGGATCAAAGTGATTGTTGAATTTGATCAGTTGCTGATTGAACTAATCCCCAGATGATAAGATAAATGAACTTCAGGAAGTGGACATTTAAGAGTTATTTAACAGTATGTTTATCAGGAACTCAGCGGTTATACTGTTTATGACTACATGTCAGGTTTGCAGGTTTATTTGACGGATCATATTAACATACAAGCATGACATTTGTTGCTTGGAAGCAGTTGGCAGACTTCAACAAATACTTTTTTAGTTATTTGGCATAAACTGTATTTGTTAAATATCTGTCCAGTGGATTTATAGGACACAACATCAGGACACACTTGTCTTTCCTGGCCTAAATTAAAAATCTATTTATCTCTACTCTCTACTCCTTTATTAGTACTGAGTCTCTTAATGACTAGTTTTTGCATTGAAACAGTTCACAGGGAGTTCACTGCCAAATTGTCTTTCAGTATTCTAGTATTTACTTATTTAAGGCCAGACAGTGTTTTGACAGAACAGACCAACAATACCAGCCTGTGATGTTTTCACTTGGCCTTCAACACCTATGCTTAGACATTGTCTATTGTGGTGTCTGGCCTGTAGAGAGCAGCTTTGGTAGGATATCTGGGGAGGTGACTGTGTGCAGGACATAGGTCTAACATTTAAAATAGTAATTAATCATGATGTGAAAGAAATGCATATTTTGAATTTACAGAGTTATTTATAGACTAAGCATGTCACTCAGCCATTAACCCCCAGCTATAAGTGACTCTTGTTAGCTGCTGACCTGGTGCCCCTTATCATACCTCTTGTTGGGTTCAGCTACTCAAGTTTCATTGGCAGTGTATAAGAGCAGTGCAGTGCAGCAGTAGATGTGCATGAAGTGTACAGTACATCATATTGAGCCACAGGAACACATAGGCATTTTTTCCAAATTGTAATATTTACATATTCAAAACAAGAAAATAGATGTTTACTGTCTTTTTCACCTTTTCTTTACATTTAAATGGGTATTCCAGCAGTGTGGACTTGCTTTTCAATAATGTTGATGCTTTTACAAGAGAAGGATTTATTAAAGAAATATCCTGACTTTCAGTCTCTAGTATCACCCATGCTCTAAAAACACTGTTTCCTACATTTCCCATCATGCAACCAGTAGCGCTAGTACCAGTTTTCATTTGACCCTCCCTGCCTGTTACCCACTACCACGTATTTCAAAAGCAATTCCCCCAGTTTGTAATGGTCGGCCAGTTCTTCTCAAACTTTTTCACATCAAGGACCCCTAAAGTGACACACAAGAGACCCCCATTTGATAAGATCTTGTCCTAGAGTTCGCCATCTGTTAAGATTTTTGCTTTTAGATGTTTGTTTACAGAAAGTGTCATACATTCTGTCATTGTGTTACTTATGGATGACATTATAGTGTGAATAAATTATTCTCTTTTTTGCTGGGGACCCCCTTAAGGACCCCACTTTGATAACCACTGACGTAGGCTTTGAGTTATAAATTTGTAGAGTACAAGCCCAAGTCTAGATAACGCTAATGATGTCACCATGATGTCACCAGGGCCATTTTCTCAGCTCCCTCCAGAGCCACAGAAAACATTATACAACTGTTTACACAGGCTGAGTAGTACTCCTAATGGTGAGTAAACTGCGTTGCAGAAGGCCTCATCAGGATCCGCCATGGCTACAAAGCCTGGGGTGGTTACCACAGCAACAGGCGGAGCCACAGGAAGTGGTGTCACGGCAGGAGGAAGTGCTTCATTTGGGACAGCAGGAAAAGAGGCACCTAAATCCAAACCAGAGGTAGACGGACTCTGGATGCCTAAATAAAAATGGAGGGGGCTTTTGGTTGTTCGGTGTGATGTAACATGAATCACCACTTCCTTGTATTGGTCTCAACACCTTGAGTGTGTGCTCAACACGAGGCAGCTCACATTTCTTCTTCACCGGCTTCATCAGCTTTTCATCTTGCAAAGTATTTTTTCTACACGTTGTCTCTCTGGCTCGGCCGTCCACACCATCTGGATCTGAACACTTGTTGCTTCACATCAATATTCTCTCATATCATCACGCTTGGGATGTTTGTTCTTCACAAAGCTGACGTCAGCGATAACATCCTCATGGCTTTCTCTTAACACATGCTCCTTGGTTTGTAGACTAACACTACGCTGGCAGGTGCTACTGTTATTGACATGTCGTCTGCTGGGGCTACTGCTGTTGACATGACATCGTCAGGTGCAAGGGGCGGTCCTAAAGAGATGCCGAAGGTAATGATGTCATCATGGCCAAAGCGCTGGTCGGTGCTTTTTCTTGCTTTAACCTGAGTATCATTTTAACTTTGACCATTTTACTTTTTAGCTTTTAGATTAATTTCATAGCAACTGGGCAGCTTGCAGATACTTGAAACTGTCTATTGATAGACAATCCTTCATAATGAATTTGGTATTAGCTGTAATTTTTTTGTTGAGGTTGTGTTGTTGCCTGTGGACAGAAGCTGCTGTTAAAATGCTTCCCATGTGTTGTGGGAAACTCCAACATACACGATTTTTTTGTCAGCTGCCCAACAGCACCATTTGAAATCTGACTACTTAATTCACATGATCAGCACCCAGGTTTGGTTATTGTATTGCTCATTGTCATGTGGGTTACATTTTTTTTTTTATGCAGCATATCTGGTCAATAGAGTTCTTCCCAGCAGCTGACACTCATGTCATTGCTTCCTCAATAAGACTTTTTAAATATTCTCTGAATGTAAATCAGTGTAATAAATGAAAAAAACAGAAGATTAAAGTAGAATGTTTAGAAAGAGTTTGGCCGTAGTATTAAATGATGTAATGTTTGTTTTAAATGAGCTTAAGCGTGAAAAAGCACCAGTATTTAAACCTCAACTGATCAGTGGTCAGATTAGTCTCAGTTCTGAATCCCAGCAAATCTGATTGGAAAATAACCCCTATTTGAAATGGCTTTAGTATGTTTTGCACTACAGTGACAGAACTGACCAGTGATCAGTGTACGTTCTCTACTGCTCTGTTTTCACTAACACCGTTAAAATGCGTCACACATATCTCTTCAACATATCTACTTCAACAGTGCAGTGCATCTATCATTCTTGTGTTTGTGAGTAATCATTTGGCAACATGTTTGTAGACTGCACCTGTCTCCCAAGTCAAAACCACAGTTCCTTCTGCTGCAGCTGGAACAGCTGCAGCCGCTGGTCCGGCAGCGACCACTGCTGTGACCAAACCCAAAGACACAGCCAAGGTAGACTCTACTGCTGCACGCTTCTCAGACCCTTTAATGCCTCCACAACTCGAGGTGTAGCCTACCTTTTGAGGCTTGCTTCGGTCATCGCTTTGTTTCTTTTTTTTCTGCAACATCTTTGAGTCGCAGAGTCATCAGCTTTTGTCACAGCCGTTTCCTGAAATCTCAGATACTTACTTTGGACATTTCTTGCTTTGGGAGTTTTTTTTTTAAAACAAGTAGCTGCTTTGGCCTTCCCTTTCTTCCACTTTGGAGATGACCAGTTGGGAAATACGAGAAGGCTTTTGTTCTTTATTCTGCAGCTTTTTGCTCAGCATGCTTGTGCTTGTTATTGTATTTGCTCATAGTGCACTTACAACACCACACATACATCACAAATCTGAGTCAGCTAGAGGAAACAAATGAAGGCGAGAGGCCAACCATTTGTCACTACTTCTAATCTAATGACTCCTCAGGAATCAAGATGGTGGAGGCTTTCTTCTGCTGAGATCGCTGCCCTGTCTTTACTATTTTGATATATCTGAATTTGTACGTGCACAGTGGACCTGTAATTTTACTTGACAATAATAGATTTAAATTCATTGCATTTTAGAGTACCACCGCCATCAAAACAGTCAAAGCTGATGTGTCTAAAGTTGATCCTGCTAAAACATCAACGGCTGCGGGTGGAAATGTGTCTGTGCATGGGAGAAAAGAAGAAAGTAAACCGACACAAACGAAGGTAGACGAACCTGAAACCAACCAGGGTGGAGGCTGTCCAATACTTTTGTCCTCTGTATTTTCTGTAGAATACTAATGGATATGACGGAAGATTCTCATGGTGCTTGTTGTCCCTTCTCTGTACTGGACTAATGTGTTTGAGAGATGCTTTCAGGGCCTGTAGGGATTTCTCTTTTCTGTCAACTTTGGGAAAATGTCTTGGGTTTTAAGAAATTTATGTTTTATTTTTTTCTGGGGTGACATTACAATGATAATTATTATGATAATTATTATATCATATTAATGATCATTATTATTATTAGGGATGGTCTGGTATACATTGATCTATTTTTCTATATTTAAATTGCACTATTTTCATGATACCTCTTTTTACTCAGGGCTTTTCAATCAATCCGACATGCAGTCAGATTTGTTGTGTTGCTTATTTAATGATAACTGATTGTGATTTACAGGTGCAGGTGGAGGTTCCTTCCCCAGCAGTTAAAGGAGCCAAAGAGGTAAAGACTCCCTAAAGCAGTATGGGTTTGCTCTGAAAAGCATGTTGCTTGCTCCAGTGTGCTGACTTGTACTGCATGCGCAGGCACCTGCGGTGGATCCATTCGATGCCCTGGCCAGCATACTACCATCAGCTGATCCTGTCGTGCCCCGGCAGCCTGTATACACTGGGCCAGAAGTCACAGAGGTGCAGCATAGCTACAGTGTGCATGCATGTGTGTGTGTGTGTGTGTGTGTGTGTGTGTGTGTGTGTGTGTGTGTGTGTGTGTAAACTGCAGGTATGTGATTGCACTGAGCTGAAGCATGGATCTGGTGAGAGTAACCGTGTGTGTTGCATGTGTCACAGCATGGCATTGCCTCTGAGAGGGCTCAGAAGTGTGGAGAAAGAGACGACACGCTGCCTCCAGGCTACAGATTTGAAGATATGGTCAGTTCTCCCCAGTGTACCCCTCTTCATCTCCTTCATCTCCTCTGATTCAGTGCCAGTGAAATGTGTTTTTTTTTTGTCCCATTGTCCCCAGACCTCATTGTCAACTGCTTATCCTGCCTATGAAAACTGTTCACAGTGAGGTCTGTTGATTATACAGAGCAATGGGCAAGTTTCGAAAAATGATTTTCAATACAGTGAGCACCGCAAACAAAACTCCATTCACCTCCCTTGTATTGAGACGGACATGAGCAGGGCTGAATATTGAACCTCAATGATTTCTTTGGTACCGACTTGGATTCAGTGGTTGGTCAGATTCATCCGGCTTCACTCTGGTTAAAATTGTTCCTATTTTTAATTAAATTTTGCAACTTTAAGGCAAAGTTTTTGTGCCTCAGACAACATTTGACATCTGAGGAGTCTGGCTTCTTTGTTCAATAAAAACAGGATTGCATTTACTTCTGAATAAGGTATTTGCAACCCTTACCTAAACTCAAGTATCATATAAGCAAAAATACTGGAAACTTTGTAATGATTCTCAGCCCCAGAGTCAGAGATCTCAAAATCTGGACGCATGAAACCAGAGTTATCTGCATGGCCAGATAACAGCAGCCGATATTTGTTTACTCACAATTATTTCAGCATTTGAATTTCTTGCCTCCAGTCTAAAATTAACCTGTGTTTTTTTAGGCTCCAGTTCCTGCAGATGTTAAACCCAAGGACGTTCCTGTAAGTGAAGCTTTCACAACTCACACTTAGTGAAGTCACAGCCTCCTGTATTCAGCTCATTTTGCTCCAGATAAAGTTCAGACAAGAGACTCACTCTTTGTCAACTTTTCCTGACATCAAAGGCAAATGAACACTCACACACATTACACACACATACGCACACATACAGGAAGCACTGTTTCCACTGTGTGATCTGCTGGTTCCTCTAGAGTGGGGAATGTTGCATTGCACTGGTGGGTGCAAACAAAGGAAAAGAGCAACCTTCTCTGTTCGAACTCATTCGCTCTTGTCCGACCAAACCCAAACAGATATATGTGTACGACCCCACACTCACACACACACACACACACACACACACACACACGAATGCTCTGACACATCTATTACACACTTTGATATCCACCCATATGTAGGTTACTATTTACTCAACCTCAACACACCCACATTTGCATCACAACCAACTCCCACTTTGTCATCTTGCCCAGCAAGAGTCTTATTCAGTTCTGTGTCTCATGATCTGTTTCCACCCTGATACTTTCACCAGTGTGAGTTTTGTGATTTTAGTTTTTGTGTTTATCATGTTTTTGCTAAATCTACTCAGCTCTATACGTCGAATGTGTCTTCTTAGGCAGTGTATTTGTATTTTTTCTGTTTCCATGGAATTTTAAGGGTGTGCCTGTACTTTTCCTTCCCTATTGGTACATTCAGTCTGGTTTGCATTATTTTGCCCTTTTGTTTGCCTTCTGACTTAGTCGTACATGCCCTCTAGTGGAGGATCATGTGGCTGATATGGAGCATAATGTGGAGTCATTCCTTTTAAAGTCTGTCAGCAAAGATTATTTTAAGAATAAGTTTTGAGTCGTTATCTTGTGGGTTTTTTTTTTTTCTCTCAGAAACCACTGAGCACAGACGAGGCCCTGGATTCCCTTTCAGCTGGATTCATGACTTCCACTGATCTAGCTGCACCCAAAAAGCAAGAGGTCAGAGTCCTCAAGGCAAAAATGTGTTGCATGTAGCACTCAGTTGTTTGTCCAGACTCTACCTTCACCATCCCATGTACCCTCATGGCAAAAATCCATATTTAAAATTCACAGTTTGGCATGTCTGTTGAAGATGGTATTGTGTACCCTTAAAGTCTTGTGTGAAATTGACATCAAATGTTTTTGTTATTTTAAAAGTCTAACAAATCCTGACCTTTTTTTTCCTACATTTAATATATAGAAGAAAGGCAATGTTGACAGTGTCAGCGCCTCATCTGCTGGCCCTGTTAACTTTGCACCACCCCCTGTAAAAACTGTGTGTCCTGCTCCTCCTGCTGATAAGAAAGCCAAGATGGAGAAAGCCTCCCATGATTTCTCTCTGGAGGCTGGACTTCCCTCTATTCCTGCTACGGTACTTTAGTGTCAGATATCTGTCTTGAAATTTACAGAAATACTTTGCTTAAAACTTTATGAGGCGCTAAAGGTGCTTGAACGTCCTGTTTTTCTGAGTTATTACTACATGATACAATTCCTCTAAGTGAAATATTTAACTACTTACAAATGATAGTTGCAGTTATACTCTACTACTTAATTACACCATTCATTTCATCATGTCATCATGATGCATGGATCTGTAATAAGTGGTGTGTCTGTTTGCTGTTGTAGAAAGCAGTTCCTCCTGTGGCCGTATGTCCTGCTGCTCCTGCTGATAACAAGGTGGAGAAAACTGCTTCGGATTTCTCTCTGAAACCTTCCACCGCTCTCATTTTCTTCTTTCTGGGGTTAGTTATTAATTTCTCCTCCTGTTCTCTCCTCAGGGTCACTCTATATCTGGGGATGCTCTCAGTGCTCTTGGCGACATGTTGGCACCAGACGAACCAAAACCTGAATCCCCCAAACTCAGGCCTGAGGACATCGTCTCGGTATGGGACACAAACACTCACTGACACAGAAAGCCTCCTGTTGCTGACATTTCTGTTGCATTTGTGTTTCAGTTCCTCACAGAATCCTTTTCTCACCAGAGGATGCCTTATTTCCTCCTCTTTTCCTTTTTCATAGGAGGGAAAATTTAAGAAGGAGAAGGGTGTGCGTGTGGGAGAACGTGAGGACACTCTTCCTCCAGACTACAGGTTTAATAAGGAGGAACTCATGAAACTGGCTCCTCCTAAACCTGAGGTGAGACTGGGACAAATTCACGTTAAGGCTCTTAAAATCATACTTTATAGTGTGGAGCTTTACATATGATATCCAACTGTGAGGTAAACACATCAATAAATGCATGATAATGATTGATCCTTCAATCTCTCTCCTCCTGCAGCCCTCCATGGGCACCGGGGAGGCTCTGGACATTTTGTCTGGAGACTTCATGACCTCCTCTACAGCTCCTGCAGTCAAGGCTCCTGTTGTCACCCCCCCAGCTCCTCCTGCACAGGTACGCTGTTGATTTATAATTGGAAAACAGTAGACAAAATAATACAAGCAAAGATAGTATCTAATATTTCATCTAATGACGTCTCTGTTGATTATTGTAGAAAGCCTCTGCAGTTCCCCCCGTGGCTGTGTGTCCTGCTCCTCCTGCTGACAAGAAAGCCAAGATGGAGAAAGTCTCAGACGATTTCTCCCTGGAGGCTGGACTTTCAGCTTCCACTGCCACGGTACAGTGCAGCAAGCTCTCACTTGGCCTGTTGAATCTGTTGATACGTTTTGTTCTGCTGTAGGTGTACGCATACATCAAATCAGTCAGTTGAAGACATCATACACACACTGATACAGTCAGAGTAACTCACTCTTACATTACAGTGGTAGCATGATCTGTAATGTCCATCAAGGATAAACGTCCATAAATCTTAGATTTCAGATCTTGTCTGTCAAAATCATCAGTCAGACTTTGTCCTCAGTATCCGGGTGACTGCTGTCTCTACAGTTTGAACAGGAAGTGCTACCTGCCAGGACAGTGACTTCCTACGATGCAGATTTGGCAAACTTTAAACAAATAGTGACAAATACCGGCAAGGTGGTGCGGTGGTTAGCACTGTCACCTCACAGCAAGAAGGTTCTGTGTTCGAACCTGCCGGCCGGCTGGGGCCTTTCAGTGTGGAGTTTGCATGTTCTCCTTGTGCCTGCGTTGGTTTTCCCCCCAGGTAATCCAGCTTCGTCCCTCAATCCAAAAACATGCAGGTTTAGGTTAATTGGTGACTCTAAATTGCCCATAGGTGTGAATGTGAGTGTCAGCCCTTTGATAAGACTGGCGACCTGTCCAGGGTGTACCCCACCCTTGCCCAATGTCAGCAGGGAGGCTCCAGCCCCCCGCAGACCTAAAAGGATAAGCGCTTTGGCTAGTTAATGAATAAACAAATAGGCCACAGGCTAAAAATACAGAGGTATTGGTCGTTTCGATTTCAATATTCTGACATTGATCCGTCCGTTCATTTCACCAGATTTCTTGTTCATTACAGTATAAGGCTTTGCTGATGTTGCCTAGCTGTTATTTTTACCTCATGATCCTGTATTGAAGTCTGCATGGCACCTTACTGACTTGACAGTAGAGCTGAAATTGATGAGCTGAAGTTAGGGACTGTCCCAAACGGAAATGACAGTTTTCTAATGTTATGTCACATATCACTGAAGTGCAACTCTTACATCAGTCAGGTTATTAGTATAAATTTAATGTAATCTGTCTTGTCTGGTGTAGAGAGTTGAATCGTCTGCAGTTCCCCCTGCTAATAAGAAAGCCACTACTAGAAAGGACACCACTGACGGCAAGATCAAAACTGATCAGGTGAGATAGAGATTTAAAGATTTCTTTTTCTCCTATTTTTCATTACCATAGTGAAACTATCAATGTATGACACATCAGTAAAGCACAATCTCCTGTTCTCTCCTCAGGGTCACTCTATATCTGGGGATGCTCTCAGTGCTCTTGGCGACATGTTGGCACCAGACGAACCAAAACCTGAATCCCCCAAACTCAGGCCTGAGGACATCGTCTCGGTATGGGACACAAACACTCACTGATACAGAAAGCCTCCTGTTGCTGACATTTCTGTTGCATTTGTGTTTCAGTTCCTCACAGAATCCTTTTCTCACCAGAGGATGCCTTATTTCCTCCTCTTTTCCTTTTTCATAGGAGGGAAAATTTAAGAAGGAGAAGGGTGTGCGTGTGGGAGAACGTGAGGACACTCTTCCTCCAGACTACAGGTTTAATAAGGAGGAACTCATGAAACTGGCTCCTCCTAAACCTGAGGTGAGACTGGGACAAATTCACGTTAAGGCTCTTAAAATCATACTTTATAGTGTGGAGCTTTACATATGATATCCAACTGTGAGGTAAACACATCAATAAATGCATGATAATGATTGATCCTTCACTCTCTCTCCTCCTGCAGCCCTCCATGGGCACCGGGGAGGCTCTGGACATTTTGTCTGGAGACTTCATGACCTCCTCTACAGCTCCTGCAGTCAAGGCTCCTGTTGTCACCCCCCCAGCTCCTCCTGCACAGGTACGCTGTTTTTATTAGTGCTTGCAGCCAAAATCAGCCGAAAGCAGGGTGATGTACAGATAAATCAATTCAACAGATGATTTTATTTTTGAACAAACAGGAGTGATGGTAGGATCTGGTGCTGTTTCTTTAATATATACACATTATAAGACAAAGACAAATTATGGTTTTACAGGGGGCTCTGTGCCTCTGGACAGAGCCAGGCTAGTTGTTTCCTCCTGTTTCCAGTCTTTGCGCTTAGCTAAGCTAGCTGTTTTGTAAAACAATGTTTTAATTTTATTTCTTTATGTCACTGGGAGCTCTGTGTTACCACTAACAGCTGTTGTCTCACTTTTCCAGAGCAAAGTAGACGATTTATCAGCTCTGGATTTACTCGCTGGAGACTTTGTGGCTCCAACTAAAGCTTCTGGAGTTCAGGCCCCCGTCCCTCCTTCTACCAAGATACCAGAGGTAAAGCTATAGCTGTGAATGTGTGAGTGTGTGTGTGTGTTTGCATATCTGTGAACCGTTTTGTCCTCCTATAGTATAAGTCTCTTTACCAAGTTAATAGAATAAATAGAAATTGTTTTGTTTCTACTCTGACCTGTGTGTGTCGCTCCTTGCATCCTCTAGTGTCCCATGTCTTTTCCGTCCACATGTCTCATTGTACTGTTTGTCCCTGTTTCTCTGCAGAGGACAGTTTGTCCACCCGGCAGAATTGATGTCAAGCCTGCTCAACCACAACATGGAAAACCCAAGATTGAGAAGGTAGCCATAACACTTTTGTTCTTTGACAATGATGTCTTACTTTACCCCCTCTTGTGTTGTATTGTCTTTTTACTTTTTTCACTTATTTTTGAAGACTAACCTAAATTTTATGTATGTTTTGTATATGTATAAGATGTGCATGCTTACATATTTATTTTAATTTATTTTATTTTATCTGATCCCTCATAGTAATTGAGCGTCCCTTTAATTCCACTGTTTTATTCTGTAGCTCTGTGAATGTGACAAATAGAGAAACTTGAAACCTGAGCTTGCTATCAAAATTATCACAGCTAAATTACAATGTCCTGTTCTCTCCTCAGGGTGACTCTCTGTCTCTGGATGCTCTCAGCGCTCTTAGCGACACGTTGCCAGCTGATGTACCAAAACCCGAATCCCCCAAACTGAGACCAGAGGACATTGTCTCGGTATGGAACACGCAATCTCTCACCAACATACACACACCCAATCAAAGTATCGTTGAGAGCCATGATGGTACAATGACCTCCTCTTGTTTATTTCCATGTGTGCATGTGTAAGTTCATGTGTATTTTTGTGAGTTTGAGATTTTCTTTTCCCTTTTAATAGGAGGGCAAATTTAAGAAGGAGAAGGGTGTGCGTGTGGGAGAACGCGAGGACACACTTCCTCCAGACTACAGGTTTAATAAGGAGGAACTAATGAAACTGGCTCCTCCTAAACCTGAGGTGAGACTGGGGCACATTCACTCATAAGTAATATGAGCTGAGTTAAAGCACACAGTTCCTCATTATTTCCTCTCTTCCATGTCCCTCCTCTCTCTCCTCCTGCAGCCCTCCATGGGCACCGGGGAGGCTCTGGACATTTTGTCTGGAGACTTCATGACCTCCTCTACAGTTCCTGCAGTCAAGGCTCCTGTTGTCACCCCCTCAGCTCCTCCTGCACAGGTACACTGTTGATCTGTGGAAGCAATATTAACATAGTAATCCCTGCCTACACAGATTTTATACATCTCATTCTGTGCCTCCCTCAGTCCTCTGGAGACTTTGCTCTGGATGCCTTGGCGGGAGACTTTGATGCCTCCAGTGCTGCTCCGACGGTGAAGTCTGCTTCTTGTGTTCTCACAAAAACTCAACCAGGGGTAAACACACAAACTCAAGCCTTTTTCAACTACTTAAGTCTCTAAAACCTCTAAAAAGTTCCGTTATAACCTTTTTGTCTGTGTGTTTGTGCACTCAGATGGAAGCAGGAGCAGACAACGCCCTGGATGCTTTGTCAGACACCTTGAAGGATATCACACCCACCCCTCAGCCCATCCCAGTTGTTCCTGCCAAAGACATTGTCAAGGTAGCCAACATCGGAGAGAATATTTTCAATTTCAGAATGTTCCTCAGTGGTCTGTCAGTAACTTCAGCTGTCCTGATTTGTTTGGTTGTTGCAGGAGAAAAAGATTGTTGAGGAGAGGCTGATTAAGATGGGAGAGAGAGACGACACACTGCCTCCAGAGTATCAGCCCTCTGAGGAAGATCTTAAGGTAAACTGACCTCTACATTTGTGCACTACTACTACTACTGTGTGTTATTATTACAATATGTGACAGATAACTGACCCTGTATGACTTTTATTGTTCTTTTAATTCTAGATAAGAGAATAAGGTAATTTGGTTTGAGGATTTTTACTTAAATGTTTCCTGGGACATGTTTGTTTAAAGTACGGTGTTCATTGTTGCTTTACTGTGTGCCTAATGTACATCAATTTCATTTTAAAGAAAATGGCAGAAGCAAAGGCAAAAGCAGCTGCAGCACCAAAGGAGGTAAGTCCATCATAAAAAAATATATATATATTTTTTTTAAATAGAATGTGAAGATGGCATTTAATTCCCTGTCTTCCTGTCCTGTAGAAGACCATGGATGATAACACAGCCTTAGACCTGCTTTCCTGTGATTTCTCTGCTGCTCCCAAGCCTGCTGCACCAGCTGCATCATCTGCAGCCACAACAAAGCTGGAACCTCCTGTGCTCGACTCAGAGCCCCTGAAGGTAGCACAGAAACTAAACTACCTTTGCACCTCGTCCCTTTACAACCCTGTACCCCTGTATGACATTTTGACATAGCTGCATTCCATATAAGTGAGGCCGTTCCAGCGTCCTGGTATTGTGCATACTGGTTGACTGGAACGGCTTACTGGGACACTTTATGTAATTTAGCCATTGCTAATGGTATTATTTCCACCTGTGCAAAATGTCTGCTATGAAAAGGTTGCTGCAGTATGTTGTGCTGGTTCTTAGATACCATCCTTAATAATTGAATAATAATTCTACCTAGTAATTAGCAAATGAAAGTTACAAGTTGGACATTGGTCTATACAAAAATGTTTCTGATTGTAAACTAAAGTACTTTGGGCTACTGCACTAGTTTAGTACATGAACTGATTATGAGTTGATCATGTTTGATAAGTTTATTTATCACTTTTTTTTTTCTTTCCTAGCCAATGGCTGGTGCTGTTTTGGACTCCCTGTCTGGCACCCTGCTCCCAGACGCCCCAGAGTCCAAATCTAAAACAGACAAATCAAAGGTAAAAAGAAAATCTGCATGAGCTCAAGATTCTTTCATCTGTCGGCGTTATTTATTACTCTTTCACCTTTATTTAATAAAATTAAAGGAGTAACTGAAGCCCAGGGCCCAGCCCAGTGTGATGCAGTCCTCTTGGATCTACTGCGTAACTGTAGCTGTGAGCTGTGTTAAATTTAAGGGTATTTTTAAGCTGTAAGAATTTTTATGAATAGCTTTTATTCCTAAATTGGAGCAAGAGTGAAGGGTTTCTACTTTGATCTTCGCTTAAGTCTGAACTTAAGAAACACTGTGATGAATACAGGCCCAGATCTGAATCTTTGTACAGCCTGACATCTACTATTAAAAAATATGTTACTGAAGAATGGTAGTCCATAAGTACTTTATGTCACTGATGTTAGACACTTTAAGTTGTCGTTGTTACATGGCGCCCTCTATCGGCTGTTTACTAGCATCTACTGTATCAGTGGTCACCGCCTCACAGAGCAACGTGGAGCTGTTGAGCTTAACCAAGGTGTCAACTTTGTTACAGGGCAAGAGCAAGTCAAAGTCAAAGTCAAAAGTAAGAAAATCACCTGTTGAATGGCAACCTAAATAAAGCTGGATATGCGCCATTACAAAATCAATCTGTGCGCTTATAATTAAGCCAAAGCGCAAAAAGCGATCGGTGGAGCCAATCTGCTCCTGCTGGCTGCACACAGCTGCATGTGATGCACTCTCCTCTCTCTGCTCTGTCTCGTGTCAAATTCCTCAACTAATTACATCAAATCTTTATTTAATTTTAATTTAATTATTGCATGCAAAAGTGCTGCTTCTTCTGTCCATTTTATATATGTTTTAAAAACTGTAACCTTGGGTTTCAGAAACACCATGCTGAAGAGCCGTCTGCCGCTGACCAGCTGTCAGCGCAGCTAAGCTCAGACGTTGTGCCAAGATCTACAAAGCAGGGAGGCAAGAGCTAGAGCACTTGGTAAGGTTTGCTGTCATCTTTTTCACAATTTCACCTGATAAAAAAATGTAACATGTCAAACACAATGAGGATAAACGTAGATGCTTTTCCTCTAACATTTCATGTGGCACATGTTGTTGCAGGTTGTCGGGGCAATTTGTCCTCAAGGCCACAGGGACGCATCAGTGAGGGAGCTGCTCTCCGGAAAATTATTCTCTTTTTTTCTAGATCGCCAAGAATGTATACTGGATGAAAGACAAGCCTAAACATGCCTATAACATACAGACACACACACACACACACACACACACATGCACACACACGCACACACGCACACACACGCTCACACACGCACACACACGCACACACACGCACACACACGCACACACACGCACACACGCACACACTCTGTGTGCAGCACCTTTCTTGTTCGGTTTGACATGTATTCAAGAATGAGGAGCTTTTGGTTTCTATCTTTGGAGCAAATGAAAAGAAGACTTTTTAAAACAAGATCGATGTAAAGAGTGAGCCATGAACAGACAAAGAAAGGAGGGAAACTGTGGGGAAAGAGAAGAGAAAGTTTAATAGATGTAAAAATAAAAAAAAAATGTTCTGCTGGTTGTTGTGCTGAATGTGCTGAAGAAAGGAAGGGTTTGCTCATCAGAGTCCTGCATGTACATCTCAGCTGACAGTTTCTATCTTTCCAATGATACACTAATATCACAACACACCTGTTATGTAAGCCTGGTGGTATTGTGATGTTGGTTGGCGCAGTGGTGACTGTCAGCTTGCGTGGGAGCAGTACGGAGTGGGTGTATAGTATTGGGATGTTTGTGCAATCTTGATGTCAGATGCCATTATGACACTAGTGTACAGCTTAGTTTGCTTTTATTTTGGACATACATAGTTTACATTATTAAATATGTGGAGGATTTCCAGGAGGTGTTCTGCTTAATTCTGTATCCGAGAGCTTCTTGCAAATGCCTTTTACTTTCTGTAGAGAAATATCTGTCACGAGAAGGGTCTTTTTTTTATGTATTTGGCCATGTAGAGAAAAAGATTACTGGTGTCTAGAAGTGCATTTAGTGAACCAAGGTGGTTACAAGCTTTGTAAACGGCCATTTTGTATACTGTAAAAAAAAAAAAAAAAAAGATTTTTGCTCTATATAAGACAACACTGTGTAATTTACAAAGAGCTTTCAACTGTAAAGTCAAATCACTATAATTTCCCCAAGGTTATTTTTTCGTCATGTCAAAGGTTGCGTGTGTTGGTGTGAGTCAAAAGATATGAGAGATATTTTAGATGTGGGAAAACGAATTAAATAAAATAAATATAAAAATTAGAATGGTGTAGTTGTTATATGAGAGTCTGGTTTCTACAAACAAGAAACTCAAGTTAACATGAACTGCCTTAAATAAAAAAAAAGCCAAATATAGCAGGAAGAATCAATAACTGCAATGTTAAATCAATACAGACTGTTTTCTTTCAGGTGCAAGGGAACTGTGTTCGTATTAAACGGAACCGAATCTCCTCTTAAAGTATTTTTCTCTCTCAACTTAGTGGTTTTTCACTGTGCATACAGTTGTAGCAGCCCACTTCCTTTTGACGTGGGGGGTTGTCAACAAGACAAACTTCAACTTCTAACTTTATATTTTGACCCTGAATGACTGATGGGGGATTCAAGTGAGTGGGTGTGATGTGTTAAAAAAAAAAAGAAAGAAAGAAAGAAAGCAACATAAATAAAGACAACTACAATTCATCGCAGCCAAGAAAGAATGCTTGTCTACATTTTATTTTTTATTTATTTTATTTTATTTTATTGTTTTCTTCTTTTTTTTTCAATTTTGTTTGTTTGTTTCAGTTACAAAAATTCAGACAGTGGGATAATTGTGAAATACTGTACATCCATTTTCTAAAAAACAAAAATACTATTTGTCATTACTTTGAAACCAGAGGAATTTGAATTATGAGAAAAAAGAATCAAAAGATAACTATATAAAATTGTAGAAAAGGTTATTTAAAGTTTTCAAAATGTGAAGTTAGCCTCCTGCAGGACAGAATGTTAAGCAGAGCAAATCATTTTCTTAACTGTAGTTATCTGATTTTTTCAGGGCTGAAGTTAAATCACAAAACTAAATTACAGTAACTACGGTAAAAAATCTGTGTAGGGAGACTATTTTAAAAAGGAAAGAAAACATGGGCTGTTAAAAGTAGAGACTGTACATGTAACTATAAGTGAAATCTATACAAAAGCAAAATTGATTACATACATTTTCATAAATTTCTAGAGGGAAATAAACAAATCAGAATACTGAATTGTAATGTTCTTGGTTTCTATTCGGTTTCCACTCCCTGTTTTCTGTCTTTATCAAGATTCATGGGGTTTGGATAAATAAAAAATCATGTCGTCTCATGTTATTTCTTTAAAAGAGTTCAAACTGAATGTGACAGGGCGGCATCATCGGCCATGAAACCACAATGTAATTAATGTGAACAAAAGAAAAGCTTTCAAAGTATTTGATGTGTTGAATACTTGAACCACTTTAAACACTTGTTATATTTTCTATCACACACAGCGAGAACATTTTAGGTTGCCAATTATTCACCTTGAATTTGTCATAAAACTGTAAATAAGATGAAGACTTATTTCTGCAACATTAACACAAGACTGTAAAATAATTGCAGTTTAAATTGCAGAGCGACATTTTTAGAGCCATTTAGATTAAACGTGTCTGTTGGTCATCAATTGTTTTCCAGGAGGCATCGTCCGTGGCCTATACAAGATAAACAAAGTATTTAGAAATAATAATCAGAAAATAGATTATTTCAGTGACTCAGTTCTGTGTTCACAATAGAATTAAAAAGGAATCCTGAAACCTTTGTAAACGTTTATATATATAAATATATATATATATGTGTGTGTGTGTGTGTGTGTGTGTGTGTGTGTGTGTATAACTGGACAGCTAAGTCAATAAGTAAAAGGAAAAAAGCAATAATTACAATAATGTAGACACTTTCATTTTGATGTCTGTGATGAGGTCGGAGGACTTGAACTAATGACCTCTGTATTTCTACCAGTTCTAAAATCCTGGATATGGCCACAGGTGGAAAGACAATATTAAATAAAAAAAAAAGTTAAATAAGTAGCTTACTTTCTTTTGTAATGGTGTGGGCATCTCCGTGTCCTCGTATCTACAGTAAATCAAAAGTATTATTTAAAACTCATGCAAAACTCATGCAAATCATTACACTTATATTACAGCAAAGTCACCAAAGTTTAAATGAAAAAAGGAGCAAAAATAACAGACTGAAAATGTAGAATTTAACACAACAGGTTTCAGCTTTCCAAAGCGCAGACATTTATTGACTACATATTAAACATCATTGAACAAAAACGAGATGTAGCGGTAGCCTAGAAGAAGGCTGTTCTTTTAGGTTTAAGATGTAGATTTAAGATGAACCTACGGTTGCAGTACAGGGTGGTGATGATGAGGAGCAGAACAAGAAGGCCACAGCCACCAGCCAACGGGCCCAGAATGATTAGAGAGCAAAACATGTCACTTTTTCCCCCTACAAAACATGAAGTCATTAACCACCTTTTTTTCTCCTGGTAAAGTCTATCTACAAAAGACTGTAATCTGGAATTACACAGTAAAAAAGTGATGTGTTGATGTTTTGATGCACTGTTAAATATTAACATTTACCTTGCTTATGATTGTTACAAACACAGGCCGTGGTAGTTGTGGGTACAGTTGGTTTGGTAGTGATGGCCTTTGGAGGTGCTGTAACTTCAACTTTTTTTTTTTTTTTTTTTAAAGAAAGAGGAAAAATAAAATAAAAGTGTTACTGAAAAGCATCCATCATGTCGTGATTAGACCAGACTTATGAAACAAAACTAACCTCCACTCAGTTGGGTTGGTTCGCCAAATTCCAGAATGTTTTTCACCAATGTGGCACAGATGTAGAGGCCGCTGTCCTTGCTCTTGCTGAAGGATTTCAACGTAAGAATATTGCTGATCATCTTTTCGTTACTGAAGATTTTACTGAGGGAAGTACCACTTTTTAAGTTGCCATTTATGTCAAAAGATCCAATGTATTCCATGTTTGAGCTGTCCAGAACTCGAAACCACATGACCATAGAGGACATCTGAGCAGGCACGCATTTGATTTCCACTTTGTCCCCTTCCTTTGCTTTTATTTCAGCTCCTGAAGCCATTTCTAAAAGGTGTGATAAAATGTGAGCATTAATAAGCTATAACTCACCTCTCTGTTTTCAAGCACGCAAAAGTCAAAAGACCAGAGAACACTTTAAAGCTGTCACATGGTCGTGAATAAATTTATCAGTAAAATTTAGGTTGAACTTACGTTGATAAAACACCAGAATCACCAGAATCTGAATCCATTTTTGGCCCATTTTAATCTTGCAGACGACAAAAGCTTCTACACAGGTCTTTGTGGTGCTTGTTGGAGGCTGCCAAGAGATATTTTAGTGAGATATCAAACCACGCCCCACCTGTAACCTTCTTCTCTGCTAGTGTCAAATGGGATCATTGCAGTGGCACTTTGCAGAGACCTCATGCAGCACGGTCGTGGTCTGCAAGCGAGTTTGAAGTTGAGCCCACCGATCTGCACTTAACACCTCCCTGCCTCTGTTTTGAAGCATCGAACAGTTTTTATCCTACTGACACAGAAGTGCAGCACTGCACAGTATGTAGGCTGAGAAGGATGAGGTAGGAAAATGAAAAAAAAAACAGCACACAGAGCACATTTTATTATCTGTCTTTATTATCTGTGTGTAGCAGAACACCTCACACTAAACACAAACACTGTTTCTGTAAATCAAACTGTGCATTCAATGACACATTACACATTTCAAGACACTTGTCAAGACGCTCTGTGATTGACTTTGAGCTCCCTCCTGTGTGTAATATGACATATTGTGGTAAGATTAACACAATATCCTTTAAGTTTCAAAAAATTATTATCTGTAATACCATATTATTGTATTTTAGTATAGTAAATTCATAATACATGTTATATTGGCCCTTCCTTCATGTGTGACTTTTTGTCACTCACTCTGAGCCAGCTTGTGACAGTGCTCTAAGTTTTGGCCTTTACAGACTGTATATTAATAATTAGTTAATACTGTTGTTATGGTGATAATATCACTCTGATAGAGTTCATTTAAATAAAGCATCTGTGTTTCACGGCTAACCACACCAAACAACATGTTAATAATCAGTATTACATACACTGCATCAAGGTGAAGATTTCAACAGCTAGATGGCAGCAAAAGCAGGAATTGTTGCTCTTTCATTGTATGAACAATGAGTCACTGAATCATTAGTCACAAAACTGCTGCCGCTCTGCTCAGCTAGGGCTCTTTAACTTTAAAGCGTGTTGCATTACTGGCCATCAGCCCAACCAGTGATGTCACAGCAGGTGTTCTACCTTTGAGAGCTGAAAAGAAAAACAGAGCTAATGGAAAATACCTGCTGTGACATCAGCGGTTGGGGTGTGGCTAGAAGTCTGCATGTTTGGATGTCTGAGCGCACAGAGAGCAGAGCAGCAGCTCAACGTCTCAGATGTCTTCAGTGATTTGCTGCGTACAGTGAGAGGAGTCATGGTGTAAAATGACCCTCAAATGTCATCAGAGTTATTTGAAATGTAATGATTTTGACTTGGACTTTGGAGAGAGCTGCTACCTGGTTCAGAGGGCTTGTGTTGTGACGCCCCGTGTAAAGTTCTGTTGAAATCTAAAGTAAAAATGTCAACACAACTGATGAGTAACATGACCAAGCTTGTAAAGCAACATTTTCCATTAACAACAAAGGGACACAGCTTCAACGTCATAGCGACAATTAAGCATAATGACACCTGTCGCTTGATGTGAAACCTGGTCTAACAGTTGTAGGGAAGTGAAATTTCCTTCACATCAAGTGAGGAGAGCAACAGCGGCTATGGCGCAACTCAGGGCCCGTCCTATTTCCTGTTCAGTGATGGAAAGTAAATGCACCAATTTAGTAATGGGCAACAATTGCTGACATTTTGCTCTCCTGTGGGCGATTTCTCTGTTCCATCTGTGGGTGGAGATAGACAAAGAGAAACAAATAGAGAGTGAGAACATGATAATAGAGAGGGAGAGACAATATTATGTCTCATTAAGCCGTGCTGTGGAACATTTTCTTTTCCCGGTCACATTATTTCCTCAAAATGCAGATGCTTGTCATTAACTTAACTTTGATTATTGTTTTTCATGAATTACTATGACATTAACTGCAAATGAAACCGTGATGGAAACCAGGTTGCTTTGAAGTCTTGTGTCATTTTCAGTAATCTGGGGAATCTGTTGATGCTTCGTCTCAGAGGGGAGACCCAGTCAAAACGCTCTCAGTTAGCCCACTTCACCTTTCCATACTTCTCTTTCAGGGTGAGTCACTCACAAATACACCTGCATGGGCTTCCCTATCTTAGTCACACAGGGGGTATCCAACCTGAAACTTGAATGGGTGTGTGTGTGTGTGTGTGTGTGTGTAGTGGGTGACCAGGGAAAGCCAGTGAGAGAGTACCCTGCACAGTAGCGTCGCATAGCTTGACATTCAAATGCAGTCAGAAAAGACGTCTTTACACTGAAAATAGCAGCATCCTCAATACCAGTAAATGAGCATCAATGCTTCTTCACCAGTCCTTCCCCAGTTTGGCTCACTAGTCACTGCTCTGCTGCTGTACTGGCACTTTCAGGCATTGTGGGATATGAAGCTGTGAAAAGGAAACCAAGAGCAACAAGAGGTGTAAGTAGAAATGGAGGAAACATACTGCCATACTACATTTCTTATGTTACTAGGACTTCCTGTTGGGACTGTCTATGTGGGATTGGAAAATAATCTCTGCATTTGAATTTATATTTTATTTTTGGTTTTTGCTAAGAAAGCTGAAATCATTTCATCAAATTTGTAATTTTGTAATTTATGTTCAAAATGTGATGAACAAAGTGAATGTATTCAAAAGAGTCCACTGTTCCATTGTACTTGAATATATAGGGTTTATATACACAGTATACACTCTCTTTTGTTTGGTTTGAGACTTTGATGGTTAAAATAGATCATGTGTGACAAATTTGACCTGTAGAAATATACACGACTCGATCTGTTGATCCTGTGGCGCGTGAGCCGACATATTGCACTATATGTCGTCTGCATGGTACCTGTATGATACAACTTCAGCACCTCACATTCACATGTTTGAAATGAGAAATCTTACCATTCACAGTTGTCTTAATATTAATGGTTGTTGAATATTTGGCCTTACATGTAAAATGGCTGTGTTTCACTGATCTCTGATATACGGCACGCTGTGCTGCATTTTAATATGTATTACTCACTCAGGAACACGTACACACCGTCTCATGCAGAAACAGTCAAATTAGTTTTACATGTGAAGTCCAACACTTCACATGTAAATAAATGCCTTCATGTGAATTTACATAATTACTCTTTTTAGAAAGGCATATGTAATATATAATGTAGTTACATGCTTCAGTTTAACATCTGCCACATAGTCTTTGTTTGTTTTTGTTTGATTATTTCAGATGAAATTCAGACAGAAGTTAAAGTTACATTATACATTTTTTAACAAGAACCTAATTAGTGGAGGCTGTATTAATTACATTGTGAAACTTTTAAACAGTAACATAACATACATTAGTGTTTCTCTTGAAAGCTTCATAGTTTTAACAGATAATTTAATATCACTATATTTATACTTGCTTAGGTAGTGACAATACAAATTGCACACAGCAGCTTGCTATATGTAATTATGAAAAGAAGGTGCAGGATACAACACACACAAATGATTTACAAAATATATTGTGTATAGTTTATCATCTTCACATGTATTTCATTTTTCATCTTTTGTTTTAAATACACACGTATCTATTTGTCATTAGAAACAGCAGAAACAAACCCTCTGCATTAGATGACCTACAAATCTGCTGCGATCTGCATTCAGTCATGTTTCCTGGAACTGATAAATGTGATAACATTATTTCCTGAAACATCTAGAAAGAATCACAATAATGTACTGCACATGCAGATACCAGTTTATTTCATTTCATTCATTTAGTTCATTATGTACATCTAGCTAAAACTAAAGCCGTTTAACACAACAGTTCAACATTTGTAAAAGTTATAATGTTCAGTAATCTTCAAACTGTTTCAGAGAGGTGCTGAGTCAACTTTACCATCTCTTTCGTCATTACCAAGGGGCTTTGGTGCTGCCGTTGAACTGTATAGCTTTAATGTTTGAATAATCTTGACCACACATTGAGCTGTTCTTATCAAATTGGCAACTGAATGTAATCTTGGTCCACCTTGCTTTGATTGCATCTGTGGTGCAGAGACAATGTTCAAGTCTGTTGATACAGCATGTTGGATTTTGTTAATGTAGGCAGTGTATTTACAGGAATGCATCAAGCATGTTCCTTCACTGTCCTTATGATTTACCATAATACAATTTGATTTATGAATTATTAAATAAAACACCCCTTCCTCACCAACACACACACACAGAGACACACATATGCATTGTTAATAAAGATATACTCTTGTTGTATTGTTGTATTGTATCATTTTTTATTTCATCCAATAAAACACACTGCAACAAGTTGTCTTCCAGTTTTTATAAAAGTTTTTTGTTGTATTTTTTCTTATAGTATTCTCAGCTCAGAGCTGTCACGCTTCTTTTGTCTTTCTCTCTCTGTCAGTGCTTGTGGTTCAGTCTGTGGTATTTTTGCGGTCTTTTTGTTTCAGACTAGATGAAGAGCTCAAAGCTGAGCGAAGCGATAGCATCTCAGTGAAGACGCTTCGCTCTCCTCTTTCTCCAGCACACAGGAAAGGGTAGCGCACACTCACTGAGACCCTCAGTTGCTTTTTTACACTTGCCAATCGCACAGGTGTGCATGTGTATTGCTTGTGTGTGTGTATGTGTGTGTGTGTGTGTGTGTGTGTGTGTGAAAGAGAGACAGAGAGAGAGGCTGCAAGACATACACACCTTGCTATAAAATGATTTTGTAATTTAAGGTTGTAACAATACAGCTCGTTGCCACACACTGGAGGCAGCTCAACAGAAACTGAATGTGATGCAAGTTTACACATCAAAAGTAAAGGAAGAAACAAAACCCTGTAACTCACCTACTCAACTTCCGCCAAACACAATATTGACAATGGAAGTACAACACCCACTTCCAAACCTCTTCTTTCTCTTCTCTTCCACACACACTCTTTCAGATGTACGACACAACACTACAAATACTTTCAAACTTAGGACTTTCTTAGTTCAAGTTGTTATCTATGCAGAAGTCATAGCTGTCGTGGAGACAAACGCAGCGTTTGACCTCTAGGTTACACCGTTATTATTCCTGCTGTTGCAATAGTGCCCTTCAGCAAGGCACCAGACCCCAAAATGTCATTAATCTGCCTTTGATTCATCCGTTTGAACAGGAGACAGTGAATCGTTGTAAAAAAGAAAGAAATGCTTCCAGATGTGTTTAATAAACAAACATAACATAACACAATAACTTTTCTATAAAAAAGAAAAGAGCCCCCTTTGTAAATGATTGTAAATATACCATTTTATTGATTCCTCAGATTTATGCTCCAGGAAAAATCAACTTGACAGTCCTGTTTTCTTTCAACATTTAAAAATACATTGAAAAACAAAACACAAATAAATACCAGGGAGCAAAAAGCAACTGAGCAAATATAACATTTCTATTCAGCTGCTTTGTGGTCGACCTGCTTCCCTTATGTAAATAAACACATTTGGTTTCTGTGTGAAGGTACACGGTACATCTGTATCACAATATGGGCTTTGAGGGAAAAGTACTGCTGTGTTTTGTCCTGTATGAAAATACGCCTTGATAAAAGTAATCTGCATATTGATAGATTATTGATTATAGACGAAAGATTATAGCACAGGGGGTATTCAAAGCTTGGACTTCTGTCTTGTAAAATATGTAACTAAAATGAGTCAATATATTACAATATGTTACATGGCTGCTGCTGTTGAAGATTTAAAAACTCTTCTCTGGCCAAGCGCACACTTCACTGTAACTACAGGTGACATGTTGCTGTTGGCAGATTAGATCTTTGGGGTGAATCATGTCCTTCATGCTCCAACGGACGTCGGCTCGAGTGAAGCATTTCAGCCACTGAATCACAGACGCAGAAGTGTTAGTGTACATAAGATCTTCAATAATCACACAGCATTAACATCCTATGAGTTTTGTATCGTAGCAGTTTCATTTAAACCTGGAAACATTTTGCAATATCACACATGCAATAAATGTTATATAAAATGACACACATAATGTACATACTCTGAGTCACACATAAGCTGTAGATGCAGTGCTTTATCTTTATCTGGGCATCTGTCTCTTGCTTAATGGAGAAAAATGAAAAACAAAGAGATTAAAGTAAAGTCAATTACAGTCCATATTGTTACAGAAGTAAAAATTAAACAATTTAATATTTAGTAGTAGTGATCTACTTACGCGAAGTGGTGGCGACATTTTTTGGGTAGCCCTGTAAGAAAAAATGTGTCCAAACAAAAGAAAACACTTAGAGATACAAAACTCGTACAAAATATACATTTATGTGTCTTCTTCTTTTTTTTTTTTTTTTTAAACTCAAACACTTCCACTTCAAAGCTGTCCAAATAGTTTCACAATCATTTGTGAGCATAATTTGCTGTGTGGCTTTGGCATGAATCTCTGCAAACGGTGCGCTCTTCCCTACCGGCCCTCACATTATTTATCGTATTAAAGGGGGACTACTCACGGTTGAAGTAGTACAGTGTGCAGATGAGGGCTAGAGCCAGGCCCACAGTAAGTCCAACCAACGGCCACAGAACCATGGACCTGCAGACACCTACAGCCAACACACACGATATATACAATTTGATAGGTACTTGTTTGGTTACTTCTCCTGGTACAGTGAACAAGATTTATACTGTAACTTCACTGCAGCTTACCCTGTGAAGGATTCTTCTTATTGCAGTGACAGACTGACTTGACTGGTGGTTTGGGTTTTGTCTTAGGAGGTGATGTTGGAGGGGTCGCTGTCAGATAAAGACCAGGGAACAATAAAGACGAGTGATGACTAAACACAAGCAGTGAAGAAAGACTGTAAAGAATCTTTTAAGCAGAGATTAAAGGGGACTCAGCAATTTTTAAATGGTCCCTATTTTTCAGTCTTTATATACAAAAAAAAGATTCTGACCAGGATCTCACACACATCACAAATCCTCTCTACAAATACGTCATGTATGTTGTTTGTCTGCGTGTGACTCTCCAGTACAGTCTTATTGGGCCAGCGGACAGTTTTTCTTCAAATTTTTCTCCTTTTCAGCTCAAAGAAATTCACGCACTGATAAATGAACTCCGCACACAGACAGGTACGATACAGTGTTACCTTTTGTAGATCATTTTTGTTTAATCCATTTATTCTGCTAACTTTTTAAGATCGATTTCACTCAACATTAAATGACCGCACATGTGGACGGGCCGCACCAGCTGGTCAGAAATAAGTGTCAGACCACAATCAAAAAAAAACCCCAAAGAAACAAACCATCAACACTATAATATTTCTCATGCACACCTCTTACATGTGCACATGTCTCAACGAAAGCACGAGCAGTCACTGTGGTGAGTGGTACTGAGGTTTGGAGTGTCCACTAAGTCTTTGTATTAGACCGCCACACCCAGGTGAGTAAGGCAAACTATGAGGAGGTTGATAGCGTAGATTCTGGGCAGAAATAACAACGCTGAAGAAAAAAGGATAAATACGTAGTAACACATGTAACTTTTTGAGGATACTTGACAAGGGAGATACAGCAGGAAACATTAGAAGAGAGAAACGTGAGACTCTGAGTTCCTCTCAACGAACTCAAACTGGGTACGCCGCAGTACATGTATGCAGGTATTTAGTGGCACGTAATGTTTTAAAGTCAGAATCTTCATTGTGTGATAAATTTTAAATATTGTTTAAAGTGTCAAATTGAATCAGATTTAAATGCAGAGGTTTGTTTCAGATTTGCATATAGCCACTTAATTGACTTACTCCTCCACCTGCCACCTGAAATTATATGGATGTATTGAAACTCCACAGCCGCTTGATATGAAACTCTGGATATTTAATTGCACTTGAGATTTCAGCATACAAACCTCCTGGTCGGAGAAGACTCCCAGGCTTCCATATCTCTTTACCGTTCCTGTCTTTTAGGACACAGGAATAAGTCCCTGCGTCCTCCGTCTTCACATTCATGATGCGTAGCACAAACATGCTACCTCTCTTGCTGAATTTAAACTTTGTCTCTTCCACATTAGGCCCATAGTTAACACGGTCAGCGTTGTTGCATTTTCCAAGGAACTGTACTTGGGGAGAACTGCGGAACCAGTAGACAGAGTCACAAGAGATGTTAACGCAGTCACACTCAATAGTCTCATGACTGGCGATAGCAGGGTAATGAACTTTGATGGGTTCTTGAAGCGGGATCTGGCTCGAACCTAGGGGTAGAAATAGAGGGATGTTTGAGATTTCATCAGACACATAGTTGTAGTACAACTGCTACAGTCCAAAATGGGAGTTTACGGATATGTACCACTGACGGTTGAGGCTCTAAAACACTACAACAAAGTCAAGGCCAAAAACCCAAATTTTCAAAAATACATGGATTTTCTAAAAAATGGTTATTCAGTCTTGTTTTGACGTCTGAGGCCGACTTGGCCATTATTTGGTGTTCAGAAAGGTTTGAGGAAAAGCTGCCTGCAACGTTGCATCCGCAGTCTGTAAGTCAGTCTGTGATTAAGATTAATTATGAAGCAAAAGCACAAACAAGTGATTGTGCTTCGAGCACGGCAGAAGAATGTACAAACAAAACTGGCAATTTAGAAAAACTACAACTATCACCATGAGTATCACAAGAATGTAAATGTGAAGAAAGCTCTTGCATATACTTTAAACTTGTAAAGGTGACATTTTGAAATGGCTTTACGGGGAGACTGAGCATTTATGCAACGTTTAAGGGATGCCGTCATTGGAAGAGCTATTTCATCTAATTTTAGAATCAGTTCCAATGTCTATTTTGTGTGTTTTCAAGTCAGGTATGTAGACATATACCTGTTGCAATCACTAGTCTTATGAAATATCTAAGTTAAGGTAAGCGGCAGTTCAAAGGATGCCTGAGTATGAAAGGTTAAGGTTCATTGGTATTTAGGTGGATAATCATGTCGTTCTCACAAACATATATGAAATGCACAAATTGTGTGGCGCTCAAGAATTGATAAAGTCTTTATCCTGTGAGTTGACTATACAGTACGATACAGTTCATTTCAATGCCGTGGGAGAGCTATAATATAAAAAAAATGTAAATAAATAAAGAAAATTGACAATGATAGAGACCTAATACAGAGCATATATTACATTTATGTAATAACTATATCAATCATGTATACCAGTATTATTATTACGGCAGTTTGACTATTAGAGTTTCAACAAATGAACCAAAGGCTACTGTGTTGTACTCGGTCTGTTTAAACCGTCTGAGTCATCTGGTGGATCATTAGAAACAAATTCACCTTTTAGCAAAAACTATGGCTAGGACTGTTTTCTACATGTTTTAAGTTAAACATCAGATACACCTCAGTCTGAGAAGACAACAACACATCCCTCGCTACAGGCCCCTGACAGAGTTATGATGTCGAGAACGCCGGAGGCCTACAAAACAACAAACGGAGAAACTTAGTGGTCTTACCTGCTGTCCACAGCGATACTGTCAACAGTGTCCATGCCAGCGGCTGCGGGATCATTTTGTCTCGTCCCCAGTGTGTGTACGCGTGTGTGTATCTTGAGTGGTAGCTGAGGGAAGTTGCTGATACTTTCTTTTCCTGCTATCTATCTGTCAGAGATGATGGGAGGAACTGAGCTGACAGGGCCCGGAGTCGTCAAGGTAACACCCTAATGTGACACACACAGGGCCTATCAGAGTGGGCCACCCAAGGCACTTAAACATGACAAACACACACACATGCACGCAGACACACACACACACACATGCATGCATGCAGACACACACACACACACACACACACACACACACACACACACACACACACACACACACACACACACACAGCTGAAAAAAATAACTTAAACTGAAATGATCATAAAACATAGACAGTCGGTAAACAGGATAACAGCATAAAAAGAAACCAATCACACAAAATGTATGTACCCAACAAGTAACACTTGTTTTCATCTCACAGATGCAACACAAAAGCCATAAAGTGTCACACATCATATGGATCATGACAAACAGTAGAAAACATGTGGTGACGTTTCATCAGAGCTGACATGATACCTCAAGCAATAAAAAAAGGTGTATGTTCACAGAGCAGCAGTTTGCAGTGCTGTGGTCTCTGCCCAGGTGCATGACCTAGAGCTCAGCGGAGTCCCACATGTGCAGCTTCATGCCTCACTGCAGAGCGCGGCAAGTGAATGCCAAAGTACGGAGCCTAAACTTCAGGCATTGACTGGAAACGAAGGGTCAGTGGTACGACCCCTGCTCCACAACGCTGTATATTATTGTTAAATATTCACTGGTGCGTGTGTACAGCAAATTCAGGACTTTCTTATAATTTACTTCTTTAACTGTAAAGTGTATCAAGACACACGCTAAGAAAGCAGTAACACAAAGCACAGTGAGGTTTGTGCATGGGCATGGTACTTTGCAAAACAAATCATATGAATTCTGAATATTCTCAGCTATCTTCTGTGAAACGGTAAATTTGTTCCAATTGAATCAGAAAAAAATCAATAAAACAGTGAAGTGAAATCATTCATTCTCTGTTTTTTCAATAGATTGAATATATTTCTCAGTTATTTGAACAAACTGAATAAGTTTTGACATTTAGTAAGATGGTTTAAGCTGAATTTGTCTTCTATAGAAACTGCCCTCTGAATTTCTTCTGTTGACAATGAGTTATTCTCAACCCTTTTTCTTTCTTGTCATTTGAATGTTAAATCAATGGCAGATTAAATCAAACTTAAATCATTAAGAAAAAAGCACATGGGAGATATTTACTTTCTAAATTTTGTAATGATATAATATTTTTATTTAATTACAATTGAAGACCTCCAGCAAAAACTGTGATCTCGGACGAACACAGATATGTTGCATGAAAAGACGAAAGTAAAGGTTCAGCTTGTGATGAACTTTGGAATGAGTCAGTTAGGGCTGCAGCTATCAATTATTTTCAGTATTGATTGATTTGACTATTAATCTATGAATGCTGTAGTCTCTAAAATGTCAAAAATTTGTGTAAAAATTGCCTTTGCTGCTTCAAAGAGCCTATGGTATCCTTTTCAAATTGGCCATTTTGCCAAATATCTGTTTGATAGCCAAACCTACTTCATTTATGACGATATAAAACAGAGAAAAACAGCAAATCTATACTAATATATATATTTGAAAAAGAGGAACCAATGAATGATTGGGATTTTTTCTTGTCTATTCATATATCAACCCCAAATCAAACCAAGACTCTCTGAGTGATATTGCCATTTATGAGTTTACGCAGGTCATTGCATTAAGTTTTAAGCAGGCTTGACATTTCCTTGTAGTTTTTTATCCTACTTAAAATCCACATCTTAAGTCATATTCAAGGCATATTGAAGGTAATATGTCCCATTGATTGGTATTTATACATTACTTTGGAGCAGCGACTCTAAAAACAAAAATTGATGGCTGACTGTTTAAATGTCTTATTATCCACAGAATCACATTTTCTTTCTAAAACTGAAGACCGCTTAAGTCATCCAAGTGGTGCCTGTGGATTGTTTTGTGTGTGTGTGTGAAAGGTTAGGGTGTAGAACGGTCTGGTGGGGGTCTTAAAATGAGAGGATGTGGGCACACCATAGCTCTACGGGGGTCGAAGATTCGAGCGCAACAGGGAACGATACCACAGGATTCTTTGAAAACAGGAGATCTCAGGGGGCTTCAGAGCTGTTCTTTACACACTGCTGAGCTACAAAGCCTTTGTGGGTCTCTCCGCTCCGACACTTTAAGTCAAAGGCTGCCATGCTGAGTTGCTGTTTGCCTCTCATTTCATTTCTCTTCTCCAATTTTGTTTAAAGTTTGGTTCACATCCATATAATTGTATGTGGAGTCTGGTTCTCATCCGCAGTGCTTTAAACAAATAAAGTCAAGTCCTCAATCAGCAACTTTTCATCTTCATCAACTGCTGTCACCTCTGTCATTCCCACTTTTCTCTCGCCATCAACATTGGTAGTTAAGCTGACATCTAAGTGCATGTTTTTGATTCACACTACTTCTGCTTGAAAATTGTGATACACTGTTCTGTTATTTCAACAAGTCAAATACTGTACAAGACTGGGTGTACCCCGCCCCTCACCCAATGTCAGCTGGGATATGCTGCAGCCCCCCCTGCAACCAAATAATAAGCGGTATGGCTAATGGACGAGTAAACATACTGAACAGCACTCTGCTCCAGGGATCCTAACACAATTGAATAGCTGATACAGACATGAACGAACTTTAAAGACGATCCTTTGTTGTACTTGAAAACCTTCTTATGCAAATACAAAATGTTGAAAAAAAAACAAGACTTTTCTTTAAAGATATTTAATCTATTTTACTGTTATGAGAGTTTTTGACCACCACTCCAGTCTGAAGTCTTCTCAAAACCTTTTTCTAGAAATCTAGTCTTTAACAAAGGCAAACTAGCGCACTGCCATAATCCATAAAGCCAGAGCTAGAAATGTGCATCGCATCCATGATGATATTTTGTACAAAAAAACAGAACTCAAAAAGTCATGGAAGCACAATGAAAGCGCCTGTTTTTTGTTGTGCTAAAAAGATCTAAAAGTTGCAGATGCTCAGCCAGCCTTTATTCAGACTGATGAAGATGTTACTTTACACTCTTACGGACTTAGGATCCTTATGAATCAAGAGGATCACTGGAAATTTGAAGTAATTGCAATAACTTTACTTTGCCTCGTTTCAGTCACCTGAAATAAATATTGCCAACTGCCTTTGTTGCATCTGAACATGAATTTTGAAGTTTGTAAAGCGATGTCCTCATTTAAACTCTTGCACCTGTCTGACCCCAAACACTTTATGTGCTATTTGGATGTGCAAACATACCCATAACACATGCACCCACAGACAATGCACTGTAGACTAGGGCAATGTCTCAGCACTCTGTGTTTTGTAAGTAGTTTTGAGGTGATATAGTGTGTACAAGGGCACAGAATGGTTTTTTTTTTTTTATCATTACCATTATATTCAACATACGCTGAACCTCTCTGCACCTCTAACTGCCTCCTTTCAGCCTACGTGCCTCTGAGCGAAAGCAGACAACAGCTTCAAAAGAAATGAAATGACTGAGCTTGCAACATCTGTGAGCTTTTATTTGCTTTACTGATGCGCTGAGTGAAGCTCAACAGCGCCAACCTCAGGCTGCTAAAGGGATCACAATCTAATACATCCTTGGCAGGAGCACAGATAACACAATCAAACATAATTTAAGTTAGGTCAGTTAACCTAAGAGATCAAGAGGATTTCTTGATAATTCTAAATGATAGGCGAGAAAATAAGAGATCTTAAATATAACAGCCAACAACTGTGGCTGACTGTACACATGAATTTAATCAAAGACACTTTTAGATGTCGTAGTGAAAAATAAAGCTATTGTAGCTGTGGATATGTGTGAGAAACCCTTCAACACACAATGAAATAAGAATAACATTCATTCCTGACTAACGCAAATTGACTAAGCACGGCTAGCCAGCTAGCACACCATTGAAGAACAACACTGTTCGGGCCATCAGAGCAGATGGTGAAAATTGCTTTGTTAACTGCTATCAAAATTTTTATCATTTTAATATACACAGTTTTGAAATTCATGCTCATGTTAACTTTAACCTTTAACCAAAACATTTCAGCCGTTCAGAAGACACAGTTCAGCTGGTCCTGTTGAGTTTAACAGCCCAGAATGGAGTCATCCCACAGCTTCTCCTCTTCCGTCCTAGTGTCTACCTTCTCTTTCACTTTCTTCTTCTCTCTTCTGTATTTGGGTTTGGCTGACTCATCCTGCCCACCCTCCCCCTGCTCAACATTAATTTCAGCCTGTATATGCACTTCGGTATATTTTCTATTGTCCATCATGTCCTCTGGCTTTAAATTGTCCATCACCCTTTCCCCTCCTTCCTCCTCCTCCCTGGATTTTTTTTCTTTTCGTCTCTGCTTCCCATGTTTCTTTTGCTTGTTTCTCCTCCTCTCTTGCTGTGACTCTCCAAACTCTTCTTTTTTTCTCTCCTCTGACTCATTATCTCGTTCTTTCCTTTGCCGTTTTCTCCTCCTTTCCTCCTTGTGCGAGTCCTCCTCTCTTGACCTCCTACCTCGCTCCTTCCTGGATCTTCTAATCCTCCTCCTTTCTCTTCGCTTATATTTATTGTCATCACTGTCACTTGTGCTACTGCTGTAAGAAGAGGAGTATGAGGAGGAATAAGATGATGAGGTAGTACACGAGGAGGAGCTTGACTGGGTTCTGCGGCTCTTTCTCTTTATGGGCCGACCGGCAAACTGTGGAGCGCCTGAGGCTGAGAAGCCTGGAGGAGGGCAGTTGTAGTCCCAGCCATGAGGAAGCCTGGGAGGGCCTGGATATGGAGGACGCCATCCTTCAGCTGGGTAGTAACAACCAGGGCCGAACTGATGAGGAGCGTCAGAGGCGGGAGGAAGGTTGGGTACAGGTTTGCTCAGCTCTATGATATGCTCCTTGTTAAATACTTCCTGTACTTCCTCTTCATCTTCCTCATCCTCCTTTTGTGTGTCACCCTGAGGGAGGACTTGACTGGTCTTGGGGTTAATTCCACGAGCTTTCTGAACCTGAATGTAATCTGCCAGTTCATCTGCGAATGTGCTGTAGCTTTTTTGCTGGGATTTGCAGAGGTCAACGACCTTCTTCTCCCTGGCCAAGAGCATGTGAACAAGAATTAAGTTGCAATTCAATCAGGTAATAAACGCTGATGTCACACTGAAGCCCCATTAAGTGTTTTTTTTTTTGTTTTGTTTTTTTACCACTACAGAGCGGAAAAACAAACGTACAGAAATGTAGTTTCATAATACAATCAGCTTATCAAGTGTTAAGTTAAGTTAACACGTCATACCATTCCCTACGCAGAGTAGTATGACCATCCAGTGAGGATGTATGTACGTTAAAGCAGAGGTAGTTTGCATACTGAACCCTGGAGAAAAAGTAGAGACCATCCTGTGATGGGATCACACCAGCAGCGACACGTGTCAACATGCAGACGTACCGACCCATGAGTACTCAGTAATTAGATTAGAACTAGATTATTGCAGAAGTAGTCAGTACTCATGGGTCGGAGCAAACCCCTTCTTGGAACTCAGCCTTCATTTTGATGTCAACTACACACCTGTAAAGCATGTGAAGTTCGTGCGTGCATCTTGCAAAGTTGTGAAAAACCTCACTGACAAAATCTGTCCACAGACATTTAAACACCTGCGTAAGTATTCAAAACCACCTACTGTAGTAGTTCCCACTACAGTAGGTGTCTCCAGGACCACATTTTGCCACAATCTCTCTCTCTCTCTCTCTCACACACACACACACACACACACACACACACACACACACACACACACACACACACACACACACAGTGAAAAAAAATACCATCCCTGTTGTCACAGCAGGTAAAGATTATTGATGCTACTTTGAAACCTTCAAGGTTTTCATCTTGCAAATGAAGCCTGCAAGATTGAGTGAGCTTGTTTTCTTTAGTTCACGCCCATATACTCAACTGGAGTGGGTTGTGCACACTACTCACCTCAGCTGTGTGTGTATGTATGTATGACAGCCATGGGACTCAAACCACAAACCTGGCTGAAAGCCCAAACATAAGCTAAAAGCAGCTGAAAACTAAACAGAGCTGCAGAGGTTATGAGATAATATTCATCTAATTCAGTGTCAGTATCAAAAAGCTTTAATGTTGGCAGAGGTCTAGAAAGGCAAGTTCGAGTGCAGTGTAGTGGAGGTTAAATTTGAAGTGTAGCACAAATTCTGACACAATGACAGTGGACATGGTGTTTCTGTCAGACAGTTCTTGATCTTACCTAATCTGGTGCTTGTTTCCCTGAACGTGCGCCTGGTACATCTCCACAGAGTTAAACTGCACACTACACATCTGACACACCAGGGAGTTGGCTGTGGACAACAGAGAGCGGGTGAGGTGGGAAAGGAAGGAAAGACGGCATAAATGATCAAACAGTGGCTTATGACCAGTTAGATACCCCACTTCTTTGCTTTCTCCCATTCCAGTTAGTTCTGGTGAGTTTTTAATTCACAGCAAAATAATATTCATTTAACATTATATTTGCATTTAGGGGTTTCCAAATTTTCTCTACACAACTGACAATTTATAAAAATAATATAAAAGGCACATGAAACATAAGATTAACATATTGTTGTTTTTGAATGTGCCTAATAAATAAACTGACTTGACATCGTGTGCAACAACTGCAAGCCGTCATTAGCTAACTGAACTCTTCTATATTATTATTTAACAGAAGCACAATTAGACTACCTGTCTTTTGTCAACACTTATTGATTGTCATAAAGCTAACACCTACCTGCTACCTCTGATGGAAAAACATCTTCATGGCATTTTCAAAAATCAGTGTTATTTTAGGCAGAAAAGTCTTCTGGGTTTTTGCTCCACATTTCTGTGCACTAATCAATTTATTTATTTTGATTTTGATTTTACAAGCTAGTTTTGTGTTGTGCTGTTGCCAGCTTCTACTGGTTTTATCTGTCTCTACATGGCACCTAGATGACACTGACATATAGTGTGTCGATCAAAGAAAGAAAAAAAATAAAATAGATATATGTTTCTAGGCATCAATTCGCCTTTTGAAATACGTGCAAAAGATTAAATACCAATTTAATCCCTTCATTGTTTGATGCCGTTTGTATTATGAGGCAGGACCCTTTGTTACCTTGTTGGACATTGTCTCCCAGCTCTTTCATCAGCTCCTGTCTGGCCTGATTCCTCTGGTGTTTGCGTCCATTGTAGTGCTGCAAAGCCATTTGGGGATTGTTGAAGGAAGCAGCACACAGGGCACAGCACTTGTTCGGGTCCTTCAGATCAACCTCTGTGCTGGGGGCAGTTGTGGCTGCTGCTGGGTCCACGGGATGCTCCATACCATCCTCTGGGGCTGATTTCTGGTTAGCATTATCAGGAGTCAGCCTTGGTAAAGTACACGCCTCTGTGTTCCTGTTTATGACTACAATAAAAAATATTTGACCATCTGAACTTAGAAAACTTGAGCAGACAGTTGAAGCATATCGTCAACTAAATTTGCAAACATTAAAATTCAAACCACCACAATACTTCTCCATCACACAACCTACACTTGCCTGGCGGCTGAAGACCTTGTTTACGAAGATTTTTTGCATGGACTTTCCCTTCATAGTGTGATTTTGCCACCAAGTGGGAACTAAACACCATATTACACAGCTCACAGAACCGGTCCTTATCAGTAGTCATGGTCTGCTGCAAGAAACAGGCACAACACTGGCAGGTCAGGAGACAGATGGATGCTTCCCAACACGAAATGCAAACAAAATGAATAAAGTAGCAAATACGAAAGATATGTTAGACTAGTTTTACCACTTACAGCCTTTGCATAGGATCCCCCCACAGCTACTTGTGCTTTTACTTAATTCAAAATGCTTGTGCTGGCAACCATAGATGGATTTCTGTGCATCTCTCTCTTACGTGATCATGTTGTTTTGAGAGGGATATAATCAGGGCACTTAACTTATGACCCTTAAGACTTCTTACTGTTGGATGCTTACAACAGTACGGTGTTCAGTTTCTTCATTGCTCGGTGTTAAATACAAAACGTGTAAAAAGTAAAATCTCAAAATGAGCGCTAACCTGAGGTGCTGTGGACTCTTTGTTTATCTTCTCGCCTTTCTTGGCCTGCAGGTACACCTTGAGTTTCTGAGCATGTTTCTTTCCCTGCAGTTGGGGGATATGGGAGACATAATTATTAAGGGTCTGACCTTGTGAGGTCAATAAAACTGTACTACAGTTTATGTGACTAGTGTTTGGGAAGCTGCACACACCTCATAGTGGGACAGCCTCTGAGACTCAAACAGCAGCACAGCCTCACACACGTGGCAGTAGTCATCAGTGAGGAGACCCTTTAGAAGCTCCTCTTCATTCTTGTCTCCTGCGTGGCAGAGTATACTGTCACTGTCACAGTTAAGCGTCAGCGAACAAAGTAGAAGCTTATTTAATCATGATGAATAAATAAAGAGCTATTAAATAATTTTGTCACATTCATTTGGGAGCAACTTATATTTTCTTCACAGGAAAAAAAAGATTAAACTTCAAGCAGATTTCACTTTCAGTCTGCTGTATAACGACTTCCTGTACATAGAAAATGGAGTAGCCTAGTTTATATTATTTTTTTAAGCTTACTGAATTACACACTAATTGAAGACACATCCACACCTTAAGAACATATTCAAAGCAAGATGTTATCCATTGTATGATATGTATTATTTACCAACAGGATTCTTTGGGACAGCTGTAAACTAGAAGGTACTTGCATCATTAGATTATAGAAAATGTCTAAATTGTTGCAAAACTTGCTACCTGAATTGCTTTCATTCAACACGAAGCTCTTTAAGATTTGTAAAATATGTGAGAAAGTCATGGTTTCATGCTTGAGTCATTCTGCTCATTCAACGCCCGATGCATGTTCATTGTTCTGCATTCGTGTAACCTTTGAATGCAGGAAGAGGTCAGCCACTTTTCCCTGATAGCATCAATTCTGTTTAACGTGCTCTGCTCATTTTCACTTGAAACAGTTATTTAGCACTAAAAAATTTACAACATCCTTCAACAGCACTGTAGATGATCACTATTCATAATAGTGCAACAGTTTGGGCTAATATTTGGTTATGAGTGTCACTACTTTCGTGAAGAAGCTGTCTGTGAAGTGCGTGAGTTTCATTTTTCATTTGACTCTATTAAAATTAAATCACTAAATAGGAACTGATGTGTTATTGTGACAACTTTTAATCCTCGCTGACAATTATTCATACATGTCTACATATTCTAACAATGACATGAATTGATCTGGTTAAGCTATTATCATATGTGGTAAGCTAATCATAAGACATAAATGATTAATATTATGACTAGTGTCAACTGAGATTTGTAACTAAAGCTGAAATTATCAGTTGATAACTCAATTAGGTTGTCAACAAAAAACATTAGTGATTATAAATCAATTACCTTATTTACAGTTAAAAATGTGTGTTGTTGTACTCTTTCCTTCAATGCATCCTGTACACTATAATTGTAAATTCAATAATGATGTTTATGACAATCACTTGTCACTGAATAAATCATTGACCAAAAAAAACAAAAATAAAAAAGGTATATTAATCAGTGCTAAAAATGACCATCGCATTGTGACACTAAGAGTAAGTAAAATAAGGCATTGGAATTAAGGACTATGAAATACTTTCAAAATGTCTTGAGTCCCAATACTAACCACCTATGGTGCACTGGTTAAATTTTAATGTACCAACTTCTGCTATGTAATAATTATAAACTAAAACACAACATTTCTCTGTGTATCTCAGTGAAACATCTACAGCTCAAATAAACTTGGGACTGACAGAAGTAAAACAGCATATACACATATTTCTGCCTGAAGTGTCTGTCTGCTGATACATTTCAAATATTGTACTTACCAAATGATAATCACAGTAGAGGTTAACAAGAGAACAGAGATTGTAGGTACTGTATCTCAAAACATGTGTACAATGTTTGAATAGGAGAAATTTCTATTTCCTATTTACACCCTCATCCTGAAAGTATTTTTATTTTACTGCTTAACAACGCCATCAAGAGGGATACAAATGGCCACATTTGGTGAATGACAACTCAGCTGATGAGAACTGAGAGCCTTCAAACTCAAAGCCAACCTGATAATCCCGTATCTTTTAACACACCTACATTATAGATACTAAATTTTGCCTCTGGCTTTAGTATTGCTTCATTGCATGGCAGTCCATTGCTTTGACTGCTTCAGTATTAAGATAAGAATATCAGTTTTGCCAGAGAGGATACAGTCAATGTCACCCTTTAATAATATTAAGTTATTTGGTGGCCTCCGCTACCATACCTGCTAGCTGTCCTACCAGTTAACCTGAACTACCGGTATGTGGCTAGTTTAAATGGTCGAAAAGGCCGTGTGGGTTGGGTGACTGCTAGATAATTAGCAACTGGCCAACCACTTACAGACCTGTGAAAACGAGCAACCTCTTAACTTTGTGTGATTTCACTGTAAGGCAGTTTAAGGATTAAAATGCTCCGGTATAACATACTGAGCAACTCCCAACGTTTCAGCTAACGTTAGACAGCTGACATTAGCGTATTTAGCTAAGGAGCTAGCTCACTCGACTGCTGAGCTGGCTAGCCAGTTAGCTAAAGCGCTAACATTGGCTCGGCAGGCAGGACGCCATACGGCTGAATTTTCATATTCTAGACAGAACTCACCTTCAATCTGGGTACTATCTATTTTAGTGTTTATTACTTTGTCAGCATCTGTGACAGAAGCCGCGTTAGGGGTACTAGTAGTGTTATTTTGAGCGTCTGATTCCGCAAGCAGCGGAGGACAGACGTTTGTGTCGTCCATCTTTTTCTCTAGCTGTTTGGTGCATGCGCAGTGACGTCCTAATACTAATGGCGTTGGCTGGTTTGGTTTGATAATCCTCAGAGGAGTTATAATGATATTTATAGTATCAATAATTCACCTAAATCACATCCAGGCTTGAAGCTTACTGGGACACTCACTATTTACTACTGGACCCCTTTTCTTGAACAGGTTTTATATTTTAAAATTGGTAAATATAGTGTTAAAAGCATTGTATATTTTTAAAAACCCTTTACTGTTGTGTTCAACTGTGACCTCCTTATGTGACCCCCCCAAAAAATAAAAAAATAAAAAAAATAATAATAAAATGAAATATAATAAAATATACAATATAACCAACCTATAACCAGGATTTTGAAACAGAAGCATCTAATTGGAATTTAGGCAGCACAAATTTTATTATTTACACCTGTGCTGTTCCTGCTATGGCATGTCAACAGCATGAATGCATTACAATTAGGTTCCAGCTGTTGGCACTCTACATGCACTATTTAGACATGTGCCCAACTGGTTTTGCCACTGTTTTGAATCTCGTGTAAAACACTTTAACCTTTTTTTACTCTACATTTAGCCTACTGTTTACATAATATGCCATAGACAATTTTGGACACAAATAAAATGAAAAGAAGGTTAATATCAAAATAGATAATTTATTACGAGGCATTATAATTTCAATATTTGTGTGCCACAGGGAAAATCCATGTAATGCTGGAAAACATACTGATAAATATAACAAATAGACAAGATCAGAGGATAAAGATAAAGTAGTTTCACATCAAGACAAGGGCACTGATGAAGAGGGTCACTAGGTAGAAAAGCAGTGTAGGCTGGAAAGATGTCACTTTCTCTTCTGGAGCTCTCTAGCTATGGCATCCAACTGTGGAGAGAGTTATTTAGGTTAAGACACACTGCATGTAGGTGGATGTAAATATGTAAGGCGTGTCTATTGTACAGCTTTTTGTTGTTGTTGCCAATATAATATAATATGTATAGATACAGTGTGTGGGGCATTATGTCATCAGGTCAGCATCTGTGTGTTTGTGGGCAGACACATTCTTGTAAAGACAAAATACAATACACAATACCTTCACTAGTGATTAACTATAGAGTAGGCTTTTGGATTTTGGAGTATACCTTCTTTCACGTTTGTATATTAATAAGAAAGCTGAGTTATAGTGTTCATATTAACAACACTCGTGCTAATAGAAGAAATTACACTGACAAGGAGTTTTATTTTTTAGATGAGTCATTAACTGTTGATCAGTTAATGATCTCACTACTGGTTATAAAGGTCTGTGATTACAGTGGGACATACGAGTTTAAACAGCACTAGACATGGTACTGCTGTTTTCTCTTAGTTTTCTTACAAGAATGTTTTTGAGAATGCTCCTCCTCTGGGGTCTCAAGTAGCTGCATTCCCCTGCCTCGCACAGCTTAATCTCCTCTGAAATCTGAGAGAGAGAAAGAGAGTGAGAGAGGGGGAATATGAGAGAAAACTAAAGAGGTAATGGATTCCTCCATTCTCAACAGAAAATTTTCAATGATTGACAAAATGCTGCACACACACACACACACACGCACGCACGCACGCACGCGCGCACACACACACACACACACACACACACACACACACACACACACACACACACACACACACACACACACCGGTCCTGACCTCTGACGTGCTGAAAGAGTCCAGCTCCCTCTTGCCTCCGGGGTACCAACCATGGGACCAGTGCTGGGCGTTGGACAGCTGAGCCCCCACACATAGAAGCAGCCCCAGCAGCAAAACCAGCCGAGATACACACATGATATTTCTACCTGTGGGCAAAGACAGACACTCAGAGGCCTGGCTGTAAGTATCTTTGACCTTTTAATATCTGGTTTAGAAACAAATTTAAAATTTCATAACATTTAAATACTCAATACACTGCAATAGAATCAGCAGACTATATAGGGATTACAGGTGGTTGTTACCTGCTCTGATACCGGTAACATCAAGATTATTATTATATCTGGGGATTCAACAATGTTCACTGTGATGTTTTTTCTAATATTCACAACTTTTGTTTTAGACAGACAATAGTAATATTACATAGAAGAGTAAGTAAGTGTTCTTACCTTAGTGTCAACTCTTACAACTTTATCACCACAGGTGTCCCCTAAGGTCCCTCCAGAAGCTGACTTTGCTTGTCCTGCAGTCGGTCAGTTGCTGAAGGCGTCTCACAGTTTCACAGGCGTATTACTGTAAAGATTCTCTTTACTCTCATCCTCCTCCTCACTATATGTACCGGTCTAAAAGGCCCCCCTTCCAACACACATCTCTGTTATCCTCCCCCATGTGTCCCGCCCATTACTGACCCCTTTGTACCCCTCTTCCCAGTGGTGTAATGAACGATCCCTGCGGACAAGAGGCCCAGATGACCTGGCCAATTCCAATTATCACCTGCAAACAGCACCAAGACCCCTCGGGATGCTCATCTACTCACATGCATCACCCATACCCGCTTTCAAATACTGGCACTCTGGCTAAATAACAGATTCAAGTCATTAAATTAACAAATTGCCCAGTAATATTAAAACCTATTTTTTCAAGAATGTTGTTGCACACAAGATTATGAGAATATCTCAAACGCAATAAGACTTGAAAACTGCATGGGAAAGGCTTTATCTGATGCCGTAATCCTAAATTATTGGGCTAAAACATAAAACCAATGCACGCCTGGCCTCTTTAGACTGGGCCCTGGCCAACAATTGTCTTTGACTAAGAGCTCTTGGATTTATTTCACAGATCAGACTGCAGTACACAAAACTCAGTAGCCCCCATTTCCTCTCTTTTGCATCTGTTTTGACCACAGTGACCCATTACACATCCTCCTTCTGACCCTGTTGACCGTTAAGTCAGGGGAAACTCAGGGGCAGCTGATGACAAGAGGAACAAACAATGTGGGTCAGTGACCAGGCCAGACATCACCTCCTTCAATTAGAGGTGGATATTTTTAGGTGCAGAGCTGATTTCTTTCTCAGGAAATGACTGACAGTGTGACGTGTGTTCCGTTGACTCAGTTGATCTGCCAGCTTAAGCGTTGTGACACAAGACTGTTTGGTGCAGGTGATTGGTCGAAGCAAAGTGACTCCAAGATACGTTGTTGATGACACATGATACCTGTCAATGTTAGGCAGGTGGCTACATTGCTCTTATTGCTATCTTCAAGTTTGTTCTCCCTAGCACACACTCAAGAGAAGCAAACCAACTGAAATCATGTCGCAAGTGCAGCCGCTGTGGTTCGATTATTTATTTATTTGTTCTTCGAGAGCAAGATTATAAGGTAGCTACTGGCAAAGAAAGGATTGTTCAAAACACAGATTATAAAAAAACACATGAGCTGAATATCTAAACTGCATTAGTTAGTGACAAGCTAATTTTGCTGCTTTGTATTGGTAGATCGTGAGTGTCAGTTATGTTAACATGCTTGTAAAATGTAGGCAGTGGTGAAAGACACATTCAGATCATTTATTTAACTAAAAATAGAAATACTAAAATGTATTAAAAGTAAAAGTCATTATGCATTCTTATTACTTTCATATTAATGTGAATGTATCGGTTGAGGTGGGAATAATTACTTTACAGACTGTCAGGTACATTCATTTATAACAATGCATCATATCTTATCAATCATATTATTATTAAACATTAATCTGTGAAGTAACCAGTTATTAAAGCTTTCAGATAAACGTAGAGCAGTAAAAAGTACAATATTGTTGTGACTCAAGCAGCATGAAATACTCATGTTAAGAGCAGGTATCATAAATATCTACTTAAACTGCTAGCAAGTGCATTTGACTTAGTATTTACCTGTGCTTCAGTCTGATATTATTTATTTGAAGCTTTAACCCTCTACAGCATCTATTTTAACTTGAGGTGTTTTTAAAATGCAAAAACATCTCTGCAATCTTTGCCGTTGCTTACTGAGACTTGATTTGCTTGGACCTGCACAGATTGTTTCTAAACCCATGACCGAGACCAGCAGATCAACGTTTATCCTGATTTTATGATCGTACCGATATCTTCCCATCTCTCTGTCTATAAAAACTAGACTGCAAAATTGCTATGAGATTCATTCAATAGTGATATGACCTAAATGTAAACATATGTTCTAAAATGTAGTCCAGGTATTAACATCCAATCTTTCTCACACAAACATTTCAACAACACTAAACGATTCACAGATGAATAAGTGAATTGGTGCAAAAAGCACATTAATATATGACTGGGGGTGAATGGTTAAACACTGATTGAAGACCCTTCAAGAGCAACACTCAAGAGGCCTGACTGATCTATAAGGCACATGAACGATTGGCAATTATGTTGCACCACTGTACCATTAGTCTTCATTGAGGAGGAAGCTGTAATGAGCATCAGGTTGTCGTGTGTTGAAACACGCAGTGCATGACAACAATGCATGATTGCATCCGAGTTGTCTGACACATGACATTACTGCACCTCTGTGTTTTACGTTACATTTAAAGTCAATAAATGCAGACAAATGTTAAAATCTCAAGCACTTTATTAGGTTTGAACAGTATCTTGCTTAGAAAGGCCATTTGGCATTATATAATTATATATAATTTTATCATATATATAATTATATATACATATATTCAAATGTTGAATAACAAAACGCTAGAAACAAACATTGGCAAATTAAAAAATAGGATTTGCTTAAGACAATTATACCAAATTAAAGATGGCCAAAACAAAACATCTCTAATACATTTCAAAATGGTCCCAATACAGTTCAATATACATCTTTTTTTTTAAAAAAAAAAGAAAAAAAAAAAAGAAAGAAGGGGGAAGAAAATAAAATAAGCAAGGCAGCAGACAGGAATGAAATATAAATAACCTTACATTATGTACAAAAGGGAGTGGGCAGTGACCACTGGGAAAGAATGGTTCAAGGACAAAGTGAAAGAGGGAAAGGAAGCGATAAGAGGACAGCAGTGAGTGGAGCTGGATAGGAGACATAGAGGACATATAAAGGTGGAGAGAAGAAGGGAGTTCTTCCGTGGTCTCCCTCTCTACAAATGGAGACATATTAATTCTCCAGGGCATTCAAAATGCTCCACTGGGGCAAAGCTCCAAGAATAAAAGAGATGTGAAACAGGGAACACTGGTGTCCCTCAATGATAATGCATAAACAATGCAACTGTTTTTGTTGTGGGAAAAACTTTATGAATTTTTGTTCAACATTCGGGTACCCACAATTGATTATTTGTCATGGATCCCGCGTTCAACTGATATGGAATGAGATGAAGCCATTAAATCAAGATGGAAATTAATTAATAAGTGACCTCAATCTGTAATATCAAGGAATTTAGGTATATACGACTTCAGGGAATGTGAGAGGAAGGACGACTGACCCAGTCTTGTTTTGGCCCTATTGATTCCTCAAAGAGGTTTGTCACTGGTCTGCAGGTGAGGGTTGGGAAGTACATGCAAGTTGGGAAAATCCAAAGGACAGCCTTGAGCACGGTGATGGCTCCACCACATATTGTAGGTAAAGTTGAGAAAATTCATTTCTTTTGAAAACCTGTTAGTGAGGCACTTTTTTTTTCTTTTTCTCTTTTTTTTTTTTTAGTTCACTGTAATCGCACAATAGTGGGTCTCAAAGGTTGGCACAGTGTAATGTTTTGTTGTCAAACTGCAGAAAGACAGTTATCACGTGATCCAAACACACACAATAAACCCATGTAATTTAAGCACAGATAGAACAGCCGAACAAAACAGAAACCCTTGCTCCACTAATTCAAGATCCAGTAAGTGACAAACTAAATAAATGATGAACAAAATGGCACCTAACTAATAGTGCGGGCACTTGTGATGCTTTGGAATGAAACAAGACCTGAAATGAAGATGATGATGCACAAACAGACAAAAATTTCAGTGACTGGTCAATTGTAATATCTGCTACTGTCCCTGCGGGGCCTTACAGAAGGCTTAACCGGGGGCTTTGAGACCTGAAAGAGCTTCAAGAGTTCAAATATAGTTCCCATATTCCAATATCAAGGCCAAATCATCTTTCTGACCTTATCTCTCATTTGGTTCTGTACATTTAAGGGCTTTGCTTTTGGTGCAAATAGTGCATGAGTGTTCAAATGATCCGCATTGACGCAACCTCGCTGCCTAAAAATTCAGCGTGTACTTTTAATGACGTCCGTTATCAATAAATCAAAATTTGATTGTGCTCCTTCCTTTAATTAAAGAAACAGGAGTGTTAGTGTAATTTAGTCTGTTTGTGTGTGAGTGTGATGTAAATCATGTACAAGTATGTATGAGTTTTGCTCAGTTAAAACCCACATTACAAAAAAAAAAAAAGACTGAAATAGCTTTAAAACTCCTAAAAGAAATATATTTTTTAATATCATGGCATTAAAATCTGGGTATCTGATATCTGAATACCCCTCCGGTGTGAGTTAAAACCACTTGACCGTGGGTCAGCTTTGGAGGTGAACTCAAGCTCAATTTGTTCAATTTATAAATTTAAACAATCCTGGCATCAGTCATTTCCTGAGCTGACCGAGTTGAAATTAGGACTGACCTGAAGCCCCGCGTTTAACTGACATCATTCATCTTTCATTACAATCATAAAGGGCATGGCCTCAATTGTGACCTCATCTTAACAAAAACACTGTAGTTCAAGCCTGAGTGTCCTCACAAGACAGCTGTTTAAAAAAAAAAAAAAAAAAAGAAATCATTGCAAACATCGCATGGCACACCTCCACTATTAAAAGTAACAATGCATCCATCCTTGAGGAATATGTTAGCAACAGCATTTGAATAAAAGGAAACATTCTTCGGCATCAGTGTTCACGATGGGAAACGGAAGCAAATCATTCTTTAAAACAGTGACAGTACAGCGCCGTGATGTGAGGCTGACAAAAAAAAGAAAAAAAAAAAAGAAATGACAGTTAATTCAGACAGACTCAAAGGAAGCCAGAAAAGAAATGTATCAAAACAGTCTACAAGAAATACTGACGTGCGTCTGTAAACAAGAAAAAGAAATATGCTGGGTATATAACATTTGTTGATTTGTATGATGCAATAATGGCATTACTTGTGATTGTTGTTTTGAGATTTGGCTTTTCAACATGATCAAAATTGCTGCCGATACTGTAACTGAGCTTAAAGTCAAATCTAAATCATTTCAAAGGTTGACCAATTCTCCCAACCCCTTATATTTCTTTACTGTACGGGGCAGAAAATAATCTAGATTTTCTACTTTCCCAAATTCCTGTTATAGTCCAGGAATGTGTTGGTTGGTGATCCTTGGACAGTAAAATAGCTTTCTTGTACTGAATGGCCGAACATGGTTGGTAGAGTCCCTCAGACTCCAGAGCTGCAAAACAAAGTGAGTGAAGGACTTTGGCACTCAGTGGATAGAGGACAGTAATGTGAAAATACACCGTGTCCTCTCTGCCAGCTTATGCTCCAACTCAAACAAACACATACAGACGCTCAAAAAGAATGAATGCTCCTGGTTTGAAGTGTGTGTGTTCATGTGTATGTGCATGTGTGTCAACCTGAGACTTTGAGCTACGTCACAGAGATTCTGATCTCCAATTGTTATCACTTGTACATGGATTGAAAAAAGTTTTTTCCAAGTTGATGCACCCAATTCTGTGTGAGAAAAATGGCTCTGACTGTGTGTGTGTGTGTGTGTGTGTGTGTGTGTGTGTGTGTGTGTGTGTGTGTGTGTATATATGTGTATTAATGTCTGGGAGTGAAAACAATCCAGGTTTTGTCTGTAAATGTAGAAACTCCTGGATTCTGCTACCGCACACATCGCTACAGCTTGGCTCAGGCAAGGCCAAAAATGTCCTTAGTCTCTGCCTCTGTCCCTATAGAGTTAAAAAAAAAAAAAAAAAAAAAATCCAAACATCATTACCTTGACTCTGGATTTTTTTTAACATTAGCCTCAAAAGCATTAGATTCATATTCATATATATTTATATATTTATATATATACCAATAAAATACATTACAGGTGCCACCCGAAAATGCAGCCAAACTCAAAACTGTGTCTGAAACCAAAGTAATAAGATGCAACACAGTAAGTATATATACATATGGGGGAGAGATGAGAAGGAAATAGGGTTGAAGGGCTGTATTAACAAGACCAATATTACAAAATATTCAAGAAGGCATCTCCGTTATTTTCTCTGTCCGACTGCACTGCCCTGTCCTCCGGGCCGAGATGTCTGTTCCCTTTTCCTTTCGGGCAGTTCATCCCATCCACAGATCAAGTTGTGATGAGTCCTTTTTATTTATTTTCTTAATCCACCAGATGGGAATATGCAAGTTTCTGCATGGTAATGTATGTGTGTGTAGGATCTGGTGCGTGCTTGTATCAAGTGTATGCTGACATCCACCTATCAATCCATCCATGGCGGGTCCCTACTTGAAGTTGGCGTAGTCAGAAAAGGCATCGATATACTCCTGGACCACTTTGTAGCAGAACTCGTACTGTTCCTGGAGGAGGGCGGGATGGGAGAAACAGCCGCATCAGCTGGGAAACTAAACAAGTAACACTAAGATCACACTATAATCACCTGACGTCTGTGATTCTATAGCATCTTGACATGTGACCTCTTCTATAATGGCTCACAGTGTATGGTTATACGTGACATAAAGCAGAGTACAATCATACAGCTGTAGCTTGAGCACTGATGGGCAACGAAAGTTCCCAAAACTTTGTTTTGCATTTAGTACCCACACTTAGAAGTCCCCAGGCGCATACAAAGCTCTACACAAAATTCAACTTCCATTTGGACTTCATTTCTACCTCCACAATAAAATGAAACTAATGTATTAAATTAATAGTTCAACATGTTGGGTAACACGCTTATTGTCCTTCCTGCTGAGAGTTTGATGGAAAGATTAATACCACTCTCATGTCTGTGTGGTAATGGGTGATACACAGTAATATGCAGCTGGAGGCAGCAGCGGGTTATCTTAGCTTCGCATAAAGACTAGAAACAGGGGGGAAAGCTAGCCTGGCTCTGTCCAGAGATTTAAAAGAAAATCTGCCTAGCAACAACTTCAGGTGGGTTAGGTGGGTTATGTGCCAGACTATTACTTAGTAAGGACCAATAATCTCTGCTGGTTGCCTGGCAACTGGTCTCAGCCAAGAAATAGCCTAGTACATAACCCATCTTAACACAGTGAATTGTTGTTACAATAAGGTTTTTTGTATGGAAAAGACATAACATTTTAATTTGTGAGCTTTAGCTGGTAGGTGGATTTTGTTACCTTTTGACAGAACCAGCTGTTTCCCTGTTTCCAGTCTTTATGTTAACCTAAGATAAAATAACTGAATGCTGTCTTCAGTCCATATTTACCGTATGGACAAGAGAGTGGTATCAACAAGCTTATTTCTCAAGATGTTGAACTATTACTTTCACCCTGCAAATATTCTCGTAGGCTTTGGAATCAAGTGTGTCCATCTGTTGTTTGCACAGTTAATAACTGTTTAATGACACAAATCTTATTTTCAAACTGCTGCCAAAATCCCATCAGTTGCTCCTTGGCTACAGCTCAGTTTGACTACCAATATTAATGGAAATACCTAAGTTGCTCAGATACCCTGTTCTGACAGACACACTACCAGCAGGTGGATTTAAATTCTTGTTAGTGGTAATAAATCAAGCTGCTTGTTTTTTAATTCACTTTTAACCAGCTGTTGCTTAAAGATTAAAAAAAAAAAAACCCAACAGGTGGAGTTTTAAAAAAAGATCGTCCTCTGTCACAAATTCTTAACAGCAAATCTGAAGGAAGCAAATATCTCACTTTCCCATTACATCCCTTTAAAGATTAACCAGTTAAGTAGTTTTTGATCATTTTAACAAAGTTATATGTACAAATTTAAGCCTTTACCAGTGTCTGCACCATGTGGGGTCTCTGCAGTCTGAGGCTCTTGACAGTCTGGAAGACATCCAGGATGCCCTCTGCCTTCACCCTTTCCAGCACTGTACTCAACGCACAGAAAGTCCCTGTCCGGCCAGCGCCAGCACTGTAAACACACACACACACGGGCAGAAATATAAATCTCAGTACACACAGTGCAGAAATAACGTACACACAAGAGGTTTTGTTCTGGGTGTACATTTGAGAGAAGAGGCATAGAAACAGTCCGACAGGGAGCAGTTAAAATGTCACAAGGAAAAAGAGAACAATTCTTCTGAGATGTTTTTTCCTGTGATTTAACAGCTGCAACAATGTCCCACACACACACACACACACACAAACACACAAACACACACACACACACCAGCAAGCACACGTAACTTCCAGAGCATTTTCATGATGTGCAACAATAATACAAAGAAATATCAATAATTATCTTTTTGAGGAGTGTTTTATTTCCCTTTTTATCTTACACTTGTCAGTCAGGTTCAAACAGCCACATACTTAGTGAAGGCTTGTGTGTGTGTGTGTGTGTGTGTGTGTGTGTGTGTGTGTGTGTGTGTGTGTGTCTCACCTGCAGTGTACAGTGATGGGGTGGTTGCCAGACTGCTGCTGTTGTTTCTGCACCGCAGCGATTATATTGATCATGCCTTTCCCATCAGTGGGGATACCCACCTCTGGCCAGCCGTGGAAATGGAACTGACGCACCGCTCGAGCCTTGTTCTCCTGGACGGACGGAGGACAGCAAAAATAAGACATTAGGGGATGTTTTCCTGGTAGTAATGCAAAGATTGTTGTTGGTATAATCTGGGTTTTAACCTCCAGTGTGTTTGTGTGTGGAGTGTCTGCTTGTTTCCCTGTGTCCTCTCTTACCCTGTTGTTGGTGACCAGGAGGTCACGCACTGTGTAGCTCTCACTCTCCTCCTCCCTTTTAATCTCGATGGAGATGTCCCCGTAGACCACCACTCCATCACTGGGCCAATACTGAGCACACTTTTCCTGCAGCACACAAGATAGAAGCGGTCAATTAACAACATCTTTGGATTCTGAACATTTTAATCTAAATCTCTAGAGAGTGATTTTTATTGTTTGTATGCAACTTGTTCATTTTTCCAGATGTCCAAGTAGTAATTAACAGGGCTAAATCATATGCAAAAAAAGAAAAAGAATATGATTTGTAGGCCTGGGTATCTCTGTGGCACCACAATGCTTCATTTATGATATGTTGTGACTCATTTTTACCTTTATCAAAACATTTTCCATATTGCAATTTCAATAATATTTTGATTAATTGTTCATCCCTAGAAACTTAGCACAATTCATTAATCATCAATTACATAAACAAAGAAGAAAACGGATACCAAACCCACCATGTTTGTTGGAAATAACTGGATTCAAATTCTGGCCATTAAATCTGATTTCGTGTTATGACTGAGCTTCAACAATTACTTTCATTCTTTGTTGTATATCAAACCATCTGGACTGCTAATAATTTTTAGATCTTATTAAAGATCTGCAATGGAGATATGTTAGAAAACCACTAAAGATCAGGTCATTTTGTTGAAATGAATAACATGTTATACAAGACTGGTGGCACTTTGAGCAAACAATCTAATATCAATATTCTATTTTAGCCAGATATTGACCTGATATCTAATACGAGTGGTGCACACACACACACACACACACAGACACACACACACACACACACACACACACACACACACCTGGCCTCTCTCCTCCAGCTCAGTGAGCATGACTATGGAGCAGCTTCTCCACTCCCAGATCATCCTCCAGAAGTCCTCTATGGTGTGCTGCAGGGGGCCCTGGCTCGCCATGTACGAGTCCTTCTGGCGGTAGCCCTGTGTGGGAAGGAGGGAGGATATTTGTTACAAAATAAACAGTAAGAGGAACTACTATAACACCTGATCGATTACTTGCATTAATGAATTGAAATGATCCATTCTAATCCAGGTGCTTTTACACTCACATCAATGAAAGAGGCATTGACGTAGTCAGTGTTCTCCTCTCCTCGTTTGACGGGAATGATCACTCTGTTGAACTCATCTGTCGGGAGCAGAAACATTAATCTTGGTTGGGGAATAGCTTGAACAGTGGACATAAGGACTTTATATCTGCATTTTCATCATGTGCATTAAGGCGTTCATCACTGGGTGCAGGTACAACACTGTATAATATCCTCACATCTACAACTTCTTCACTCACATGGAATGATCTGTAGGACTCTGTTCTTCTTCATGTTGGCGGGCAGGTTGCCTGTTCTCATCTTGTCATTCTGGATCTTGATGGATGTCAATTTCTACAAGTTATGTGATTCAAATATTAACATGTATACTTCAGTGATACATCTTACTGCAATGAAACTGTTAGATGCTCAGGTATGACGACTGAGGGGTCACAGAGAATAACTGCCACTTTGGAAGAATATGACACAAACAGACCTTGAATTCAGCCTCCAGGCCACTGCAGCCAGCTCCAGGTGAGGGGGTGTAGAGTTTGGCCAGGTGGGACTCCAGAGAGGTCACCTCTAGCTCTGTGTCTCCGTAAAGGTAGTGCTCTAACAACGCCTGGAAGATGAACACATACTGCATCTGTGGGAGAGAGAGAGAAAGTTGGAGGATAAGTGGAAGTTAAAAAAAAACCATTGCACTGAAAACACTGCATCATGGGAGAGACTGAGCTCATGTGAACAGAAATTGTGATGCATTTTCCGTTGTGTGCCAACGCTGGACTTACATCAGTCTGGACCATCTGACAGCGCTGGGCTCTGATCCTGGTGACGAAGCCAAACACATCCACCTTCCTCTCAGCGATCATCATGTCCAACATGGCATCGATCACAATGAATGTACCTGTCCTCCCCACACCCGCACTGATGGACAGAAACATGATTCGTGAGTTGTGTGGTATTCAGAAAACAAAAATAGGCAAAAATCAGAAAGCCTTGAACCACTTACCTACAATGGACCACAATGGGCCCGGCATACTGGGGGTTGCAGGTCTTGACTTTCTTGAGGAACTTCAACATGCCAATAGGGGTAAAGGGCACCCCAAAATCTGGCCAGCTGGTGAAGTGGAACTGGGTGACGAGCCTCTGAGGCTTCTTCCCAGACACATCTCCCACCTGAGACACAAACAAAACCAGGTCATAGACTGAGCCACAAGGGTTTCCATTTATGTCACTGACACTAAAATGATAGCATCTCTAAAATCCAAAAATAATCCACGTTTTTTGTGTACCCAGATACTCCTCTAAAGATCTTTGGAGATACACACTACAAACTACATCAGTGTTTTGCAGAATGTAGCCAGCAGTGCTGCATGATAGGAGGTATACTACTACTACTATGAAAAATGGGAGGGTCAAAATGGGTATGGTTCATATTGATTTCTCTTTATAAAGACATTAGATGTTAACCGCGTGCTTAGAGAAAAAAATTGTAACACAATAAAACAAATTTAGCATGATAGCTGTATTAATAAGAGGTTTACAGTACCTGCTGGATGCAAAACTTGCGGATGGTGTAGTCCACCAGAACCATTGTGTCTTCTACAGATACTCGGATGTTCCCGTATGTCCAGCAGCCCTGGTCCGGCCAGTACTGCGCACACTTACACTGAAAAACAGAGAGTGATTTAACACTGAGCACACTCACAAAAAAATGCAAATGAGGTTGTCCAAATTAACAATAACCTAACTATGCTACATCTTTGACGGACTGAGTATAGTGAGAACCAAAAACTGATTAAAGGTAAAATCAGGATTTGAAGGCCCTCACATAAGGGTTCACATTGGGGTTTAAAAAGTGCAACTAACTTTACAGATGAAAAATTTACTTTGCAAATAAAGACACATTAAACATAAAACCAGTGATGTGATTTGTTCCCTTGTGCTTTTAAAAAGGTTTATCCAGTCCCCATCTCAACTGTGTATGTATATTATTAAACACAAGTGATCTTATTAACCAGCATACAAACACAAACATCAACATTATCCCTACCTCTTTTCTCTCCTTCAGATTGGTCACCATGACAATGGTAGCTGTGTTCTGCTCCCAGATCATTCGCCAGAAGTCATTTACTGTTTCCTCCTTTGGCCCTGAGATCACAAAATCAAGAGAACATCTGTTGAGCTACTAATCAAGTAGTCTGTTTATAAAATGAACAGCACAGCACAGTACTCTCTGCTCCAATGCAGGCGCAAAACTTACCTTGAGCTGCAATAAACTTATTCTTCTCTTGGTAACCCTGCAAAAGAGAGGCCAAAAAAGATGTTAGAATGAGGCAAAATAAGAGTCCCCCATATTTGGAGCAGAATTGTTTCTTCTCTGGAAAAAGTGCTGGACTTATACAAACATTTATAAAGGAGGCGTTGATGAAGTCAGAGTCAGGGACTCCCTCCAGAGATGAGAGATGCACCCTGGAGTGATCATCTGAGGGAGAGAGAGAGAGAGAGAGAGAGGGAGAGAGAGAGGGAGAGAAAGAGAGAGGGAGAGAGCAGGAGACATGGAGAGAAAAAGCAAATGAAGAGCTGAAGCAGCACAGTCCAAACCAAAAATACACTGATTTCTGAGTTGTTAATGCCCATCACAGTCACAGTGTCAGGGTTCTGTTTTCACTCACATGGCAGGATGTTGACATATCTGTTCTTTTCTTTATTCTCCTCCTTGGAGGCAGCGTCACATGATGCCTGTATGGGGCAGACTGGCAGCGCCTAAGCACAGAAATAAAAAACATACATTTAGATACCAGGAAGGAGAACAGTCAGACACGTATCAATCTCAAATCTCTCCGTGGAACCCTGCACATCATTTACTTAATTACATTGGTTGGACATACATACTGTGCATGATCCTTTTGTATCTGGTAGCTTAATTGCTACTGTAACAATAAATTTACTCACGATCAACATCGTGCCTATAATCCTATTTTGATGGTTACTTCCCTCCCTATAACAAAGCACTTCTTTAGGCTACAGGGAAATGGGTTGGAGGGGAATCTCAGGCTCAGTGTATTATCAGAGGGTGTGTGCTTGAGTGTGCCATACATTAAACTCCTCCCTGAAGAGTTTGTTGTCATCAGCCATGCGACGGTTCATTTCTTCCTCTAGCTTGTCAACAGGAAGGGGCGGGTACTTCCTGTTTGTGCTGGGTGAACGGGCCAATAGTGGGACACTCTGGAGTTCTGTGCCGGCCGGCGAGCAGGAAGGGAGTAGGCGGGGGTGAGTGGAGGAGGGAAGGAACAGGAGGGGTGAGGCAGGTGGAGATAAAGACATGTGAGACGGGGTACGAACATAGGACTGGAACTGTCTTACATCAAGTTAACACTGACTTCATCATTCGCTGTCTTTTCTAAACATGCCCACCAGAGGGTGATGTGACTCAACACTGTAACATGAAAAGCCAACTGCAGCCCTGCTGGTTAGGTAATCTCAGTGAACAAAAGCCTTCTGCCAACAGTCAACCAGTGAAATGTTATCGGTTAGGGGAGCAAGATCAATCAAGTCTTATCAGAAAAAACTCAGAGTAACAAGTTTGGTCAAACTGGCTGTACATATTTGCTGATACGATCCAAAACAAATAAATGAGTGTTCAGTGAGTATGCAGTCATTATCTGCTGACAAATACAAAAAGCGCACACACACACACGTGCGCGCGCGCACACACACACACACACACACACACACACACACACACACACACACACACACACACACACACACACACACACACACACACACACACACACACACACACACACACAGAGAGAGACAGACAGACAAACAGACAGACTAATGCACATTTGGCTATTTTACCTGTATCATCCGATCTGCCGTTGGTCAGTCTAAAGGAGTTTGAATGGCTTCCTGCCTGCTTGTACTTCTTAAACCTGTCAATCAACAAAGATCAAAGTGGATATGAATGCACAGATACACACACACACACACACACACACACTGCTTTAGTCTCATAGCAGAATGCCAATCAGTCGCTGCCAAGGTAACGGCAGCACCTTAGGCCATTCACCACAGGTCTCTGGCTGGTCTTGTATAAAGAACATCAACAGCATATCACCAACCTGAGCATGTAGAGGATGATGATGATGAAGATGATGACCAGCAGGGAGGACAGGGCCACCATCACTGCTATGATTGGCATTTCATCAGACGGGGGCTCGTCTACATCAGAAAGAAAAGGGTGGATAAATGATTTGCACCATGCATATGATTAAGAAAAAAATGATAAAAAATGTGTCTCAATAACTGAGGTGTGTCAGTGTTTTAGTTTGATGCCGATGCCAAATTCCATTGCCATTACCAATTTTCTTCTCATATAACACTGGTCCACATAAGCTTGGGGTGTTTTATGTTAAATGTGGATTTTTCAGTATTTTATTAGCTTACAAATTGGACACATGATATCAAGAAATTATAAATCATTATAATATTGTGATACTAAACATGGAAGAGGGATTTTACCAGCACTCTAAGACTGAAGGATTTGAAAGTGTTAGATGAGAATTTTGATACCACTCTTTTATCTGTAACATAAATATGAAACTACAGTCAGCAGCCAGTTAGCTTAGCTTAGCACAATGACTAGAAGCACAGAGGAAACAGATAGACTAGCTCAGTCAAACAGTGACATTTCATTTGTACAAAAACTGAAGTCACCAAAAGGATAGACTGTTTGGCCAAGGAATTTCTGAACAAATTAAATAAATGGTATAAAACGTGTGAATCAGTGAGCTTTAGAGATGATGGTATGCGAATTTTGTCGATATTCAAAATAATTCCTGTTGCTATTTTTCTGTTGATAGACTAATCATTTCAGCCATACCCAAAATTTTTCTTCTAAAAGCTATTCTTTTAAATAAGTAAGCATTGCACATTCATTTTCTGTTGATCAAGCGATCAATCTACTTATTGTTTCACCTAGGATTTAATGAATACTGATATACTGATATACTGAGATATCTAGTGGCTGTGTAATGTCCCAAAAAAGCAGTTAACATTTACAGACTTTTAGCTTGTTAACATGTCTGAATGTTGGTAAAACAATAAGCCAAGGTCATAAGGTGACCTCAGCCTCTTTCAACACCAGCCTGTATCTTTCCTTTCCATAATGGTTGTCCATGTTAATATTTCAGTGGCTTTCAGAGGAAAAAAAAACACAGACACAAATGGAGAGCGCAACAGGCTGTCCTTTGGAGTGAACAGATAAATCACAGTTTAACAGAGGGGGTCGACCCTCGGCTTCTATATCTGGTTATACCCAGGATGACAGTAGCCAGAGAATGATGGTATTAAATACTTAAACATTTCGACTTTTTGCTATGAATTCTACATGAATTATTCAGAGTGTAAATGTTTCAATGCGTGTCTGTCTATGTTCATAAACCAGATGAATGTGGAGCTACTGTCATGCTACTGGCTGGTGAAATAGGATTGTGTTCACAAAGGCTTAACTTTTCAAATTAGACATTACATGGGCAAAGTTATCTATTCATTCTGATGCATCCTGTAGAATACAATGGCTGACCAATTTGTATGTGTTTCCACCCTGTGCATGAGTTACTGGTTGAAGGCAATCCTATAGTCTTCCCCGTGACCTTTCACTGCCGCCGTTAGCACAAAAGACATGAGATTTGAACAACAACAGGAGTTTGGTGTACAAAAAAAAAAACAAAAAACAACAACAAAAAAAAAAAGAACGGCTGCCGTTTGTGTGCTGATGACTGGTCTGTAAGACACATTAGACCACAACAAAAGAAGAGATTTTTTCTAGAAACCTGCATGGTGGTGGTGACAATGCAATGACAAAATCAGCTGTTCCATGGATCGACTCAAAATTCAAGAAATCTCTGAATGTCACAGTCAAAAATATGCTACAAAGAATGCATCGTTTAACTTTATGCTCTATATGCGCTTTCTGGGGGGAGGCAGTTTGGAACACCGCCCAGTTATGTTGCATTTTCATGCCCATTTCCCAGCACTTTTCAGTGTTCTCCCTCGGACAAGGTGTACATTGAACAGAGCAGAAGCACAACAAGCTGAGGGTTATCATGTGGAACTGACACAGGCTTGACGCATCTAATGCCATCTAGAACTGCGCACAGCTCGCCACACAAGGCCCACAGATGGCCAGAGGGAGACAATGGAGCAATTACATAACACCTATGAACCCAGAGTGATTATTTTATATAATAGAAACACCATATATAGTGCAGTGCAGCTACATCTGTTGCATTTATGTTCACCAGGAGTCTAAATGTTTATCAGAACCTCTACAGTTTCCCCTGAAGTCCTAAAATACACCATCTCAGTGTTTATGTACAGGAACCAGTTTCAGTTGTTGTTTCACCCAGTCCAGGATGATTCAGAACATTCCTGCTGTTATTATATTTGATAGTAAAAAACATCTTTCTAAATCAATGACTGACATTTGATAGTGATTTGTGTATTTCTCTATAATAATCATGTAATATGAATAATTAATGTAAAAGAAGCGGGTGGGGGGAGTCATGTTTCACTTACAAGAATATTACTAGGATGGTCTGCACAGAGACTCAAAGCTGCTAAAAGGCAAAGCTGAATAACTGAATAAGAATTTTCTTCAATATATCAAACACAGCATTTCATAAAAACATAAACTGAAGAAGATAGAAATCCCTCAAAGCACTTTTATTTTCATATATATATATATATATATATATATATATATAAAAAAGACACTTATGGCAGCGTCTGGGTCATCCAGTTTTGGTGCTAATTCTGATTCTTGTGGATGACTGGTCAAATGCAGGTATGTCATGTCAGGATATTTCCAGAGTCTAAAAGCAGAAAAATGTTCAACCATCTAAAATATTAAAGGTCAACTTTTGACTAGAGAGCTCACTTGCTTGCTCTTTCTAGCTGTTGCTACTGCTTTTCTCTCCTACGCTAATAACATACAATTAGAAGGTATAAAAAAAAAAGGTATACCATGAATCTGTGATGTTTATGTATTCCAGGAGCTATTCTAATGAAGCTTAAATGTGTCTGAGGTGATCTGATGACAAATAAGAATGCACCCAAAATGCATTGGGGTCAACAGTAGGAACAAATAAGCACACTTTAACAGGACAGCGCAGTCATCTTTATAATGTGGGTAAAGCAGGAAATACCTATTTGACAAAGTTGTAGATAATTGATCTGTAAGGTTTAAAAGTATGAACCTGTCAGCCACTACAAAACAGTCACCAAGTCACTTTCTTCTGTTGAGCAACAACTGCACTTGTGCCAGAGATAAAATGAAATGTGACTAACAAAGAAAAATCCCATCACAGCACAGTCTTCAAATATCTGGGTTCAACACACAGGGTCTAAGCAGTGCCTTAATGATTTCCCACACCTCTCTGAGGCTACCTTGGATCTCAGTCTCTCCTAGCATAGATTTGTCCCGGTGTGACTGATGAAAGGCGCTGCATAATGACGATGACTTCAGACAGAGTCCCTTGTTACTAAACGTTGAGGATAATGTTTCAGGATGGATATTTCCTCCAAGAAGTGTTTTTTATCACAACCTGTGTCTCACTTTTGTAGTTCTGGCCATCATTTCTTTGAGTTAAGATAACACTGTTCTCATTAATCTATTTGCTGAGATCTGGGAGTGCGTTGACATTGCTACAACAAACTCTGACAAGTTATAAAACACGAGTAGTTGAATAATCATACAGGTTGTAAACAAGCAAACAGTTTATTCAAACCACTCGACTTGAAGGTAAAAGCAAAACTGAGGGTATCTGACATGTCAGTAATAATCCCTCATTGCACAAGAAGACTGTGTGCACCCACAACTACAATAGTCCCATGAAGGCATAATCCTAACCGCAGGGGCCAGGGATCGAGTCCAACCCGTGACCCTTTGCACCATATCATCCTCTCTCACACTCACTATCAGAATTAAAAGACAAAAAAATAACTGAAAAAGAAAGAAAGTGATGAACCCGACTGGGATGCAATTGTTATCCAGTGCTTTTAACTTCAAAAGTCACAATTTGGCATTGAACATCAAGTCCCAGCCGGGTTCAACACTTTTTATTGTCCCCAGGAAACACTTCCGTCGTGTTGTAGGACTGAATTTGCAGCGTGTTTGTGTCTTTGCATGTGTTTTCCTAAGTTGTAGTGCGTTGAGCTCTCAGGGCCACCGTAGATAGGAAAGATGGCAAAAACTATGGAAATAAGACTGGAAGATCTGGAATTATCCTTCAAGTATCCTCACACTAAATCTGTTCCCAAGTGAAGAGAGTCTTCAGGATAATAAAAAAAACAGACACACAGTGTCCTACACATGCATCGACACTCACCATGTGGGATGGAGTCTGAGGTGAACTCCTTTCCGGGTTCTGTGCTGGTCTCTGTCTCTAAGCTGAATATATCCTTATCAGCATAACTCTCTGTTGTTGGGGTGTCTGGAGTTGAGGCTGTGGTCCTGTTGTCTCCCCCTGCTGGGGTGGGAGGAGGGTGAGACTCAGTGCTCGGTGGTGCCTGAGGGGCATCAGTTGGAGCTTGAGGTGGGGGTGGAGGAACTGGCAAAACTTTTGTGGTGCCATTGGAACCCACAGCTTGTACGTCCTTATCACCAGCTGGGCTTGTAGTGGTGGTGGTCGTTGTTGTTGTTGTTGTCATCACCGGGATAACTGCAGGGGCGAGCGTTGTGGGTGGGCCTGGGAGGGCTGGTGTGGGTGCGACTGTAAAGTTGAGGGAGGGTGCAGCGGGAGGGTCTGTGGGTTTAGCAGTGATATTTGGAGGACCTGGAACAAAAGAAAACAAGAATAGGTCACGTGTTCTGCAATTTTTCTCTGTGAACTTCAGGTGAGTAAAGACATTTGTTATCAGTGGACATGGTTCGTACTTGTGATGGGGGCATGATCCTGGGCGGAGGCCCCGAGGGCTAGACTGAGCAGCAGGAGCAGGGGACACACACCCATTCTGCCCTACATGCCAGAAAAAGGACAAAAAGATATTAGTCAAAAACAACCTCAAATCTCATTTGATAACAAAAGATAGTGAACCTCAAAATGTTTCAATCAGACCAGGGTTTATCCATTGTATAATCCACAATCCACTATACATTTATTTTTAAATCTTCTATCCTTATCCATCATGCTTATTTTTGGAAGGTAATACTGGTACATTTGAAATGAAAATGAAATACTTGCAGTGTATCCTGTGTGTGTAAAATGTTGTTTACCTGAAGAAGGGAAGTTGGCATCAATCACTCATTCGCACGCCGTGGCCCTAGAAAGCAAACAGAATACTTTAAGCATTACTCAGAGGATTTCGTTACTTTCAGGCACATAATGTATCAGTAAAACTTGCTCCTTGAAACATGCTTCTGTAGGATCAGTATCAAGATGAATGGAATTAGATGACGTTATTCGAGTCGTGGTGATGTACCAGAAGAGACATGAACAGCATAAATTCCCCCAAAATTCATATTTAGACTGGGCAATAATTTAATATTATGGTTTGTTGACTTAGAGAATTGTACCTTGTCACATGCTCCAATCACATTATCATTATTGATTCCATGGAAATTGTAGTTAAAAACTAACAAAATGAGTTATTGTAAGTTTTGTTTTACACTTCATTTTGTCTGATTATTTTATACGTGATTTTGTTTTCATTTGCCATATAATAATATCTGGAAAATGCTGTTGAAAATGTTGCTGGTTGAACATTACTAATTCAATTAAATGTTAAATCTTTTGTAAAAAAAAAAAAAAAAAGGAAAAAAAAAGGTTGGTTCCTGCTTTTCCCTGTATTTCATTGTTATAAACTAAATGTCTGTTTCTTACACCCTCCTGCAACAGAGTTTCATCATAAAAGAACTGTTATGCCCAACCAACAATCCTCTGTTACTGAGCATTCGTCACCTGGAGCATGACCAAAACAGAGTCAGTGTCACGTTTAAATTCCTGCAGTGACAGCGAATCAGCATTTAGGACACTCTTCACCCACTGATATGGGGATGAGCGAGTGGGGGCCAGAGGAAAGACTTGTAGGAGAAAGCATGACGGAGGCTGGGTGGTCGGTCGGACTGACTGTCAGTCTTCTGTATAATCTCAGAGGCCAACAAGGCTGTTGTCTCCCTGACTGAGCTGTGATAATCCCTGGACGTAATCCCATGGTCCTGACCCTGGAATAATCCAGCCCGTCTGCCTCTGCTTAGAGAGATACTTCAACGCTGCACCAAGCCAAACACTGCAGAAACTGATGCTTTACATCACGGATTATTGCATCAGTGGGCAGAGGATAAATTGGGCGCTAAAAGCTCTAATAGTGCCAGTTGCCAATCTTCTGCTGTTTTGATCTGAGCTCATTCACTGCAGTGCTTACATTCTGGTTTGAGCTCAGCACTGTTTGGCTCTGACTTCAGCCTGAAATGGGGCATGATGAGCAAGTTATGTGGTCAATGAGGATGCTATTAACCTACAAATCCAATTGTTGCTCTCCTTCTCTCTCTTTCACCCAGCATCCATTTAGCCAGCAAATGACTGTTTCCAAAAACACGACTCATGCCCCTAGAAAAATGGAAATCTTCAAGCAAATATTTAAAAGATTTTAGTCTAGTCTTTTTTGCCAAGAATACCTTTTTTGTTTACAATGACAACATTTTGGCAAAATGTCCTCCTGCTCCCCTTTTCATAGATGTAAGGAAGGATGTGTGTCTGTCCTATTTATAGATGTTTATAAATTTGACAGGAAAGTCTTCTATCTATCACTCATGATGCTCTTTACCTAACAGCTGACTGACTGAATTTGATTATGAATGTGGATTTATGTTATGTTTTCATTACTGGTTCATCTGCTAATTATTTTCTGTGTCAAAATGTAAGAAAACTAAAAAAATGTCCATTCCAACTTCCTTTATTTTGTCTGACTATCAGTCAATATATTCAGTTTAAAAACCTAGACTTTAAAAAAAAATGACTAAAAACAATTATCTAAATAATTGCCAATTGATTTCCTGTAAATCAACTTTGGGGCTGCAAATAAGGATTATATTCATAGTTGAATAATCTTTAGATTCATTTCTTGATTAACATACTTATCATTTAGTCTATAAAAATTCAAAAAATAGTGGAAAATGCTCATCATAGTTTCCCAGAGCTCAAAGTCATGTCTTGTTTTGTCTGACCAACAGTCCAAAACCCCAAAAATATTTAATTTACTACCATATATGACCAGAACGAGCAGCAAACCCTCACATTTAAAAGACTGGAACCAGTAAATGTTTGACATTTTTGTTTGAAAGATTACTTAATCAATTAACTTTTATCAAAATTGTTGCAAATTAATTTTCTTTACATGTGCTGATTGACTAATCATAACAGTTCGAATTATATCTATACCAACCCCCAGATAGAAAACCAGCCTTTACACTCTTGGTACTTTTCACAGTTCTCTAATAAGAAGCAAGTCGATCAGTATCCTGGCCAAACTGTGTTTTATATTCATATTATACCAGATATTTAAATTTTGCGAGTGATTGACAACTGTATGCAAAAAATGACCTACAATATTCACTATAGCTGCTGAACTGTGTCTCACTGTACGTACAGTTTGTCCAGATTTGAGTAAAGCTTTAAATCAAAGTGCTTCCTTCCTCTCCTGTCAATGATTTTATAGACTTAAAAATACCCTGTTAGCCCCAAAACCACATTATAACCTTAAAACCCTACCTCTACTATCCTCCCATTCATTACTCATTAAAAAGAGTGACTCAGCTGTAATGGTCAAGGTCTTGAATTGGTACCATTTAGTGTGAATTAGTGTCATACAGCATCTGGTGTGTGTTTTAGGCTAAATTCGATGTGATAGACAAAGGTTACAAATGGGTATTTTCACATCAACAAGCTTTTCTTTTCAGTAACCTTTTCTTAATGAAGCATGACTCATTGTTTTCTGCATGCCATCCAGAGAGGCTGGGTGACGTGTCACTGTGTTGGTGTAAGTGATATAAGCCGGTCCTGTTGCTAACCGTCACTTCGCAGATGCTGCAGGAGCCCGAGAGGGTTTTATCTAGAGATTGCGTCGACCCAAGAGTACATCTCCCCTGAGATGCATCTTAATGGGTTTTATCCTCCTGAGAAGCAGTGGTCTTCCTGAGTGTGTGTGAATGCATGGGGTTCTTTTCGGAGACTTATGTGTTGGTAGAGGACATCATTAATTTAAGAGGCAGCGGCCAAGTGCTTCTATTTGTGCCACTTTTAGGTTTTTGTGCTGTCAGTGCTCTCTATTATTAAGATACTCTGGGTGATGGGTTTGTGTAATCCACACTCAAAAGGTGAAGGATGCAGGAAACATCACAAAGAAACTGTTAGTGTAATTATTCGATTGTTTGTGTTATTATATTATTATACAGGACATTACCATTGAAGCATTGAGGTACATTACTCCTGATCAGTGTCCTGACCAGACTCTAATAATGTTCCTACAATGGCTGCTGAAGAGTTTTCCATTGCAACACATTTGTTAAAAGCATAAGAACAAAGAAATGGCTCACAGCCTACTTTCACTGATTTGATCTCACATTTCATAAACATTAGCTGATAAAGCACTTTTCTTTAATCTGTTTTCTTTCAATCCAGCCTCCTGCTCTGCATTGTGACAGCCAAATATTAAAAGTTCCAACAGCTTCATCACGCTATTCCCCACAGAAGAAACATGTACATGCCCATCTATTAGAGAATGAATTCACTCAAAAGGTAGTCATGCATCTCACGCTGTCCTGACTTTGGGCTTGTGTTGTGCAACCATGTGAATATTTTTCAGACAAGGCAGAGCACTTACAGGAAGCCCTGTACCACTGGGGTTGAGCTGCCCTATGGCAAAGTGCAAAACTGCCACTATGACAAGCAACAAGCTACAAAAATCAATGGTTTGCCTCGAGGGAATAAGAAACACACAACACAGAAATGTGACAGGACGTTAGCTTCCTTTTTGATGGAAATCAAAAATGACTGTGGTTTCTTCCTTTTCCACCCTTTATTTTGCCTTAGTGTTATTTTAAGTTTACTTGCACTATCAGAACCTGCTGCACTGGCTTAAATTACACTGGAGTAACAACAGGGCTGGGCATCAAACTAACGTATGACAAACCTTAATACCTGATGAGTGACAACAAAACTTTCTCCACAGCATTGAGTATCAAGAAGTATCAGTATTAAACACTGGCACAGAATGCTTGAGTAGACTCTTAGGCTTGTTTACTTATTCTCTGATCAAATATTTCCTGAACCAAACTGGGAAACATTTATAATATATAACTTATATAACTGTATTTTAAGATGTTTATTTAATATTGGTGCAATCATCAGTTTGGGATATTTTGTTCAATAAAAAAAGCTGCATTGTTTAGGCATCTTTACTAAAACTTTGTTACTGGCCATATCGGCATATATATTGAGTAGTAAACGAAATCTTAAACCACTGCCTAAGAAAACTAATTTCTGATGGCAGGTGTCCAGTTAAATAATATATCAGGACTAGTGAACAGTTTTAAATATTCAACTCTATATTAACCATACCATCATCCTTCACACAATGTTACCAGTTAACTCTACTGGGGAAATGAATCATGTGTTAAACTGACTGTATACAAAGTGTGGACATCTGACTTCAACAGCTGACCATAGAAAACTGTCTTACAATGGAGGACTATTCAGATACAGCCTACTTGTATTTCTCAGATAAGCGTCAGAGCTGCAGTTACATGCACACGTTTTTTTTAAATTCCATATGAAGATTTCAGGTCAACTGTTAACATGGGATGTGATTTAATACAGTCTGGTGTTAACAGATGCATTTAATCGGAACAGCTGTGTGACATGCTCAAAAGTGATGAATACCTCATGAGTGGAGAAACGTACGTCCGCATGCTTTTACATCAAGTAATCAGACTAAATTGTTTAAATGGTACAAGTTTTCTTTTGACTAGTTTATGAAAAGGTTTAAAGTACCCCTCTGCAACCAATTGAAATTTCAATTGGTTTCATTCATGGTGTTAATATGAAGCATTTTTGTTCTTATTGATGCTTTTAAACCGATTCAAATCTGAATATTAAGCTTAGGGGTGGGTGATCTTACTTTGGCATATGATCCACTTTTCAGATGAATCGTACAGATCGTGTCATTAAAAGGTGCTATATTTAGATTTTTACTTTTAAAAGTTTTTATTTTTAAAAGTAGTCGCTGCTAACCAGCCTGTTGTTAACTGTTAAACAGCTAGCTAGCTAACTGCAGCTAGCAACAGCAGTCCTTGTTCTGCTCTGCGGCCGCAGTGAGCTTGGCATAGTGGCACATGTTCTCCACCAGAGCATGAATAAATAGAAGTAAATAGAAGTGCTGTCCAAATGAATACTTCATATGAACTAAGCAAGAAGAAAAGTGATTGGTGGTGACACAATTTGTAAACAGAAGAGAGCATTGTGGGTGAAGAATTGGAGATGTCGAGATTTGTGAGATAGGCCTTTAGCATTGACAGGTGACAGGTTTTGTGTCCAGGCAATCATTTGCACAACTAGTCATGTGATTACAAGTTCAGATCGCCCGCCCCTTATTAGGCCCCATGTAAACATACCTAGTGACATAAAGCACTTTGTGTTTACTTCAAAGTATGTGACTTGTCATGAAAAGTGGCCTCTGTGATCAAAAGTGGAAACAGAAAAGTCTTAGATTAGCTAAATAACTTAGTAAAATATCTCTATCTGATATTTTCTAACATTAGCGATCATTAGCTACTGGCCATACCAGACCAGGTAAGGCTGTAGCTGCAAAACCCCTCAGTCAATAAATTGAGCATGTGTTTTGCTGCATATGAAATCAGCTTTTCATTTGTAAGAGGAAGAATGGGTAAATTTTTCTTTCAAAAGTTGTATAGTCTCGCTTTAACTGTTGTGACAGATGTTTATCATCCGCCTGCGTTTGATCAAACATGTTCAGGATAAAGAAAACCTGAACATCTTGCTGTGCAAAAAGAAGTAATACAACATAAAAGCAAAGGATACACTAAACCGAACATGTTTGAATATATATGGGTAACAATGACCACAATTAAGTCATTACAAAAATCTTAAGATCTCATATCTAGTCATGTAAGACAACATAGTGAACATAGGTCTGACTTATATTGAGTCAACCATTGTGCAGAATTTGCTTCATGTACATGCAAATGGAGAGCATGACCAACAAATGAAGACAGTTGCCTCTCTGCCTGTAGCCAACTGCAGACCTCATAGGGTTGCAATCACACAGTTGTGAAAGGGCTGGGCTGTTCCCATGCCATTTCATTCACACAGTGAAAGGAACACTTATAGGTGGAATATAAAGGAAGTCCAATTACATCTCCATGACAACCAAAGGCCAAGACGCAAGATCAATGCAAGGTAGTCATTTAATATGGAGAGTTTCCAGTCAAATCTGTGGATTTCACAGATGCTTTTGTATTTACCTGTAGCCTTCGATGAAGTACTGTGTATCTTTTCCGACTGCACGGACGTGAATTAATGAACAGCTCAAGATGGAGAAAGTTTTTTTTTTTTTTAAGTGATTTCTAAGGGAAAAGAAAATACTTTAGCCTCAGATAAGAATACTTAGTAGTTGCTGCCATTTCTTCAGTTTATTGTGTGCTGTTTAAAGTAGATTAGACTGAAACCCAATGAAAAATGTGGCCACGGAACACAGCTACAAAAAAAATGCAGGAATCCTCTATCTTTAGTATTATTCATAAAATCAAGTAATTTCATTAACGATTCACAGAAGACACCCAGAGGCAATTGGGTGAGCTGAAATCCAAACAGACACAAACCCAACAGGCCTTGCTGACATGACACCAACAGTGGTGGTCAAGGGGACTTCACCATTCATGCAGAGAAAAATTTCCCTCTGGCTTTCTACAAGGCATCCTGCTTCAGTGGTCGCTGCAGTGCTAGATAATGCTTGTCTGTCTGTCTCCATTCATGGCATATTAATACTGTTTCTATGTCTTGAGAGGGAGGGAGGGGGTCCGGGGCAACAGGAATACTGTGAATGCTTCTCTTCACAGGAGACTGAAGTAGGCCTAACTCAGGGCAGCTAGGACTCTTGCTCTGAAACAGACCACAGATTATATGTCCCCAGTGCCACATACAACAGCCACAATCCTCTGGACTTCCCTTTCTGAGGGATACTACTCCCTGCTGGTGTGGTTTGTGTTCCTGTTGGCTTCATTCATGAGCTGGTGAGTTGATGAAAAGACGAAGAGAAGCGTGGGATTACTATTCTGGCTAATCATACGGGCAAGCGTGACCGCTGTGTCTGTTATTAAGCCTGTAATGATGATTTGGTTCCATCAGGCTGGACGGATCAAGAGAACTCACTCGTTTCAATGAGTGAAAGTGGTGAGTCAGTGGAGCTCTGCTCTGTGTCCGCTTCGTTGTGGGGTTTCTCACAGAGCATGCCAGGGGCCTCTCAAGCTTTCCCACATTGGACACAGAGAGGATGTGGAGGCGCAAAGCATGGCCTCCCCACAGAAGCCACTGTGACCTTGAAGCGTGGTGTGGGGCCAAACAGGCAGCTGAAGGGCCACAATGAAACCCAACTCACTATCACCTTTGCTATTTGAAACTAATATACTGAAGCTGATTTCTACATCCATCATGCAGCTGAGGCTGGGCAGCAAACTTCAATACCTTTCTGATATAAACCAAAGTGTGTCTGTGTCACAGATTACGAACACTGCCAAACTCTGAAAGCTGGCATCAAATGCCTGGTCAGATTCTTAGTCTTGTCTCGTCTTCTCTGTAAGGTTCTTGTGCAGCACTTGTGTTCAGACAATATTTAACATTTAAGAAGTTTGGTTTGTTTAAACCAAAATGTTTTAATTTAGAAACCAAAAGACAAGTACTTATTGTATTAGTACCGGTGCTCCACAGTAACATCCAGTGGTGGAGTAAATATTCAAACCGTTAATTAAACTAACAGCAGCAATAATACAATGCAAAAAAACTCACAAGTAGCTTAACAAGTAAAAGTCCTGTTTTGAAATGTTAAACAAGTAAAAGTAGAAGTATTAAGAGCAAAATGTACTATAAGTACCAAAAGTAAAAGTACACAGTGCAGAAACATGCCTTCTGTAAGTGACTACTATATGTATTACTGAATGATTATTGAAGTAGCTTTTTGCTGTTCTTGGTTGAGGTGCATCGAATTTTGAGTTCAATCTATAACAATGATTCATATTCTATAAATTCTTATTTTATATAAAATCTTAATTTGTATACTAACCAGTGTCTGATAACTGACGTAGTAAAACGTGCAATATTTATTTCTGAAACGTAAATGAGTACAAGTATAAAGTGGCATCAAATGTTGAAAATTTCAAACGATATCCAGCTACATTCAGCAGGAAAACAGGCAGCTGGCGCTGCCTTAAGTCCCTACCGCACTTTAAATCTTTCTTTTACAAGTCATTTAGGTTCTGTCACAATTAGAACTCAAAGTCAAGGTTGTCATATCTGAAGTGACCATCCCACTGCACTTGTCCCCCTCCTATTCCTCTGAAAGATAAGAAGCCCATCTGAGATGAAGAGACAATCCTCTGAGGCTTAACTTCACAGCAGTGACATGATACTGCTTCTACAGAATGCCCTTTCTTCTATGTCCATTTTCATGTGCTGCATTGAAAGATTACTCAGGCATGTTGACACGTTCTTTGGACATTTTTTCACAGCAGGGCAAGAAAGGTCTTGCTGACTCGAAGGCCGATGCCAAGGGCAAATATAAATATTTATAACTACGGCTCTCAACTGGTATTGAATGCGAACTTAAATTTGACCTCAACTGCGAAGGCATTGTTTAAAAAAAGCACATCAAAGTTTTTCTGTAGGAGGGAAAACCGGCTAAAACACAACACAATGTGATTGAATGTGTCGTTTTGCTCATAATTTTTGCTTTTCCGTTAACAAAAAGAGAAAGCATGTATTTTAAGCCCAGGAAACAGTGAATGGTGGCCACATTAACTTAACTGTCTCCATTCCCAAGACATACTGTATAACAATGAATGAATTTATGTACCTCTGGTTGTGCTATAGCGGTACAGTCTAGTGTAATCATGTTAATATACCGACTTCTGCCAAAACCTGCCCTCCATCCATAACTCCAACATCTGGTACTATTATCCCACCTTCCAGCCACAGGACGAAAGTGCCCAGTTAAAATAAACTCTAATGAAGGAATAAGGAGGTGGCAACTAGACTTTGACCTGGATCATGCAAGTTTACATTAAAAGATTTTTTTTTTAAAATTAAAAAAAACTTCTCACACATCTAAAAACCCTTCTTAAATACAAACTCACACCTAGACTTTGAAGTCCACTGAGAAGAAATAAACTTTTATCCATATTCATCACAGTCGTGGTGAACCAGAAACATCAATCATCCCACATCAAGAGGATGTAAAACAAAGATTTACTCAGTAATCTGAAGGGATTACGTAATTACTACTCCACATCCACAGAAGGCCAGAACAAAACCGGATGATTCCCGGTGAAGTCTTCCCCTTCAGGCAAGGTATTTGATTTGTGACTCATCACATTGGTTCATTTCCTGTATTGTGAAATAAATGTCATTAAGGCCGAATGACATGTCACGTGTAGCTGCAATCAGGCTCCATAATGCTTCATAATCCTCTAAATGTAGCTGTGTTTATCCCGTCAGAGGCTGAATTACAGTGCTCTTGCACAGTAAAACATGGTGGAACAGGTGGAAACAAAAATATACCTCCTACCCCACCCTAACAGCCAACTCATAATATTGTGTCAGCACTCAGCACCCTGAATTGTGAAATTTCACAACATGGAGTTAATTTCAACGACCCACCCATCAAAACTTCACTCCACTGGGTGATTTCAAGACGTACTTTATTCTTATTTTTAGAAACTAGGCCAATCATGAAAAGTGCAGTGTGAGGATAACTTGAGCACTTCTGCTAAAACCCTTTCAGGATCCCAAGACTGAAATAACTACTTTTCTTAAAATAGGTTGGAGAAGATATGGACAGAGTGAGCATGATGATAACAGCTTTGCCTCTATCTGTCATGTCGCCAAAGCACAATGTTTTTTTTCCTTCCAGAGTTTTATGAGAGGGGGCTGCTTGACAACCAGAGATGGTTCGACAGCTTTTAGGAACAGAGGTGGACGTGTCCAGGCCTGACAAGCAGAGGTCAAGGTCGGCCTGTTGGTACACTGTGACGCACCCTGTGAGTTGCAGCTTGAGTTTTGCACTTCAGTGGTCCTAACATGACATGATGACCTCTGAAGTGGAAAGGCACTGAGACTGAGGTATGGTGGATATGTGCTGGAGTTCAGTGAATCGGTCCAGACCTGATGAGTAAAGCTCCAGGCAGACATAGCAGAGAGGGTTTTTTTTTTTTTTCTTTTTCAGATAGGACAAGCCAGGCTCTGCCATGCCTCCTCAGCCTGTGTGATGCTTCTCTCTGCTCTCACCTTCCAGTGTTTGACATGACTTCTACTGAAGCAGAGTTCCTTTAGTTGATGTTTGGCTCTAATGAAGCAGCGGCTGCATTCATTCAATTTCTTTCTTAAATTGAATTCCCACTATTTCTCATGACAAATAAGCCATTAAAGGAATAATCCATGTTCTGATGAGCTGAGAAATGTAACTTGAAGTCCAAGTAAAGGCATAGAAATACATGAAAAAACCTCAGCACCCTCAAGATTGAAATGGTATGCTCGGTTACACCCAACAGAAAGAGAGGAGAATATTAATCATTAAAAAAAAGAGAGAAAAAAAAACTTTGGGAGAGGTTGTGAAAGGGAATGCACACTCATGAGACTGAATGTCAGAGAGCAGAGGAAGAAACACAAAGCAGCCGCTGTGATTTGACAGACCATACGTGTTAATGTTAGGGCGACCTAATTCCTGTTGTGGGTCGCATGAAGCCCCCCTGTTCCTCCACCCACCCACCCACCCACCCAGCCAGCCAGCCAGCCAGCCAGCCAGCCAGCCAGCTCCCCACCCTCTCTGAACGTGTAATAACAAAGCGTTGATCAATAAAGTGTACTTTCCAGTGCAGACATGGACCCCCTGTCTTTGTTCCACTGCCAGCGCAACAGCATCTGTGTTGGCACAACAAACCGAGTTACAACCTCCGACTTTCCGAAATGTTGTCGCACTCATCTTTAAGCCCCCCTTTTTTCTTGAGAGCCCCCTTCGCCAAAAAATTTCCCTCCCTGCCTCCGAGCTACTTCTGAAATGTTCAAGCAATACAAGGAGGGTTACAACTATTGAATACAGCCGTGTTCCCTGCACAAACCTGGGTTTATCTCCGCTGTGAGACAGATACTCATGTAATGGAGCCTGTGAGGCTGAATATGGGGGACAAAGTGTTTGTGGATGACACAATGTTACAGCGAGTTACATGCTGCTACACCGACATTGTAACAAGTGTGACTCGGGCTTTAAGCAACAAAAACAAGAAAACTCACCACAACTCCTGTAGCACCCGAAGAAAACCCGGAGGAGGGATACAAAAATCAAAGCCAACCAGGAATTTATCCTCTCTTTCGCTTCCACGTTTTTCAACCCCGGCCCCAGTCTCCACACCCCAGGAACCGAGAGTGTGAGCGGGGTGGGGGGACCTGGGTGATAGCAGAGGAGGGAAGCACGATCTGGGACACACAGTCAACACTTCGCAGTCAGTTTATCTACTAAATCCAAGCAAGGAAGGCACCCCCTCTCTACAAGAAATCCTCACTTCGCCCTAACGTACCGTCCCTTCGGAGGGTACTTTCTTCGCCTTCCTGGAGATTAAATCCCACGGTTTATCCGCTGTATCCGGGCGCGTCGGTCGACTATTCTAGTCCGCCATGTTGTGTGTCTGTCTGCATAGGAAGAATGGGAAGCGAGCAGCAAATTCCCAGGCCAGGCCCCGTCTCTTCTCCACTAGGTTTCTGCATAGCCCGCAGCGACACCTGCTGGCAGAGCCGAGTATTACACAGTCCGGACTGTGCCAAAGACTTACTGCTGGTAATGCTTCCTTTATGAGGCCAGGGGTCCTCCAAAGGGTCCACGAAGGGGCCCCCATTCACTTTCACTGTTCCACTGTTTCGAGATAGTTGTACTTGAATATTTCCGCTTTATGCCTCTGTGTAGGTACTTCTATTTTATTTTTATCCAGACACATATTCAACATGCTATAGTTGGTTAGTTACTTCTCAGATTAAGAGATAATAATAAATAAACAGTTTATAAAATATGATACATTATTAACTTTAAATCCCTCAACAGTATAGACACAGCTAAAATTAGATTCACCTTAAGCAACAGAAACATTAGTTACCACTTACATGTTAATGCATCATTAATAATGAGACAATAACTTAACAGTAGCTGTAACAAACTCTGCACTGCATGAGTAGCCTACTTTTACTTTTGAAAATTTTGATTGCAAGTCATTTACTTGTACAGATGTATTTTAATATTGTGAATCTGTTACTTACTTTACTTTTACTTAAGTAAATGATCTGAATACTTCTGCTACTAGATGAAAGTATGTGAAATGTTTACGTTTTTGAAGGTTTATGGTCCATGGTAACAATGTGTCCTATTAATATTAGCGTGATGCAGTTTATTTTTAAGAGAGCAAATGATTAACTAAAGAAAACAGCTTGAATAAAAAAAAACTTGAGAGTAAACAGTTCAGGAAAGTAAAAGAAATAGCTTATGTCAGTTAACAAAGATGATCATTTCAACAGTATTGTCAGTGGTACTACTTTTTCTTTTGTATTAAAAGTAATCAGATGTTAAATCTTGCTCCTTCTGAACAGTGATAAGTTGGCAGGAATATGTTACAGCTGAGACACGGATCTTTTGATCAGCAGAAAATCAACTGGTAACAATTCTGATAACTGATCAATGAAATATTTCTTTTTTTAACAAACGTGCCAAAAAAATGTATAGCTTGTCAATTGTCAATATTTTCTGCTTGTCTTAGTCTTCTGTTATACTCAGCTAGTGGTTGGACAAAACCAGCACTTTGAATAAGTCAAATTGAGTTTAGAAAAAATGACATACAATTTAAAAAAAAAAAAAAAAAAAAATTTTTTTTTTTTAAGTTTCTACCTATTTTATGGATCAAATATTAGTAAATTAATAAAGAAAATAAAGACAGTAATGATTAGGGGTAGCCAAAGTCTATTAGCACTGTGAACGACAAAAACATTGTGTATTTGATCAGTTTCTTGTTTCCTACTTATTCTTTTTAATGGTCCTGGGGATCTAGAGCAAACACTCTACCTTCTTGACTCTTCTCTCCTCTTGACTTACATATGTTTGGACACAGGGAGCTCCTCATGCTATGAGGTGATACGTGCCCTGATAAAAATTGAATATCACTAAATACTGCAACAGTCATCTATTAACATTCATGCAAGGATTCTCCACTCAGGATGTCGTATCTCATGAATTCTTTATTATTCACATCTCCTGTTAAATGACGGAGCAATTAAGCTAAAACTTGGAAGTTAATAAATAATATGAAAGTATGCATACATCATGTTTTGACAGCGATGACTGTCCAGACATAAAACCATTCAGTAGAAATTACAGGACCTTGTCAAGAGAACAGAATGTGAATGGCTCGTGTGTAACAGCATGGAAACATGTTTTATACTGATAAGACTTTGCATTTTCAAACTTCTTCTTTTTTGCCTTAGATGTCATATTTAATTGTTATGCTCAACTGAAAATCAGAGTTTTTGGATATTATAGCTCTGCTTTTCATCTACATTTTACTGTGTTTAAGATGGAAAATGTGCGTACGCTGGAATATATTGTACTGTATGTGTACAATCGGTGAAGAGATCAGTTTAACACGAGGTAAATCAAAAAGCGTGCGTGCATCTCAGCAGCTGACAGATTCGCAAATACAATGCTTAGACTGCCAGGTTAGCAATGACAGCCCGGGTGAACTCGTCGCTTGTTGCATAGCCCCCCAGGTCTCCAGTGCGCACCTGTTGCAAACATAAGGACAGTGTGTTACTATGTGCACAGCTGCTGCAACACATGTCCACATACAGTATCATGGCCAGTGTGTTAGAGAGCCTTTAGAAACTGCACTCACAGAAAGCACAAAGTGTGATGAGTGAGATATGTTCTTTCAGAGAGCATCAGTTTCATCTCATTTTAGTAATGTAATATTATGTCTCAACAGTGAGAGAACACGATACTGTTCTAAAACATGCGTCTAGTCTTATTAATTCGTATTCAAGCACAGTCACATCATTCAAAGTCGCTGGCTACGAAGAGAAGACAGAATGTTATTTATTCAAAACCCCATCACAATTGTAACCAACTTTCATTTGTATAAAATTTCCATGTAAGATTTGTGGACAAAATGGAAACAAAATCGGATAAACATAATAAGACATGACAGCGTTTACACTGGTGGTGGTAAACATTCTCCACAAATCAGCTTAACAGGCTTGAAAGAGAATAATTACTATGAAAAGCATGATAGATGAAGTGGTGAGATACAGCAGTGCTTTAATTTCTTACAGCATTGGTGGCATGAACAACAATGACTAATATTAACTTGTTGATAATAGTCCTTAGATATAATGTTTAAATATAAAAATTAGGACCCATTTACTCATTTGTTGTCACACGACAAAAGCCCTAAGCAGATAATCCATCGTATACATTTTCATAATTCAGCCTGGTGTAGAAGCTGTGCACCACAGAGGACTAGTTTATGGTCTTCACATTAGAAGATCCTCTGTAGCTGTTAAACTGTAGAATCATTATAAAACTTCTTGGTTTGGTAAAACACCTGAAAATGATCTCACAAACATTGGCACAATACCTGAGAGTACTATATATCTTGAGTCTAAATATTTTTGGCTTTCCTTGATTTTTGCTTTGCCAGAGTTGTTAATGTTAAAATACTTCCTGGATTATTAATATCACAGAATTTTTTCCCTTTGCTGTACAGTAACACTTTACGGCTTTAGCCGTGTTTACAGCACCGCAATGGAAGAACAGGGTTTTACTGAAAACAATGAGAAACTTGTAGGACAGAAATGTTACGTTATTAGTGGGTCATGATGTAGCAGTGTTACCATAATATAAACTGAGGTACAGTAGCATTCCATCTTTATATTGTTCAGTTTTGAGTAATGTAAAAAATATGAAGTCAGTTGGTGAACTGTGAGGTCAAAGTAGATTAGCAGGTCGTTTGTTTCATATTGAATTTCAAATAATGTGACAACAGAGAGGTAGTCTACATGTACAACATGTCTGAAACATTTAGATAATTAAGCAACAACCGCAAGCAAATGAAAAGGAAAGAAAAAACAGAAAAAGCAAAAAGATGCGAAGTGATGGGCACAGACTATGAGGACAGAGGGATGTCTACAGAGAGCGGCAACAGAGGATCAAGCCGCGTGAGCTGCACATTTTTAGTAAAGTATAACACAAGTTAACATCTGCAAACCCAGTATAAACCATATACATTAGGATGCAAATGATGGTGTTTGTCAAAACAACTGTCAGTGAGAGGGGAGATGGGTCTTAACATGAGTCCAGTTCATGTTGAGACAATGTCCAGATTTAAGGAAATGTCTGTGAGGAGTGTGATGAAACATCTTAGTAAACAGGTCGGTGGCGCAGGTTTTCCACAACAGCACGCACAAAGTCGCCAGTGGTAGAGTACCCGCCAAGGTCTCGTGTCCGTACCTGGGACGTGCACACAGATACACACACACACACACACACACACGGAGGATAATGGGGTACAAGGAGAGGAGGGAGTTAAAAGGAGAGGGAAGAGGGAGAGGAAGGGCACTTCAGACAACATGCAGGAAACTCTGCTTCAATTGACAAAAAAAACAAAAAAAACAAACATATCTCACATTCATACAGCAGTCTCAAAGACAACACCACCCCAACTGAAAACACGTTTTGCCATCATGTAGAGGAGAAACAAAAAAACGAAGGAAAAAAGTCTGCCCTAAAGCTGCTCTTGCTGAAAGGTGATTTTTCTTAGACCTGAACTGGCCATGCAGTTTAGCAGACATCTGAGGGAAGAAGGTTGACCTACTTCATGCTAGTGTTAGTGTCAGTGTGTGTTAGTGTCAACAGGGATCAGGTGCAAAAGGCAGTTAAAAAAAAAAAAAAAAAAAAAATATATATATATATATAAAAATGCAGTTCTGGGAACAAATGCATTCAACTTGCACATTCAGTAAGAAGGACTAAATTAAGCAATGAAGAGAAAAGCCAGCGGAGTTAAGACACATAAATATACAACTTCAGAAGTAAGTAATCAAAGGCTCTCCAACACACTCAAGTGTAGTTTACAGGTCGTTAGATACTGTAAATCAATTACAGATAATTTGTGGGTCAAGAACTGGTAATATTACACTTAAGGAGTTAGTGTCATTGCTGCTATTTGACTTATTTATATGACAGAGCTCTGTGGTAAGCTGTTCAGGGCAGCACACTGAAACTCTTTAACATTTAGTGTACGTTTTATTTTTCTCAACTCAGCCGCGAGCAGGATGACACTGTATACGTGCGACTGCAGTTACTGACCCACAAAAGCAATGAGCAGAAAGGTTAATTTCAATAACACGGGATGACAGGATATGTGGTAAACAAGTCCCGCTGGCTCCACATATCCTCATTCTGCAGAATTACCACTTGTTACTTTGCTCTACTTAGGACTGGGCGATATAACCAATAAACTCGATGTATTGCAGCTTTTTTTCACATGGGATGTAAATGACGATATTGCGAATATTGAGTAGAAATTGTCACTTAATTAAAATAATTGTTTTAAGCCACCGACTTGAAAATTGCTTTGGCGTTTTGCTTCTCTCACTCTCTTCTATCTGTATCACACTCCCTCATCCATACAGAAAACTCTCCTAGGTGCATGTGTGTGTGACGTAGGCGACACGTGTGTGACGTATGTGTTTTTGTATCTGAAGCGGAGGGAACTTAGGACAGTGAAAAGAGTGAAGCGCCAAAGCGAGTTTATACGTGTTCAGGAATGGCAACTGAAGATGAAGGTAGACGAATTGGTTCAGAAAAAAAAACATTAACTTGATTGAGATTTCCCCCGTTTTTGCAAGCAAATTGTTCCAATATAAACCATTAATGCCTGTACAGTAAACCAAAATGTAGACAAATGTTGCAGGTACTAGAATCATCATAATGGTGTGATTTTGTGCATCGAGGGTTTAAATCGCACATTTATGGAGTGCTTTAGAGGAGAGTTCAAAATGTCAAGCTATATACTCTATTGTGTATTGCAATATAGCCTAAAAATATCGCAGTATTATTTAGTGGCCATCGCCCAGTCCTAGCTCTACTGGTATTTGCAGATGCAGTAAACCTATTCCTTTTGGGGTTAATACTGTTAGTGCAGTCTGACATGTTTATGTCATGGCAGGTGTCTCCACATTCACAGGCTCAACACACCAGTGTGCATCAGTTGAACGAGTACAACTCAATCACACACACACTTACCTTGCCCTGTTTGATGACCCTCTTGACAGCATCTGACACCATTTGGGAGTGATATTCCAGGCTGCAACACAATACGGTGACAATTAAGGAGGTGGCCAGAAGCGTCTTGTACACATGTCTCCATTCAGAAAGAGAGGCACTTAAAGCTGTTTTCTAAAAGTTTGAGAAGTGCATTACACAAGGACAGAGGATACATGGGTACGGTGTAATATGTGGTGTACTTGTTACTACAAGGCCCAAGAAGTTGACTCACTTGAGGTGCCTGAGCATGTTAGCAGCACTGAGCAGCATGGCCGTGGGGTTGGCAATATTCCTTCCTACAGCTTGTGCAAAGGGGTGACGTGCACCCTGAAAGAGAAAAGACACAGGGCATGGAGAATGATATGAGAATGACAGTACCAGAAAAGAGTTTAGTAATCAATAGTATCACTATTTCAATTCATAATACCATTTGTATTTTGGATTGTGCCCCATTATAATTTTCTCATCCAAGCAAGTGTCGACAGTAAATAAAAAAGAGGAAGACCTAGAGAATGACTGGCTGGCTAAACTCTGAAAAACATGTGAAACAAACAGTGGAACAGGTCAGTGAAAACTCACAGTCTCAAACACAGCATACTCTGCGCTGTAGCTCTCCCCAGGAACAACTCCTGCTCCTCCCACCAGCCCTGCTGCCAGGTTATCGATGATGTTACCGTACAGGTTGGGCATCACCAGCACGTCAAACTGGTAAGGGTTCTGGACCAGCTGCAGCAACGAAACACAGATAATGACAACTTTGAATATGGAATGGAAAAGTAAAGCTGAAGTCTAATCAGCTGCGTCTAGCCAGTCAGTAAACAAACAATATTAGTAATCATTATGATGAGAAGTGTAGTACTTCATACCGTTTGTTAATTAAGCACAGCTAGAGAACTATTAAAAAATAAATACGAATACAAATTTTGTAAGGCTATTGGGTATAAAATACAATATGCATTGCATTACACCAAATCATTTATCAATAAAGTCAAAAGAATAAACAGTGAGTGTGTATGTACCTGCATGCAACAGTTGTCAATGATTATGTTTTCATATTTGATTTTGGGGTACAGTTGTGCCACCTCTGCACAGCTCTGCAGAAACAAGCCATCACCTAATTTCCTGTAATAAGACACAGGGGGATGGGGGGACAAGTGTTGCTATGGTTGTAATGCAAATCACGACCCCAGTTACCACAATTTTAAGAATTAAATGAAGAAAAAGATTACAAAATAAATATTAGAGAAAAAAAGGGGATGGGGTTTCTATTTGCTTACATGATGTTGGCTTTGTGAACAGCTGTGACCTTGTTTCTCCCCTTCTTGGTGGCATAATCGAAGGCGAACTTGGCGATGCGCCGTGACTTCTCCCTGGTGATGATCTTCAAACATTCGATCACACCCGTCACACTCTGAAGAGCAAGAAAGGGTGTACATATTTTAATACAGCCACTTTTATTGGAAATTTGAATAATCCAGAGTGTAAGAGAATGAAAACATACTGTACCCTATATACAGCAAATGCATTTTTTAGTCGTCCATCTCATATCTGACAGAAAATATTTATTTAAATTTTAATGAATGAGGCTATTTTTTATTCCGATTTTTGGCAATCTGTATCAACCAATCAGAACCAACCAATAATAATACGACTACACACCAAACAATCAAAATACAGCTGCAAACCAATTAACATATCAGAATATGGCAACAAACCAACCAATGAATCAGAATACGGCTTCAAATCAACTAACCAATCAGAATAAGGCTACAAACCAATCAGTGTAAGGCTACAAATCAACCAATCGCAGGCACACAATACACCATTTCAGCACCTGTCAGAGTGAGTCATCTTTGTTTTAATCTCCAGTTTAATACTGGCCAAATTTCTCTCTCTGTGTTCATGGGAAATCTCTTTCTTCAAAGAAAAATAAGATTTCTTTTTCAAGTGGGTTTCAAACCACTATCCATCCTGTGCCTGCAGTGAGTAGGAGGAGTGTTGTTTACCTCATGCTCCAACGAGCTGTACTCCCCCTCGGTCTGTTCACGGATGATGACCAGGTCCAGGTTGTTGTGGCGAGTGCTGTAGCCCGGCAGGCTGTTCACATGAACCACATTAGCAAACAGGTCCAGTTTACGCCTGAGGAATGGACAGGGAGAGTAGAGTCAATCAAAAAATAAAAAGCAGAAAGAAAAAAAATGTACACGTACACATTCATTACTGATTTCTTACCTCAGTCTCATCTCATATGAAGCCAGTTCCCCTTTGAATTCCATGGGCGTGTGAATCTTTCCTGGATAACCACACACACCGCAAGCATATGTTAGGTTCATTTGCTTGCCTTATAACCTCATATACTGTGCTTTATTTTAGCCAATGTACTGCACTGCATCTTTCTTAATGGCTCACATTGTGCTGGTATGAAACCAAGATGAACTATGAGAGGATGACAATGACAAAAAAATAAAAAAAATAAATAAAAATACCTTTCATGGCCACTTTGTTGGTCTTCATAGAAGTCAAGACTTGCTCCAGTTTATCCTCACTGGCCATGTTCTGTACCTCACTCAGGTGGAACTCCTCAAATTCTACCGGGACATCTCCTGCCTGGAGAGAGAAGTCAGAAGATACCTTTAGCAGTCACCATTTTAAAAATTGACATGCTGTCCTCACACGCTGTATTTTGTTTTCAGCATTTTCTAAGCTCTTGCTTGTTTTAGATTATTACTAGTGTCCAAGTTTATTTAAAAAAAATCAAAAAATACTGGCTATATTATAGCTTTGATATATTTATAGCTTTTTTAGCTGTTTTTATTAATCATTATGGATTTCATATTACTAACTTGCAGCATTTCTGTTTAATTGCAAGAAGGTTATTTAATCTCTAACAACTTTCTTTGGTAACTGAGTCAAGAGTGTTGAAAAAAATCCTCCAGTATGGATGTTTTGTGGGAAATCGTTCTCTGCTTAATAATAATAATGATAATAATAATAATAATAATAATGATAATAATAATAATTATAATGATTCCTTTAAAGCACATTTAAAAACAAGAGTTAACAAAGTGCTTTGACATAAAAGCACAAACATACAAGAGAACAATGGCAGAAGAACCCAAACAACAACAACAACAACAACAACAACAACAGCAACATATAAACCCATAAGAGCCCAAGCATGCGACCCAAGCAACACAAGAACCCAACATCATAAATTGAGACCAGGAGGACCAAGGTAAGATGATGTAAACAATTAAAGGGGATATGAATAATAAAAGGGGGTATAGGCACTAAAACAACATAAAGCAACAGAATGAGATAAAAAAGAATTAACACAAATAAGGGCATAAAGGGGTAAAAGCCGTAAGTAACAGTGCACTAAAATAAGGCGAAGAAGCGATAAGGAAATAAAAACAATAGAAAAAGGTAAAAACATTTGTAAAGAGATAGAACAATAAGGAATAAAATAAAGGTAATAAGGATAAATGAAAGCCATAAAAAACAATAAAAGGAAATAAAAGCAATACAAAAAAATTGAGGATGTTAGGGAACTAAAGCAATTAGAAGATAAATAAATATGATAGGATAATAAAAAAAAAATACAGACAGTAAGAAGACGACATCACATAAAAGCAAGTCTGTAAAAGTGAGTTTTAATAAGCGAGTTAAAGGATGTCAGATTCTGCACGCCTTATCTCCTTGAGCAGGTCGTTCCAAACCTTGGGGGCCCTGACAGCAAAAGCACGGTCACCTTTACATTTGAGCCTCGACTTTGGAATGACCAGGAGAGCCCCGCCTGAGGCGCTAAGGCTGCGGGCTGGCTCATAAGATGTCAGCAGTTCTGATATGTAGCTTGGAGCCAGACCAATGCAAGCTTTAAAAGTGATCAGTAAAATCTTAAAATCTATTCTAAAACTAACAGGAAGCCAGTGTAGGAAAGCTAAGATTGAGGTGATGTGATGTCGTATGTTAAAATCAGTAAGAAGCCAAGCTGCTGCATTTTGTGCACCAAATGATTTAAGTACAAAAGATGGCGATAACTCCAGCTCTGTCCTAGCAAAATATACCTTAAAGACTTCCTTGACAGCAGTCATCAGCTCAGGTCCCACTCCATCCCCCGGTACCATCGTGACCTTGAAGGTAGCATCTGCGCGGGCCGGTGGGGCTTCTGGACCACAGAGACCAGCAGATAAACTCAGTGGTCGAGATGCCAGCTGCTGCCACCGGGGGCCGCTCAGGCCCTGAAGGATGGAAAAGAGGACAATCACTACAAGTAGGGCTAGGTTTACAGGATAATACAGGTATAGATGAGATTTTATCATATTGTAGTATCCCTTTATTATCTTTGTATAAATGAGGCCAATGTTTCCCAAATCTTTTGTCTTGTCGCCCCTTAAAACAAAGCAGTGTCTACTTGTGACCCCTCGTCACAGTTTAGCCCATTAGATGGGAACAGTTACAGAGTTTACCCGATCTTAGATTTATTATTTTTTATTAAATTATGTGTTTTGGACAGATGATCAGACAGATTAATATGTTACATTTGGCTCTGTAAAATTGTAATGGATGTTTTCTCACAATCTATAGACAAAACAAATTAATTAATTGGAAAATAGTTAGCAGATTAATCGATAATGAGTTAATTAATCATCCTGTGACTCATGACAGATAAACGAGAAGCACTGTATTGGGCCATTTTGGGCAATGTTACAAATTAGTGACCAATTTCACGAGAAGTTTAGGAGAAGAATTTTAGGAGAAAAGTTTTTAATGGAAATAGTGATAGTAGATTATTATATCATTCTTGCAGCAATGTCAGGTATTTAATTTGCTGGATTAGCCAAAACCAATAATCCCTGTTTGGTTATTTAATTTTTAATAGTTGTGTATTAAGAGTTTGTTAATTGATTACCAAGAAAATTATCTATTTCACAATATCCATCAATATTATAATATAACATAACATACACTGTGATAATGTGACAGAGGATTTCGTTTGGATTGTCCAGTGATAGTCACAACGATGCCTATTTGATTAGATAACACTAGGGCAGGCACATGTAGGTGTGATTTTAATTGTGCAGATGTTTCAAGAGGATCCTAAATTATCATTATCCACTAACCAGAAAACAGAGTTACAGGGAATAAATAAAAGGAACAATTCACCTTAACAGTCATCTGTCAAAATGACAACTCAACAAGTCATGACACCTGAAGTTTTAAGGTAAACAAATTAAAGATAATTTAACTTCTCATTTAACATGATTCACGACGACATTTGTCTGGCGAGTGAGAAAGCTGATTTCTCGAAGACCAATCACAAGCGCATTTTCTGAAGAGGCAGTTCAGACTTCCTATCTGGTCTGCTCTTTTGAAGGCGGTTAGCTAGTGGTGAGCCCGATAAGTCGTGTACTTCTGCTGGATGAGTGTAAAAGTGACTGGTGTTTCACTGAGGACACCGAGGTTACCATGGCAGGGTTAGTCCGTTAGCCACGTTAGCTACCATAAAGACACAGTTTTAGCTAATGACGTTGGCTTGTTTGACGTGTATCTAGGGACAACCAACATTAGCCGAGATTTGTTTTCGTCTAAAGCAGTTGATAGAAGTTAATGGAGCCACAAAGCAGTTAATCACTTTTAATCTGGAGACCATAGATGTGTCAATGAAGGAGGCTCATGATTAGCGATGAGACACAGAAGGAACCAGTCAGTGACTCCTTCCGTGACAGTTTATAATAACATGATGCTCGAGTTGAACAAAATACATCTTCACCTACTGCCACTCCTTTCCTACAAGTTAAGCAAATGAGCTTGGACACATCCTCAGTACACTCACCTTGACCAATGTTACCAGGCTTCCTCTCAACGCGGCCGCCATCGTCACGGACATGCAACAACGCAGCTGCTTCTTCTTCTGTGGTGCCGCAGCCGTGCAGCGCTAACTGCGGAACAACAGTGCCCCCAGGTGGACGCAGCAGGTGTGGTACGTAACGGAGTGCAAATCCCCTGTTCCTCAGTTGGAGATCAGATTGTAGGCAGCCAACATGGGGGTGTAAACGTTGGAAGCTGCCAGTCTGAAACATGTAGCCTATTATCTTGGAGTAAAACCTAGAAAACCTGAAGGGGACTATTGCCCTTGCATGAAATATGAAGTGTGAAGCCACATGGTGCACAAAGGTGAGAATTATCCTCCTCAGGCTGTTCGATGTTGTCAGAGGACACAAAGTCATTGCAAAACAGACAGACTTCAAGGGGGAGTTAAGATTAACTTTACTTTCATCAGGTAGGCAGAAGTATGACTTGAAATGAATGCTAATGTTACTCTGTATCTGCTGGATGTGTTAAATGTCTCCTAGCAGATTAACAAAACAACGTTATAAGGTTAAAGTAACGTTTGATATATATATATGTATAAATATGTTATCACATCTTTTTATGCAATAAATATTGATCTTTTCTAATTGGTATAGAAACTCTGCATTATGGTGCGCCTTGGTGACTCACCTGTTAGAGCATGTACCACATTGGCTTAGTCCCAACCATAGCTTTGATGCATGTCATCCCCTCTCTCTCTCCCTGACTTTTCTGTCTCTCTCTCACTTCACTATCTGAATAAAGGCAAAAATGCCCAAAAAATAACTTGGGAAAAAAAACAACAACTCTGCATTATATTCTGAATAAAGAAATTATTGTACTATATGTTTCACAGAGTAAAGAGCCAGAGTGAGATGCTGTAATATGTTGTTTATTGCCATCAGAAGCCTGTAACATGCTGCTGTACTGGCATGAAAAGAGGACGATGTGACAGCACTACTTTCCATCTGATCTGGCAAAATTTGGTGAGCATGGTTGAGACTTTCTGCCCTCTGTAACAAATACATATACAGTAAACAGTTTATGGTTGAACAGGTTTATATAAAAATTGTTAAATACAGTATTACTCTTATTGGTAGGTAAGGTAGGGAGTCTTATCATACAGTTTCACTGAAGGAATAAATGTTGTTTCATACCTGGTAGCAAGTCAAAGTTGCCCAACAGCAGTTTCTGAGGAGGCTCATCTCTCATGTTGGCCTGGAGCAGTATTTCAATGATTCTATCCTCAAGGGTAGCTGAAGTAAAGAGAAGGTGACAATGGGGGTGTTAAAATGTGGAAAATGTGTATTCAGGGCCAGGTCTATGAAGTCAAGAATAAATCAAGAATAATCTGTTCCACTCACCGAGGACATGTACAACGTTGTCCAAAGTGACGGTGACAGATGTTTGCATTATCTCAGCATAAAGGCTGGAGATGCCAGTCATCAGCTCGTCCAGCCTCTTCTGAACTACAGCGCACTGCTTCTCCAAGGAGTCAGCCACACAGCTATTCTTCTCCACCTCAGACTACAGCATAGAACGACACAGGAAAAGAAAGATAAGGCAGGATGATGTGGCTTAGAGGTCAGGCTCAGATTACAGCATTACAAATTTGAAATTAGACTGAGATACTTTCATATATGGCAGTATACTGTCAGTATATAGTTGCATAATCTCAGAAAGGTGGTATTTTTTATTTATGCCTTATTAGGCACTTATTATCAGGAAGTGTCAGAGGGTCAGATTGAAAATATGTATTGATTTAATGGTGATCAATTAAAAATCTTAAAATAAATTCTAGATGAATGATAGGAGACATTTTGGATATATAACTCAGACAATCTGAAGATAGCTGGACTCTGGGGCCCATGACAGCAACATTTACAGAGAGACAGATTGCATATCATCGCTGTTTGATAGGTTTGCACCTGAAAACATGTTGACTGCTTGTGAGCTACCTAACATTATACAATTATTATATGCTCTTATATTTCTGGTCAGCTACAGACATTAGCAAACACTCCAACAGAAAATAGACCAGGAATATTTACAGTATGTATGAAACTATCAAATGGCCTTTATAGCAGGCTATATTGTTTGTGTGCATAGGTCAGACAGTGAGACTCACCTCTAGCTCCTGAAACTCCCTCGCTCTCTGCTCTTCAAGTCGTTTGTTCTCTAGCTCAAGGAACAGAATGTCACTCTGAAGGACAAACACAAGCATATAAATAAAACTTACACCAGATTAAACTGTGTCAGTAAGCACGCTGACGGGATATGCACATGCCTTCCTCTTGTTTACGCATCTCTTCAATTTGTTCAATTTGTAGTGCTGCTCGTTGATGTAGTTGATGAGGGCGAAGTTCCTCTCTTCATTTCGAATAAAGATGCGTTCTATCTGACACAGGTCTCTCTCTCCGGTCATTTCCACCAGTGTATTGTAAGCCTGCAGGTACACATCCGACTTCTTACCTCCATTCTGATTTTGCAGCTGTTTCTCTGTACCAATGAAACAAGTCAGATTATGCCTGAAAAACATGAAATTCTGCTGTGGGTACAGTTAGACACCAAGCCTGTCGAAGGTTGGATTAAGATGCTTTCCTTTGGTGGGGAGGGTTTTTATGAGCATGATCATACCTCTCTTCATGGAGTCCTCATCCTCTTCTAAAAGAGCAATTTCCTGTAACTTTGTCTCCATGAAAGCCTGCAGTTTGGCATCATGGTGGATGACAGTCATCAGCTCCATTCTTCTCTTGATGAAGTCAAGTGTCTCCACCTCCATGGACTCCCTCATCTCCTGCATTCGGGTCTCTCCTTCTGACCTGTGCCATGTAACACGACACACATCAAATATCATGGCTCAGCCCTACCAATACATACGTTTTCCACATCCCCACAAACATGTGAATTTACCTCAAGTTGAAAGCGAGGGAGAGCTTCACCTCCAGTTTGTCCATGATGCTTTGCTGTGTAGCCAGATGTCTGTTTAACTTCTCCTCGATGTTCCACCCTGTGACTTTCTGCTGCTGCAGGTGAGCAATTTTTTTACGGTAATCTGCATTGCTGCACATCAGTTTATTGAATTTAACAGTGTCCTGTAGAAGACAAGCAAAGAATTTGATTAAATGATGAATTACAGGCAGTTCATTGTTTTGGGCATCTAAATTTGTGTAAAAATCAGGGTGGGTATTATAGCAAGTTCTTGTTGAGGGGCTTAGACAGTAGAAAAGGACATCAGTTTAAAATTAGGGATTGTAATTAAGGAATAGTTTAACTTTTTGAATGCTTATTTTCTCTTGATACAATTGTTACAACTCTTACATCTGTCTGATAAAGGCATAAAGACTAAAATCTATCTAACTCAGCAATAAAGTTTATGAGTGTGTTTCCCAAATTGACAAATTAATTCTTTAATAAAAATTCTTTAATTCTTTGATTCATGGGTTTTGAATGTAGCCAATACTGTATTATATATTATGGTGTGTAATAGGCTTAGCAAAGTCAAGGTTATGGGTTTGTAGTTTTATTATCATTAGTACCTGGTGGAGTTCGTTTTCTAAGATGCGAATGCGTCCCAAGTGGCGACGATGTTTCCCTTGGTGTTTGACGATGCCACCAGGGATTGCTAATTTCTCTTGAATCCTGCTGTCTGCCACAGCTATCTGGAGCCACTCAGGAAAGAAGACACAATACATACAATACACTCTGTGACACATTTTATTTGTTGCTGGCTGCCCATAGCACGATGGATTTAAAAATGAAACACTGACCATGAATTTAACAGCTAATTCTCATTTTTAAGGTGTTCAGATCCATATTGAGCAGTAGCAGAAAAACCGTAGCCATGTCATTACAGTCCCTTGAAATTTTTTGCACAGTGCAGCATTATAGTGATAGGACTACTCTACAAGTCCTAAACACTGTTCACACAATACTGCATGTGTAAAATATAGGCTACAACAATTGAAAGTCAACTCTTTAACTTCATTGTCATTTTTTCATTTCAAATCCAATTTGCTGAAATAAATGAGTAAATGAATGATAACAGAATGATTTGGTTGAATGCTAAAACCAGCTGCTGTATATCTAACCATACTGTATCTGATCAAATAGCTATCACACCAGTATGTAACTCTTTATAAAACATACTAGTGCACCACAACTTCTACTGTGTCTGCTGTTACTAGCAGCACTACTGCACATACTACTATAATACTCTCTATAACTGTGACTTCTGCTACATATATTGTAACAAATGCATATCATATTATATATAATAAAAATAAAATAAAATCCAAGAGAAATAATAATGCACTTAAACACTTAAAAAACGTTCTTCTAAGTGATACATGCAAACTAAACGCTTGTTTAATCTTTAGCTTATGTAGACCTTTGGATGAGTATATCTGTCTAGTAGTTCACCTCCCTATCCAGACAGACCAAATGATCCTTCAGCTGGCTGTTGAGCTGCCTATATCTGTCATTTTCCTCCTGGACATTGTTGTATTCCTCTTTAAAGATGTCTGTTGCCATGTTTTGTTTGAGGATATATCAAGATTCACAGGTCTTCTCCACTCTTGACTCAAAATAAAAGTAGTTTGTTATAATATTGTTTGTTTAATATTTCAAACATAAATATTCTAAACATTGTTTAGAATGTTTTTTGATCAACAGCGGACACTAGAATTCTGAACCAGGTGAGATACTGGTGCGCCTCAGGGTCTGTGTTTATTTAGTGTTGAGTGCCTTGACTATTAGTGCAGCAGATAAGCGTGTATATGGAAGGTATTGTGGATTTTATGACTAAAACATGAAAATAAAAGATCAAATGAAACATTCATTAACATTCAGTCAATGACACACACTGAAACTAAATCGAAAACTTAACTTTCACTGAAAAAAAACAGCATTGAAATAGAGATGGTGACACTTACTGAATCTGAATGTCTGAAAAAGTTTGTACATGAACACCTTAGAGTAGCCACTGAAGAAAATGGAAACTCAAATAAGCCTAATCATCATCCAAAATGATAAACCTACACAATCAAAATTTGTTTACATTTTAACGTCAAAATTAGCGTGCATAAGCAGGATTTTAAACGCAGTGTATCACTAACCACGGGACAACAGTGTCCCTAGGTGGATGAAGCAGGTGTGGTAAGTAATTGCAAATAGCCTCCTCCTCCTCCTCCTCCTCCACCACTGGGAGCTGTGTGCAGACCAGATGGTTGGTGGCAAACATGAGGGCTTGAACACGGGACCTCAACTTACACGACACAGTCATATCGCATAGCCAGTCTGAAACCTGTATCTTAGACTAAAACCGAAAACCTGAGTTGGGATGTGATGGATTTACATTGCAGAGAGGGGAACTTTTGCCTTGCATGAAATAATCTATACAAAAGGCAAGATGTAAAACGCATAGTGCACAAAAGTGAGAATTTTTTTCCTCAGGCAGTTTGATGTCGTCTGAGGAAGAAGATAAGCTTAAAACAAAGTCATCTCTAGTTACCTGTCGACACCCGATGAATGAAAATGCCTGGCAACACAGTCATCTTCTGGATTCCACTCATTTATTGTAACAGCTATTTGGAAAGGAACAGACAGATCTATATTATGCTATATTAGTATTGGATTAATGTATACGCACAGTCTCAGAATGCAACTGTACATAAACAGGAAATGACTGTCTGTAAAATCTTGTGCTCATTTATGTGTAAGATCACTCTTCTGCAGTCGAAAAGCAGCCTTAATCAGGGTAGCATGCTCACACTGAAGATGAGATGGCACAAAAAGAATAATGTGTGGTGAAGTATGAGGAGAATTCAGAAAGAGGTGCACAAAATAGGAAACAGGAAAGCCTTATAATACTGGGCCCTACAATGATGGTGCAATAAATACAATCCTGGTGAAGCTTAGTGTTCATATCAGTTTGAATGATTCAGGGGGGCCAGAGCTAGACAGGGCCCCTGGAACATGCAAGGGATTATGGTTATTTATTGTGTCAAAGCTGTTGTTCAGTTGAGCTCAGGGGGGCTCAAAATGTCTAGTAGTTCGTCTGTGTCCATCTTTATGTGAACAGCTGAGGGTGCACATTTTACCACTCCCTCACAAATCTTTCTCATTATTATATCTATTGCTTATAATATCGTCTTCAAACTTCTGTATTGTTGTAAAATTATATTTGCTGTTGCCACCCTCTGAAATGGGTCCATCCTAAATAGGTCAGGGGATTCCCAATCCTATTCTAGGCAAGTGATGCTCTCTGACACACAGGATGACATCGGATTTAGAATCAGCATCATGAAACTAAGCTAAAATAAGTCAGTGGGCTACCCTCCGTCACTTGTTAAATAGACCTCCTTTACCCCTTTGGGCATTTAATTTGGTTATTCATGCTAGCATAATTTTCTCTGGGAGCCAAAGTAGCATATCTCAAAATTTGTGAATGTTTTGCCCTGATTTGGGCTTCACAGGCAGACCTTCCCCTGCGTACATATCCCTCCTCCCTTGCGCCTCTCATAGATTATCATTACATTGAAGCCACAGAGGTAAGCATCCATTTTTTATGAAATATAAATTTAAAATAAATCTTGAAAAAATACAGAGGATTGTTTAACTGCACTTAAGCAGAGTTCAAATTAGGCCTAATGAGGAGAAGCAGCATGGCTCACTTCATTATTGTGTGAAATGAGTTGTGATGATTTTGCTTGGATGATCATAGTGCCATGAGTGTAGAAAGGTCCAGCTGTCTTGCAGATGCTACAAACCACGACTCCTACAACCACGCCCCACTCGCACCATGCCCAGTAACTTTAACTTTTAACTGTAACTTTATTTCAGACACATAGGTCCATATCAGTATGAAAATAAAATCTTAACTCCAACCGTAGTGCAGAGTGGCATGGTGACTGGTGGCCATGGTGGCTTTTTGAACTGAAAAAATAGACACAAAATTAATTAAGTGAATTTCCAGAGCTGCACAATGAAAAATTGGCCTCATATTAGACCAGACGAAAAAGATATACAATTTGGGAAATGGATTATTATTTTATCAAGACGGTTAGGAGAATCTGGCATTTATCTTTGAGGAAAATTAGCCCTGTGACTGTGAATTTATTGATAGCAAATGTGAAGCTCAAACTGATGTTAATTTAGCCGATTGTACTGGTGGGCCAATTGCATGAGAGCCTTAAAGACAAATAAGAGGGGGAAATCAACCCATAAGCAGCAGTGCATGGCTAGTGGCTGACAGCCGCAGCGTAGTATCTGAGTTTACTATATATGGGCAAAGCCAGGCTGTGCGAGAGCTGCACTTGCTTCCGTGTTTGTGTGATCGGGGAGTGCACAGCCGGGGGAGCTTCACTGTCTCCACTTTTTCATTCATTTGGAAGAGTAACGTTAAGCAAGAGACCAGCAGGGAAAATGCCGTATGAACTGAGTAAGTCTGCTTTGTTCTTAATTGCAGCGGCGGAGATGAATAGCAACCAAACTCTCATTTTGGGCGACACCTTTCAGCAGATTGAGCTAGTCATTCAGGTAGCCCGCAGCTAGCTAGCCTCGCCCATACATAGCTGCACAATGTTTGACACTTCATCTCGCAAATTAAAGGCACAATCTCGCAACGTCAATGATTAAACTAGATTTACTACGGGGAGTGTCTGGTACGCACGGTTTGCTGTGAAGATGCCCGGCTCGAAATGCAATCCTGTTACAGCGCTGTTCATTTAAGTTAGCGTTAGCTGGTTGAGCTAACGTCAGTCAGAGGAAATAGTTGCGCTCACATCGCTTTGTTATGACATGTCCAGACAGTCGGGAACCGCTGCTGGGGAAGTAGCGCCAGTGGATAGACAGTTTGTGGCTGCTGAACAAGCACGAAATAAAGGGTTTGGGCTGTAATTTTAATGTCGAGCTATTGGGGATCAGAGCTGGTTTTCATCAATAAGAAAACTGATTTTTTTTTTTTCTTCTTCCAATGCGGAAGCACAGTAAATGCACCAACGCTGTTACAGCTGTCTTGAAGGCATTAAGATTTAATGGTCTTTCCTAACGCTAAACAGAAGAAAGACGTTTTGTTGGTGAATTTATATATTTGTATTATTTTATGTACTCAAAGATAAGAATTGTAAGATTGATGTACACTTTCTTTCAGTTTTCTCTAAGATTAGATCCCCCAAAGTTTTGAGCCATAAAGTGATCAGTTAGAAAGGTGGAAAACAATTGGTCACATCTTCTTAGTAAAATGAGGAATAGTTTCAGGAAGTGAAGAGCTAAAAAAATATAATGCATCTATATCCTTATTGTTTTTTTCAAGCTTAAAAGACACCTCCTTTATATTAATGATATTCAGGTGGTTGTGATGTAATGGCCAAGCCCTCTGTGAACCTAATTTCTGTAGGAGCAATAAACTACCAATTGACACCACTATGACAGCTTTGCACTAAATTGGTCTGTTTTGACCAGTGCGGACAGACCTGGCAGTGTGCAAAGGCGAGCGATGTATCAGACACCATGTTCAGCAAATGAAGTCTTCAAAATGATCAATGAAGAACTGAACAATGCTGATAAACTCTGCATACGCTTATATTGTGTTTGAAACGGTAGTGGTTCAAGGTTATAGCCTAGGCTACACAAGTGACAGATTTTCAAGCGCTGTCCGCTCATGTTGCCTTATATAGATATACAGTGTGGTAATTTGTCTCACTTCCTTATTGAATAGTTCAGGTCAATACTTTTTTTTCTTCTTCATGTGCTCATTTGAGTTGTATTAACCTGAATGTTTCACATTATTTGTCATCTGTTTGTCAACACCTGTCATCTTTCCTTTGTTGTCTACTCTTTCAGAACATGTATTCGCCAGCCTCCCGCAGATGGAGAGGGGAGTTGCGAAAGTGATTGGTGGTGATCCCAAAGGCAACAACTTCCTGTATACCAATGGGAAGTGTGTCGTCATCAGGAACATTGAAGTAATTATGATTTTTTTTGTCATATTCAACAAATGTTGCTTATTCATACATTCATGTATTTTTTTTTTTTTTTTTTTCAACCTGGGTCTTGTTTTGGCCATTGCTCATGTTAGTCACAATGACATTTTACTCACCAATTGCAGTAAATTGTTTTGATTGAACTGAATTTGGTGAGCCAAATTTTAAAGATTAAGTCAACACCAACCTCAAAACTACAATTTCAATGATTCAACTGTTATTGCGCCTCTGATCACATCCAGCATCTATGTAAGGTGTGCTGTTGGTGCAAACAAAATGGCACATGCAACTTATGCCGACCTTAACTGATGACTTGTGCAGCAACTAATATCATGTGTAATAATATAATGGCAAGAGAGACTAATAAGACATGTATTTGTCACGAGTTCTCATGCCATTTTCAAATGGAAATAGTACGATTACTGTTCTGTCTGGAATGGTTTATAAATTACGTTTCAACTATTTCCATTTCAGTGGGTATAGAAGTCATCCTCAGCAAGCAACAAGAGTTACTACCTGCTGCTGCTTGATTGTTAGCTGATAGGGACCCACTGTCATACCTGCTGCCTCATCTGCCACCTGCACTCATTTAAAACTTTCCCCACCCCTTTTCCACTACATAACATGTGGCACAATGACATGGCCAAATGGCGCACAGCCTGTGTTGCGCCTGTAACCACACCTATAAGAGTCAGATCGGTGTGTATTGAACATGGACTACAAGGCTCTGTTGAGCTGAGATGCTTGTGCCCGTCTGTCTTTCCTGAATGAATCAGGAGTAAATGAGTAAAATGTTATCATAACCAAATATGAGCGATGGTCAAAACTCTGAAAGTAAGTCCTGAATTTTCCTTTTCTTTGTACTGATTTTGAAGGGAACCACCTATATACCATTTGCTGTGTTTTCCAGAACCCGGCTATCGCAGATATTTACACTGAACATGCCCATCCAGTTACTGTTGCCAAGTATGCCCCCAGTGGATTCTACATTGCATCTGGAGGTAAACAACCCTGACATGAACTCGTGTCAACAAACATGTGCCTTATGCATGTAGTTACCACAGTAATGTTCATACTATAATGAAACGATTGTATTTAAATCCTTAAGATGCATCTGGAAAGATCCGTATCTGGGACACCACCCAGAAGGAGCACCTGCTCAAGTACGAGTACACCCCTATTTCGGGGAAGATTAAGGACATTGCATGGACAGAGGACAGCAAGAGGATTGCGATTGTTGGTGATGGACGAGAGAAGTGAGTATCTGGAGTTTTTATAACTTGAAAAAAGGTTTATTCATCTCCAAGAAATGAAAGCAGTTAGCCTCATTTAACCCTGACCAGTATGACCCAGTCTCATGAGAGGCTCCTCCTCAGGCCGACGGTCACACTGATTATTAATGTGCATTGGGCACAAGTCCATTGTTTGCTTTAGGTATTTTCTGTTTTAACATACCAGAGTGGCTTATTTGGTGCTTTCTAGCATGTCACTAAGTTCTGTCCTTTTCCATCCTGGGAGATTTTTAGACTTGTTATTATATTCAGGTCTTTTAACTATTTTTATTCCTCTCTCAGATGTCACATAAACCCGGAACAACTGAATGTGTGTTCATCTTGTCCTGTAGGTTTGGGGCAGTGTTCCTGTGGGACTCTGGCTCCTCAGTGGGGGAGGTTTCCGGCCACTCCAAATTAATCAACAGTGTAGACATAAGGCAGAAACGCCCTTACCGCCTTGCCACTGCCAGCGATGACACCTCTGGTTCCTTCTACGAGGGGCCTCCCTTCAAGTTCAAGTTCACATTACGTGTGAGTTGAAGATTTTTTTTTTTTTTTTTTTTGTACCCAATGAATTTGATTAGGTTTTTTCAAAGGGTTATTTGTGTTTAAACAAAATAGGTGGAGCCAAGTTGATTTTGCTTGACCTGTCTTAAGAAAAGGTTTTCAGGCTCCACTGTTTAACCAGTGGAGTAAAAACCCAACAGACCAACAGAAGGCTAAATGTCATCTTCACCTTGCTGTCTTAGTATTACTAACAAAATATTGTCCTTCAGCAAATGCAGACATTGCAGTATGGTTAGGATTTTTTCTGTGACTTTGAACAAGCAATCTTATTTGTGATATCAGTTGGTCCTCCCAAGTCTGTCACACCCTGGTGGATTTGGACAGTGTTGCCTTGTTTGTCTGTTTCCATATTACATAACTCACTTCCCCCATAAATTCTTGGAGAATGTGTGAGCTGCATTCCTAAATCCAGGCATTCTCTATTATATATATTATACATTTTTAACAACCAAACCTTTACACTTTGTCCTCTACTTAAAGGTATCAGTGGTCTGGTTTTAGTATTAAGTCTGCAGTTATTTTTTTAGCATAGAATTCTGAATGTGTTTTGTAGTGCTGACCGAGGGTGTTATAGTTGCATGTAAACTGTGTCCTAGGGTAGAAATACTCATATGTTTGGCTTTCTTGTTTTTATATATATATAAAAATCATATTTTTAATTAAATCAGAGCTTCTGTTTATGTTTTCCGTTTTAAGAAAAGCAATTTTTGAAAAGTCAAGCACACTTGTTCCTCTGAAACCCATGCCCTGTTGTCTTGTTGCACATGAACTTTGGTGCTATTCTTGCAGTGTGTGTGCAGTGCATTTTTTTGTAAAATTGTTTGAGTTTTTATGTAAATAAACAGAAGTCCTGGTCAGCCCTGGTGGCATGAATTGAGGAAGAACTGTGAGTTTCTGTTTGTCATTAGGATGACAAAGAATGCAATGTGTTTTGATAACAGACTGAAAGTATGAGTTGTCGTGCCAAATATAAATATAAACTGTAATGTGCACAATCTTTCCTTATGAATAATTTTCCACAATTTTTCTTCCTCTCTGTCTCCCCGGTGATTACTAAAGGACCACAGCCAGTTTGTCAACTGTGTCCGTTTCTCTCCAGATGGAAGTCGGTTTGTGACAGCTGGAGCTGATGGCCAGGTAAGTGTTTGATTATCAGCTGTGGGTATGTTAACAAATTACATTTTTAAAGTAAGATTATCTTAATACAATAATGTAGGGATGTCTTATCCTGAAGAGGTAGTTTTATATAGACAAAATTCACAAAAACTGCAGTTGCATATCAAATAATGTTCCTCGCCTTCTTAATGAGTGTAATTTCCACAGATTTTCATCTATGATGGAACAAATGGCGAGCGTGTCTGCTCACTGGGTGGAGAGAAGGCTCACAAAGGAGGAATCTATGCTGTAAGTGGGTTATTTATGTAAAAAGTGTAACACTGTGTGTGTGTGTGTGTGTGTGTGAGTGTAACTCTGTGTGTGTGTATACCCAAAGATAGACTTGCAAGTCTTTCTTTTCATGAGCAAATCATTGCGGCAGTGTTTTACCTCTTTGGTATTCTTTGGCCCAATAACTTTAATGTTAACTGCATGTGTTTCAGGAGAGCTAACTAAAAGAGAGTTGACATGCAGCCTGCCAAAAGTGTGTGGATACAGAAAGGGCTTCTTTCCATAGTCAAATTAGGTATTATGTTCTCTGAAACCCTCCATCTGTCGTCAAGTTACTGATTTGATTTCCACATAGCACTGGTGTTTCTGCTGAGTGAACATTCATAAGGCACTTTAAGTCTTTACTCACAAAATTTGCAACTTTGGTTACATGCATTTTAATATCATAACATTTTTTTTTTTCAATCGCCGCTGCTTTAGGTCAGTTGGAGTCCTGACAGCTCCCAACTGATCTCTGCCTCGGGGGACAAGACCGTGAAGCTCTGGGACGTTGGTGCAGGTACGGCTGTCACCACCTTCAACATGGGCACTGATGTGTCCGACCAGCAGCTGGGCTGCCTGTGGCAGAATGACCACCTCCTCAGTATCTCCTTGTCAGGATACATCAACTACCTGGACAAGAACAACCCCGACCGGCCCATACGCACAATCAAGGTGAGATGGTTTAAAGATGCTATTTCTGGATATTATCAGTAGTCCTCCTTGATAAAGATAAAACCTTGTGCTAAAGTTGACTAGGATGGGAAAGGAGCTGGTTTTAATTTTTTAATTTGCTGAAACACTGTCGCAATAAAAGCGTGTTTGTATTGAAGATATGTAACCAGACATTAGTTACCATGTATTGGCATTTGTGATTTTTTGTAAATCAGCATCTCCAAATGAATATGAATAGGTTTGTAACTGTTCTCAAATGCGCATATTTATGCTGTGATTTGTAAATGTGTGGTAGGTAAGTTGTATTTCATACAACAAGGTGTCCATAACCATGAAAACACATTTAAATGAATTTCCTGCTGTTTTGTTGCCAGGAGTGCTCTCTTTTGCATAAAGCTCTTAGTTTTTTGTCTGTGAGCTATTTTCAATGGAATTTTGAAAACAGCTCTGACCTCTGGAGATAAAGCAACCTTTCACTAGAGCACACACCAGAGGCTTCTGTTGAAAATCACATCAGTATTCTTCTTTCAGCTGCAGTCCCTCAAAACTTTAGTATGTACTGGGCTGACCGAGCCACTAGACTAGTTTTTATGCATTTAATTATATTATATGTCACAGAAGGCAATAAGGCAGAAAATGCCACTCCCTCTATATCAGGTTATCACAAAAGCATCCAAGATTAATATGCTGCCAAAGTGAAAAGGGTAAGGGGGTTAATATTGTATAAAGCTTTGTGTCCTCACATGTATATATCTAAAAACATGTACTTGTTCATCCTACAGGGTCACACCAAATCCATCCAGTGTCTGACAGTTCACAAAAATGATGGCCGATCATACATCTACTCGGGGAGTCACGACGGCCACATAAATATCCTTTAAGTGATTGAGTAGTGCCATTAATGACTGTAAGTGTGTCATTTATACTGAATGTGCATTTAGATGTGATTCTTATATTCTTTTTTTTTTTTTTTTTTTTATTATTGTGGATCACACAGTCCACTGCCATGAGTCCTACCAGACTGTGATAATTGCTTGTCATTTCAGTAGTGCATTTGTCCGTCCAGTTCGACAGAAATATCCAGAATGTTTGTTTGTTTGTTTATTTATTTATTTTTAATACAGCTGACGACATACAAAACACCTGAAACACTGAAATCTTTAGTCCTCAAGAAGCCTGCCTCTGTACGCACTGCCATGGCAACCACATAATACCCCAGGCTGCTAACAAGATATATTTGGCTATTGGACAGGCTCATTTTGTATAACTTGCTCACCAAATTCCAAAAAATGTTCAAAAATGGCATTTTTATCCATTTGTATATACAGTTTCATCACAATTGCATTGCTGGTAGGAGATTGCTGAAGCAGAATGGAAAGGTCTGCAGGACTGAGGGTAGCACCAGGGTTTAACCCCTCACTTTTAGTCAGACCTAAAAGTGAGGGTATTCCATTGTTGGCAGTTAAACACAGGCAATTTAACTTTACTTAAAAGCACTTTGTGAAATGGAAGGTCAACTGAATTCTCTGAACTAGTGTGTTTTGATTGGTAAGTGCAATAAATTTAAGAGATGAAGTATAGTTTGGAAAATTGTTCTAAAATTGTTAAAGCAGTTTGGAATTTGAGCTTTTTAAGTGTAGACTGAACATATATGCTTTTGAAAATAGACCGGGATAGTATTTTAAGAAATAATTGAAGCCTGATGGAAAGCTGAGACCAACAGAATTCTATTTTATTGAAAGTTAATGTGTGGTAATATCAAGGGTACATGTAGAGAGCTTCATCCTTGCAGTGATATTTCTAAACACGACTAAACTATCAGTATTAAGCAAATTTTAGATGGCTGTAGTATTTGTGGAGTTATGCAGTCAACATTAGTTTTTAAGAGAGTTTAAGAATTGCTCTGTGGTGCGGTCAGTACCGCAGAGTTGAAGTCCAACAGTCGCCCGTGGCGATATCTTACAATGGCTCCATTCCATTACCGTCCTGCTACACTAAATATCGAGCATAACTTTTGACCTTAACATTTCCCTCACATTACTGGGATTCAGAAACTGGGGAGAACGACTGCTTCTCAGGAAAGGGCCACAGCAACCAGGTGAGCAAGATGGTGACCGATGAAGCCAACGAGCTGGTGACATGCAGCATGGATGATACGCTGCGTTACACCAACGTCAACAAGAAGGAGTACAGGTGGGGTTTTCATTTATGTTGCTGTACTGATAACTACTATGAGATGAACTTAGTGGGGAATATAATGGAGTTGTGCATTTTGTCTGATAATGATGATGGAGGTCAATCTGGGTAAAGCAGTTGTCTGGTAGAGAGGAGATTAAGTGAAGTAGAGCTTTGTTTTGACGGTTGATAATGGGTGGATGTGCCTATGCTTAATGATGTGTCACACAGAAAGTCAGTAATAGTTTTCCTTGATGTTATTTGTGTTTTGTAGTTACTGCATAAACACTTTTTTAAAAATGTAGTAATTTTCGTATGTGTAAAACATGTATTTATACACATTTTCACAGTAATAAGAACTACTTTTTGTCCTGCATAAAAGTGAATGTTTTACTATAACATGGATGGAAAATGGCAATTACAAAATAAAGTTAAAAAAATTAATTCATAAAATTTACATTTATACTATACTATATAAACTACATGCAAGATTACTTTGGGGGTGTATGTGTCATTGGAATTTCTGTCTTTCATTTTGCTTTACCTGACGGACTAAAGTAATTATTCCAAAATCAGTCCACTTCTAAATGTTGCTAAATGCTTAATTATCACATAAATAACCTAATTGGTGGTTCTCAGTGCCTCTGATCTGGTGAAGATGGATTTCCAGCCCAAAAGCGTGTCAGTTGCACCAGGAGGGCTGTCACTGGCTGTCTGCATTGGGCAGGTAATGTCTTTGTGTTGGTCAGCATCGGTTAGCCTAATCAGGTGTTTCACTTGAACACATTTGCGCATTTGCATTCACAAGATAAAGTCATCCAAAATTTATGTCTTAGTAATTGCTGTATCTTTTCGGATGACGTCATTCTTCCTCTTGCTTTTCTTAGGTTGTCTTGCTGAAGGATAAGAAGAAAGTCTTCACACTGGACAATCTCGGCTATGAAGCAGAGGTGGGAGTTGTCCACCCTGGTGGCACCACAGCTGCTGTGGGGGGAACAGTAAGTGCAACATACATTATCTTCCCAAACATGAGCTCAGTTTCAGAAAATGCTTTTTGAGTTTATTGGGGGAAAAAATACCATCAGCATGTCTTGTGGTGTAATCATGATCACTTTAAGTGACCATTACAGGAAACAGTACGGCACACTCTTCATCACACCCCTTTCCCTTTTTTTTTTTTTTCCTCAGGATGGGAAAATCCGTCTGTACTCAATTCAGGGCAACACTCTGAAGGACGAGGGTCAAACAATTGAGGTTAAAGGTCCGATCACAGACATGGCCTACTCTAATGATGGAGCCTATCTGGCTGTCATTGATGAGAAGAAAGTGGCCACGGTCTTTACTGTGGCAGACGGCTACTCGGTAAACATTCGTCTGCCCGACATATATCCTGTTTGGGATTATTTAAGTTTAGTGTATTGTCATTGTCTCTTCTCTTCTTTCACTCATTTTTCCCCCCCCCAGGTCAAAAGTGAGTTTTACGGACACCATGCCAAACCAGTGACCTTGGCCTGGTCACCTGATAACGAGCACTTTGCGACTGGTGGGATGGACATGATGGTTTATGTCTGGACGGTGAGCGATTCAGACCAGAGGCTCAAAATCCCAGGTAAGCCATACAAGTGCACCTGTACATATACTCATGCAAACTGTGACCTCACAAAACACGATCTGGACAAACATGCATGAAAACTGCAACTGGAGTGGTTGGCAGAGGCATACGACCACGAGGCTGTAATTCTAGTATTTTTTTGCTGAAGTGAGTCAAAAATTATTTCAACTGTGATTTGATTTCAAACACGACCAAATTGACTTCAGTGACAAATACATTGCGTTTCCTGTGGCTGCTTTACAATAAAGGCCACCCAGTATTTCGCCAGTTTAATGCTTTTAATGTGAGGCAGCAGTAGTGGGTTTATATGACTATAGGAGAGTGAGCTGAAAACAGTAGGCTGACATTGTGCATTTGAATCCAGTGCAGGAATATAGAGGTAATCACAGAATTTAAATGCATCAAATGGCTATTGCATAAAAATACTATGTAGTATCCAAAAACCTGGGTTTAATTATAATTCATTATGTATTGATTGTTAAACTGAACTCCACTGCAAATGTCTGTACACTTTCCTCTGTTAAGACTTGTTCTTTGTGTTAAGACATTGTTCTGTAATGCTTTGATGTCTGCAGACTCTCACCGGTTGCACCATGTTAGTGGCCTGGCCTGGGTAGATGAGCACACTCTAGTCACCGCCTCCCACGATGCCAGCATCAAGCAGTGGACAATTAAATACTGAGCTGAACAAACATCCACATCTCCAGGGACAAGGACTACTGTAGACTTCAATCCTTTTTTTTTTTTTTTTTCTTTTTTTTTTTTTTTTTTTCTTTTTTTTAATTGTTTTCATTATCTGAACGGTGTTCTATGCTGTCTGTAAACATCTGAATTGTAAATGGTTATGGATGAGAGAGGCTCCCATAAAAGTTATCCAAGATAATGTATTTGATGCGAATAACCTCCACTTACACCGAGATGAAATATACAATGTAACCATGAGTGCTTTTCCATCTCTTTGAGCGTTATGGACCCAGAAAAATATTTGTAAGCTCAACATTCCATAGGTCATAGCCTTCACTCAGTTTCAACTGAAATACTTGTCTGTGGTTGGGCTCAATACATCTTTACTTAATGGATGAACCAAAAGCAAGTTGTTTGTTTAAATCAACAAAATCCTGTTTGAAAGAAATGAAACCTTTTGGTTACATTCCTGAAATGAGACGTAACTGGTCCTAACTGCAATTGCCTGTCACTTTTTACTTTCAAGGTTTTAAGGGGGGTGGGTGTTGTTGCTTTTTGCTTTGTCTTAGGTTTAATTCTTTTTGTGATTCATAACTCTTCTTGTTGGACTGGGGAGCAATAATAGGAAGTGAAAGAACAAATTATGTAAACAATCAAAATGCTGTCTGTTCAGTTGAAGGTCCTGTGTTGTTGCTGTGTCTTTGTTTGGGCCCACTATGCTTGTCTCACTTACTTTTTTTTTTCATATCTTTTATGCATCTGCTTCCAAAGTGGAAGTGATTCATTAATAATAACAATGATTATAATAAAAAAAACACTTTTTATGCATTTTCTGTTTCATGCAGATTTGCACTTATTCTACTTGTCGAACACATTTATGTGCAGATTGTCCAGGTTGATACTTCCATCACAATTTCATGGTATTCAGGAACACATTGAACTGTGGGTGTTAACTAGTAGGGGCCCCTCTACTGGGGTTCAAAGACTGAGAGGAGGAAATGAAAACTCCTCTTTAATGGGCACTGAGTCACAGGATTTCCCTGTGACTCAGAAAGTTGGCCATTATGTAATTGTAACTGGTCCCTGGATTGAACATTGGACATTGTCACTTCAATATCTTGTCTGTCTCCCTTTATTGTATCTGTTTAATAAAGGAAAAATTAAAAGAAAAGTATCTTTTAAAATAGAAATACTTAAGGTTCTGGTGCTCTACTGTTCTCCCCCAGAAGAAGCATTTGTTACGAGTTACATGCATTGATGTACCTGTTCAAAGGGAAACAAATAATTAACTGACGTTTATAGTTTTTGTCATATTAATGTTTAATCCAGTGAAAACACAAGTGAATGCTGATGACTCCAAAGCATTAAGTAATCATTAAAATCATTTTATTGATGAGATTTAATTTGCAGTGGTATAAAAATGCCACATACTAGTTTACGGCTTTGTCTTACATTCATATATGTATCTATACACACACACACATACACACACACATAGTTTTCTCCAAATGTGGCATAATCCAATCCAAATCAAGTCTTCTACATGCACCTTAACAATTTGACAACCATGTACGTCCACAAATAGTATTTGTTTGTATTTTTTTGACTTGAGGATCCATTCACTGCAGTTTACGGCAATTTATAGATGAGGTGTAGTAAATGTGGCAAGGTGAAACTATATTATACAAAAATTTTAGATGCATGACTTTGATGATATATCACATGAAAGTGGTAAGAAACTGTCTACAATTAATATTATAGTATAATTACCTAAATCTGCAGTGAATATTTAATTGTTTTAATTAATCTTTAATTGTTTGGCATTACCAGAAGTATGCACTCTACTGACTGCCAATGTAGTTAATTTCTGATTCTGTTAAATCTTTTGAATACACAAGGTATTACAGCACAATAGTGTTAAGCAAACAAAGGTACTGAAAATTATTCCAGGTGTCATTGTGGATTTGATGGTTTTCTCACAGGCTTTGGTTGTTGCTCACATATTATTAAGTCTCCAGGGCTTTGAAGGTTTTCTCTCAAAGAAGTAATTTAGTTAAGAGCTCAAAAGATGAAGCAAAACCTTACATTTTCTTGCTTGCTACAATTACTGGAGTAGAAAATGTTGTGTCAACACCTGATTTTGTGTGTAGCGTTGTGGCAGCTACAGTTTGATTGTGTCCGCCACTCCCCGTGATTACTGTATGCAGTTAATGTTTTCTCAGGTTTGGATTAGTAGTCACAGTGGCCAGCAGAACAGAACATTTACTGGAGTCTTTCTTGAAGATGTTCAACTGTATGACAGCCTAGCACAGCAGCATAATAGCCACACAGTCACACATCTCGAACTCACAGAAAGACTATTATTAAATCTTCACCCATATGACCAATAGAGAAGCAAACAGGGACAGAGAATGTAAATTTACAGGAATGTTTTTTCACTCATCACATTATCCAGAGAATGCTCTCTGTTCGTTCAGCCTTGACCCTATGTGTGTGAGAAACCCTGTGATTTGGTGGGCTGAGCTCTGAGCGGGTACCCACCCATGGCCATGCGAACAACACCTTGTCATCATCTGTTCTGAATGCTGTTGCTCCACTATAGGTTAAGAAGAACTGGGCTGACAGAATGTCCCCATGGTTAAACAGTAACAGTGTAAATGAGATCAAAACATTCTGTCAGGCAGTTGACAGAAAATGGAGAAAACTAGACTCACAGTTCACTGTAATATATACAAAGAAGCCATGACTGTCTGCAACAAAGCAGTACGTCTGACAAGAAAGGATTACTTTTCCACCATTACTACATAGAATGCTGGAAACTATTTATATATTATATTATGTATGGTATATAAGTAAATAAATAAATATCAGCTACTCAACTGATAATGTCCTCCACCCCAGCATTTTTAGGCAGGTATTCGACAGTGTTTCTAGTCATGTTCTGAACATTATTAATGCATCTCTTCAAACCAAACAGCTGTTGTAAAACCCTTACTAAAGAAACCCTACCTAGATAGTAATGCTCTGACCAGCTATAGGCCAATATCCAACCCTCTTTAATCATCCAGATACGTGAAAAGATTATTTCAGTGCAAATAAACTCCTTCCTTTAAGAATGCAATCTGCTGGAGGAGTTTCAGTCAGAACACACAACAGCACTGAAACTGCTCGAAACTGCTCTAAAATGATCAGTGGCCTCACACTGAACTGATGAAAATGAATTCTTATTCCTCTCGCACCTGATGACAGAGCTTTATATCGTCCTGTGCGGGAGCACGAGCGCCCCTGCCGTTGATTGGCTGGAATAGTGTTGTGCCACTTTGTTTATGTCCCATTTACAGAGCTAGGGCTGTGTGGAAACACCGGGTTTTGATTGAGCGGACAGCTAGCGGGCCATGAGGGGATTTTAACTGAATTTGATAAAAAAGTGTATTAGATTAAAATCGCTAACTCTACCTCTAATTTCATATTTAACGTCCTTCTCTGAGAGAGACAGTTAAGCTAGCGCTAAATGTTTCTGCTCTGCCAGCTGGTTCAACTTACCTTAGGCCTACCTATCACTTGTTACCTTCGAGCACGAATGTTAGTTTATCTGTCAATCTTTAATTTAGTTACAACAAAACCTTGAATGTGCAACAGCTGCAGAAATAACTGGCTACTTCCCCCTTTTTCTCCATCAGTCAAATCATTGAGTGTTGGGGCTTCTCTTAAAACACCCTGCCATTGTCTAAAATGCCTGTAGGCAGGATGGCAGGATACTCTCAGAGAGCAGAACACAGTAAAGAAAGAAAGGAAGAAATTAATTAACATTAACTTGTTCATTTAAAACATCGATATAAGGAAAGATGCCCGTTCCGTGTCTGATTTACATTAGAATTTACTTATTTTCAGTCACGTGAGAAAAAAAAAAAAAAGGACTAAAGGAGGTGTTTTCTCAAGTCCAGTTTCCTTCCAGCCCCGCTGCTCCAGGGTGGAGGTAGGTGGATAAAATATCTGACAAATAGCTAAATGAAGAAATAGCCAGAGGGGTTGTATTTCTGTCACAATGTTTATGCACAGTTTGCTACTAGAGACAGTAAAGAAACTCCCCTTCTAGCACTGCAGGTTAGTGAGTCAAACAATGATCAGCCTATTGGCAAACTGCACATAGATCAATTTAAGCTTCAATGCTGAGAAGATGCAGCAGAAAATTGAATAATTTGACTGGAACATTGCATCCTTTGTGATGGGATGAAGATATAAATGTGAAGATAAAAAGGTAAGTGGAATATTCATGTGGTTCTCAAATGTAAGTGGGTTATGAGAGTAGCATTTATGTTTCTTGATATTAGGTTGTATGCAGCCACACTGTAAAGTAAAAACCCTGGTGTTTAGAAACTGCAGTAAGAAAATCAGCCATGTTTAGACCACTGAAAGGAAAGCGTTGTTGCTGTAAAGGTAAAGAAAAGAAAAGATTCAATGGGCAACAAAGCTTGCTAGGTCATTTAATATGTTTTTCTGCTGACTGAAGTCTAGTCAGATCTAACTTGACTTGAATACATACAGTAGATGATTGACTGATCAGAAAAGAAGGTGGCCTCTTTGGGCAGCACTCTGCACTGTGGCTCCAACCACTTTTGGTTCACGTCCAGCTTCAGTAAATTGAGTTTGCCAGCTACCTCTCATGTGATAATGGTGTCTTTTTAATTATGTGCTTGCAGTTGCTTTGGATGTGGAATCTGGAAGAGTCCTGAGAGCGGTTGGTGAGTTTTCTCTCTGATTTTCACTGACTGAATGATCCTGTCATTGAGTACAGATTTGGGAGCTTTTTTACATTTTTCTATTCATTCACAATAACACATTTGTAGAGAGACACACAAATAGCTCTCTGTGGCGACTGAGTGACACTGAGCAACTGCCACAGCGAGAGAGTCAATGTTTAACACAGCTGCTGACATCAGTTTTACAAACCATGCACCGCGGCAGGAATCATTGATCTCCGTGATAAAACAAGACCAGGCCATGAGCAATGGAAAGAACTTTGTAATGCTGGCAGAGTCAGCGTCAGAGAAGCTTTAGTTGTCTATTTATTTATCCCAGTGCATTATAACACATTGCACCAGGGCAGTACCTTATATACGGAGTAGACAGTGTTGTGTGCATGGACGGATTATGAGAATATGGAACCCCCCCTCCACATGTCAGAGAGACAAAATGACAACACATTATTCTGCCTCTTTTATGGCCATTTTGTGCCCCTTTGTGGTCAATTTACATCCTTTCTTTGTAGTTGCTTTTCATCTCTCTCTCTGTGATTCTCCTGTGGTGGTTTTGCATCCCTTCATAGTTGTTTTGCCTCTCTTTAGGATAGTTTTGCATCTCTTTGTGTTCAATTTTATTTGTATGTGTATATATATATATATATATATATATATATATATACACATTTGAACAGAGACATGTAATAACTGTGCGTGCTATATAAAATTATATTGCATGAACGTGTTCAAAATGTACAGTATTTTGGAAATATACGAAAAAACATTATTTTGTCATCTACTGCTTTGGTTTGACCCAGTCTACCCATGGATTCTTTTCCCTCTTAGAGGTCTATCCAGAGCCCAGGAAACCTAACACTTCTGTTACCTAGACTCCAGGGCTGAGAAACGATGTCCCAAAGGGGGTGTTCAGCTTGCAAGCCCGAGTTTCATTACTTGGCCATATCTTTTTCCCATGGTGTCTCTGTCCTGACTCAAATGCTTCTTCAGCACAGTTCACAAAAGCAAGCTGTATACACTCAACAGTTGCACAATTCTCCAGCCATGTGCTGCTGCAATCAAACTGAAACTATCTCGTGTTTTTGGCCTGTGTTTATGATACTATGGGTGCTCTTTCAACCAGATATGCAGCTCACATGTTTGTAATATAGCTGTCAGGCAGTAGTTTCAACAATATAATTAATGTGAAGCCAAGGGGGAATAAGGCAGCCATTGATCAGAGAAAAAGCTTCCTGAGGACAGGGGTTTTTAAGGGGGGGGGGATTGAAGACAAGCCTTTGTGTAACAAGCTGTAAGGTGTCTTTGATGGCTCCACCAGTAGCAGCAAGTTGTTCTTGTTTTCTAGATTGGCGTTGTCGCTCCATCTAAGAGGAAATCCAACATGTTTCTGTGGGATAACTTCGGCTGGGGTATGCATCTTAGCTCCGCAGCTGGCGTAACAGAGATCGGTTCTGTTGTTACTCTGATCTAAAGACGGTCTGATCTGGAGTGGTGTTCCCGGACTTTGGCCGGTATGTTGATGAAGTGCGGTGGTCCTCATGCTCACACTGGGTCAAGGAAAGCAGCAGAACAATGGGGCATGGATAAGCTGAATGGGCACGCTTCATTAGTTTTATGAAAAAAAAGACATTTTCTACCAACATCTCTATCTGTACATTAGTGATTTATTAGCTGAACAATTTCAGCTCCTCAGTGACATGATGAATTCCTTACACACAATTCCAGGTAAGTAACAGGATTTCTTTACTATAACTCTTGACCCAGTCATTATTCTATTCTAATATCCGACTGCAGTGTTTACATGGACATAGAGGAAGAGGGTTCACTCAATGTCGCTAAACTTTCTTTCAAATTTTGTTTTTGTGGAATATTACATGTTGATTACGATGCGAGGCCCTGCTAATTGGGGGGGGGGGGGGGGGGAGTTTTGAACAAGTGTTGTCCCCCAGTCTGTAAAGACACATGGCAGGAGAGTACAGTTTGGGCCACATCTGGCCTGTGACTAATTCTCTGTGGACTGTATTTACTCTAATGTGTTTGAAAGAGGTTTCATTCTTTCCATTAACCAGTCAAGCAGTTATCATATAATTGTTTTCTTGCTAATTGATGTTGTTCAGTAAAGGGGAGAAAATAGACGCCATTCACTTTTGAGTGAAAATAAAATAGAATAAAAACTATATTTATTTTTATAGTAAGCCATGACAGACTGAAACTTCATGGCAGAGCAAACAATTCTTAGTAGGATCAGACAGAGTAATGCTGTCTTTCTCTCCTTTTGTTAATGTTGGGGATGCAATTGTCTTGTGTGAATCAACTTTATTGCAGTTGTCAATGAGCAAATAGTCTGTGGGCCCCATGCTTACGTTCGGTGTTTCATGTTTAACTGCCCCCTCTGGTGCGATAACCCAGTGAAACACTTGGGTGTGGTTGGGAAGTGTGCTTTATTGCACCTGTGACCACACTCAACAGCGATATCAGAGGCTCCTAGAGTGCATTTGTACATCACTGCAGCATGATGAGAGGTTAAACACACTGGGCTACTTTTTATATTACAACCGTCCCTATGCTCTGTGAGGACAAGTGCGTTTTTGCAAATGAATTTAATTTGATTAACTGCTGCCATAACGCCCTCATTAGTGTAACTGCTGATGTTAAATAAAATGGTGATTATGGCTGAGTCGACTGCTCAGGTGCCTCTTAAAGTGTTGCCTTGTTTTTCTCAGCAGAGCTATCAGCTGATACACGTGTAGTTGTTTTTTTTCACACACATTTTTTATCTATTTGTTCTCTTCTACAAAGTGCAGCGGACATCAGTTTGGCATGATCACATTAAAAAGAGAAATGGGGAGCAGGAGGGATGGACTCATCAAAGTTAATCATTTGTCAGTGTTACAATGACAGTCATGTCTAGGTAGCGCTGGGTCAGTAGCGTTCCTGTAAGCACTGGATACACAGCCTGCGCGTGGGTGAGTATCCCTGCAGTGATACTTCTCACTCAGTCTGGGAAACAATGTGGACAGAGGAGATTTTGGCTTTTATTTTTAACTTCCTCCTCTGTTCCATGGTTTGCTGGAATTGTACCAAGCAAATATCTTGGCTGTTAAAAGTGTGCAGACACTTCTTCCTCTTTCGACTGTTGTAATGGAAAGCTGTTTGCAAGATTGTTTAAAACATTTTTAAATGTATGTTTGTGTGAGTTAGTGGAGCATAATGGTGAATTAACTGTCAACACGACTGCATTGTGTAACTATGGGATGAGTGGATGTTGTTTACCTTTAGGATAATACTAGACAGAAGTAGATACAGTAATAAGGTGATATATGGCTCATCAATGTTAATAATTATAATTAGTACCTACAACCATGTGTATGTATTTGTGGTAGCATAAAGCTGAGGTTCAGTATATCATGGGGCTGGGTAATATTTTCATATCATAGTGGGATTATATTGTATCATCATGTTATATGATTTTATCATTTTACAAGTTTCGATTGTCCAGTAATTAATTAATATGCATCGCATAAGAGTTTGATCTCTTGCAGTGCAAAGCTGCTGACTGCAGTGAACTGCTTTGGACATCAGTTTGATTACTTGACTGTGTATGTGATTTTGTATTTATATCATGATCTATAACAATATCAGAAAATAACCATGATCAAATCATCATAATGACTTCAACCATTTGTCTCAGTCCTTGTATGTTCACATACAAGAAGGATTTGAGTTATAGTTGGAAAAATGTAATTTTTGGTAATGATTTTTTAACTGCAGTATTTACTAACATTACTAAAGTAACCAGCCTCCATCATCAGACAGGAGCAATAACTAAGATTTAGTTGGTGTCTAGTGTTGTATTGATGCATTTTCGTTGTCTTGATAGATCTGTAAATCAGTTTTAGTGAGTGACGGATATTTTCCCTCTTGTGTTTGGAGTTTTATTGGTGGGATGACCCATGCTGTTGACATGGAAATCCCATGGGTTGTGCTGTTGAAGCACAACTTGAACTTGAGTCTTAAAGAGGCTTTAAAAGGTTTAAATGTGGACAGTTGGGTTATTCTGCAGCGCTGGTTTGAGACATTTTGATGCTTTGTTTTTGCTGTGACTCCAAGGAGACTATATTCTCCCTAAAGAGCATGCTTCAGATTTTTCAAAGCCAGCTTTCAAAAGCTAGATACAGTAGATGTTTCAAGGACATATTCCTTTAAGGAGGTGACTAAATACTGAAGTGATACAGTATTTGAGAGTTATGTTGTGCAGAGTCCTACACTCACTATTGTCGGAATGATAAATTACACGGAGAGGAATAAATTATTCAATTATTCAATAATTTGTTGAGCTCAACCCACAAATGACTTTGAAATAGCCTTTAGATCAATTTGTTTCTATGTGTTTGTTTCTCTGCTCCAGCCTCAGAGTGTCTGGCACAGTAAACAAGTCACACTGTGTGTATTCCCAGTGTGAGGATGGGGACTCCGAAAACTTTGCATCTAGAGGTGATCTTTAAAGCTACATTAGGGTCATGGTCTGATCACAGACATGAGAGGGAGGTATCCTAAAGTCAATATCCAGGCTTCCTGACAATCAGTGAACTCAGCTCTGCATGTTAGACAAACAAGCTCAGTACAGCTCACTCCTCTGACATGAATCAGCATCTTTTTTTTTTTCTGCTGCAGGTAGTGAATACAAATACAGTGACTTTGAAGCACAACCAATTTTTTTAGGCTAATCATGTATTTAGTCTCATTGCTCATAAAATAGTTACAGTATAGGATTTTTATTGCACCAGTGTGTGTGGTACAGGTGTATATACAATCTTAAATGTGACTAAAAACAGATTTAAAGAATTGGAGCCAGAGAGTTCCCCTCTGTAGTGATTTGAGTTTTCAAAGTTAAGGATGAACTTTCATGCTATTAAATTATTTAAATATTAAATTTGTCCATAGAGCTGTAATAGTGATTAGTATTTTTTGGCCAGATTAGGCCTTTATTTGATTGGACCAGTAGAAAACAGACAGAGAAAGAAGGTTTTTACTTAAAACCAAAGTAGTGGTTTACTCAAATAATTGAAGAAAGGGAGGGTTAGAATAGAACTTTTTGATCTGTCTCGTGTCTTATTATGAATTCACTCCACAGCTGTGATTTTTAATCCTGCTTGGCGGGACTTCTGGTGTCCTGCTGGTTTTCATTCGAGTCATCCAGTCAAGAGACTCATTTACAAATTGCAAGCAGACTGAATGCTGTTAAATGTAATTATGTGTGTGGTAGGAGAAGGAATCAGCAGTAGGAGACACTGACTCCTATCAGTTCTATAGAAAATTCTTGCTTCTGGATCTTGTCTTTTTTGTTTACAATCAAAGCCAAAACCAACATATAAAGAGTATGGGTGTTAAGAATTGACTTGTAGCTTGATATACATGTGACAGTTCAATGCCCTGCACCAGCTGAGTTTGGTAGAAGCTCTGCCTATGGTATACATTCATATCTGTTTTGAGACACCCAGTATTCTTTCAATTTCCGACAGTTTTTCTCCAGTCCAGTGTTTTTGAGTGTTACTGTTCTCATAACCACTAGGTGGTAGTCTTTATTTGCTATATTTGCTTTTACACTTGGCCACCATGGTGGAATCCTATACTGTGGTGCAGTACAAATCCAGATCATTGTGTTAGTTTCTGTTGTTGAAAAACTGTTTAAAAATGCAGTATTTCAAAGTGTAGTAAAGATACTGCTGGTAAGACTTCACTTAAAAGATTGTGCATGTTTGCAAACTGATTTGACTGTGTTGCCTTTGGCACTTGAAGTGTACTTTTTTACTTCCTAAACTTGTGACCCCCTGTAATCCTGTCTTTACTTGTGCTAGTGTCCCTATTGCGTGCCAGCTCCTAGAGACACTGTCGTTTCAGCAGATGATTCACGCAGTAGTTTTCACTTCCCTCTTATTGTTGTGAAATGTGTCATGGCATATTATGGGTATTCTGTATGAACTACATTTCTGTAATGATCTTCTCATTTAAGGTTGCTGAAACTTTAAGATGGACAAACCACAGAAGGACAGTCCGGTTGACAACAAGATGACCGACTCTGGGAAGAAAAAGGTTAGTTTGATGGAGTCACTGACAACACAACAGCCATTCGTCTTTTCAGCTGAACAAATGACAATAGCTTTTTGTGATGTGTAACAATGTGATCAGTTTGACTATGTAAGTCACAACTGTCTGACATGTCATTGTTATTTGCCTCTTATGTCATAGATGAACCTGATCAGATGATAGTACTATATAGACAGGATGTATTTGTGACGACACTGCACTTCAGTAAATATGTGCATGACCTTTGTAATTTACACATGACACAGATTTCTTTGCTATTTCTTTGCTGTATTAAGTCCTGCTGCTGCGCTGACCTGGTGCTGAAACAGAGGCCCTCTCAGCTGTTTGAATCTGTGCTAAAATCACATCAAATTTGGATTCAAATATAAAGAAATAAAACTAATAAGGAACAAAACTGTAAAAGACCTCAGTGAAACTTGATTTTTGTTTTTGTAGTTATTTTTACTCTTTGTTTATAGTGACGTGAGATGCAGAGGCCTAGAGGGGCATTTTATATTGTTGCAGTCTTATACTAAGATAAAAAAATCCCTCATCAATCTACACTCAGTACCTCAAAGTGAAAGCTGACATAAGTTTTCAGACCCTTTGCTGTGGCACTTGATATTTAGCTGAGGTTCCTCCCATTTCTCTTGATCATCTTTGAGATGTCTCTACACCAGAGAGCATAGTAGTGACCATAATTCCTAAATGTAAAAGCAAAACGTTTGTAATAACCACACTTAATACATTTACACATTTATTTGCAAAGATTTGTAAAATTCAGTTTTCATGTGTTTTAGCTTTCACTGTCATTATGGGGTATTGAGGGTTGACTGATGAGGAGGAAAGTTATTTTGCTTTTTATTTTAGCATAAGGCTGCAGCATAACAAAATGTGAAAAAAATGAGTGGGTCTGAAGACCTTCTCAATGCACTGTACATTAACATTTCCATTTAAATCTATGTATTTATTAAACAGGTGTATATTCATGCCTATAAATCTATAATCATACCTGTATTCCTACTTGCCTACATCAGTAGGAGTGTCATGTAAGAAATATATGTGCGATATATTTCCTCTCTCTAAATGTTACTCGAAGGTGACAAATGTCACAAATATGTTATCTGAAAAATGAAAAGTATAAGTGGAGACATGAATAAATAATATAGTAAGCTAAATAATTTACTGATAAATTGATTGCATAAATTTTCTTTTTTATCCCAAACAGTTAATAAATTAAACATGGATTTGTTGTGCCTTCTATCTTATGCTGGTTGTTTTTGTTTTTGTTGTTTCCTTTTTTTAAACATAAATTATGTATCTATTTTACATTTTCCCTACACAACATTTCCTTATTTTTTTCAATTTTGCCTATATAAAAATGAGAGCTTGTCTAAAATCTGATCGTATTTTTATATCTCATGAGCTAACCACTGTATGCAGCAGACATTTGTCTTCTAGTTTCCCTATAAACTCAAAGAAAGTGAGATGTCTTACTAGGAAAATGGTTTGAAAAAATCCAATCCATGAAGACATACAGCAAATAGCCATAGGAAGATAAATGGGACAGTAAAACACAGTTGTATAAAATATATTTTATCAAGTGATAGGAGGTAAAGTAAAAGAAAATACAATTTTTATTGTGAGTTTTGAAATCACATTTATATACATATTTCACTATAATTACGGATAATCAAAGTTGTCTCAGTTTGTAATTGACATTGGTAGAATAATTCACAGCATCATTATTAGTCATAAAACAGTATCTATTTGTGCAGCTGGTTGCTTTCAACAAATTATTTACTGAGATTTGAGAATTTAAGAGGAGAATTTAAGCTCTTATTTAATTACCTCTTTCTAAACTTGAGAATATGTATTATTTGTTCAGGTAGTAATAAAGCATTTATAGAAGGCATAGCAACCCTGACCACAACCCGTGTGTCATATCCATTTGGCACCACTAATTGAAACAAAAGAAACTATTTCATCCTTTTCTTTTAGTGTCAAGAAAGTGACTTTTTCCTTCTTAAATCTTAAACCTCTTAACTGGTATGGAGATGACCAAGGGTCACATGCTATGAGAAAAAAAAACATGTGAAGATCCATGTGCATGGATTTCTTAACTGTGTGCAGAGATTGCAAAATGACAGAGCATGTGGGAGAGCACATTGGTGAAGCAGTCCATGTGCATGGATTCATAAACTTTAAAGGGAACAAAATATGTATTTTGACAACTCTTTGTCCTGTACATGTGAATTATTAAGCTAAACTGCACATGTGATATAATTTTAGGCAAATTGTACAAAAACCAAACAGGAAATTAAAAATGTTCTCTTTATAGTCTCAAAATGTCACCAATGGACAGTGTATGTCTGTCATTAAGGATTAAATAATATTTAGGTTTGAGGCCAGGAAGAGTATTGTGTGCATGAATCAAATTATTAACGGGAGTTGTATAGTGTCTAATTTAAAGTCAGCTCTTACTGTCTTATTGTTATTGTACTATGTGCCACCTCTACAGTGTACTTTGTTAAGCTGTCAGTTTGTACAGAGTTCCACATCAGTGTTGTTGTGTTTTTACCACGTGTCCTTCAAAAGACAGGAGAGGTTCCCTGGCTGCTCTTCTGGTGCTATATCTTAAACAGGCAAAAGATTGATGTTGTCGTACCATACAAACGCTTTGTGAAGTGAGGTGAAGTGAAGTGGCTGTTATCTATCAACCCATATCTATGAAGGGCTGGGTCCTGCAGAGCAAAAATGCCTCTGCATTTATTATTTATGTTTGGGTTCTAGCCACCTGATGCACATGATCGTGTCTTCGTCTAACTTCTGTAAGATCATGCTTGAACTGAGTATTGGGAGTCCATTATAATGCAAAACAAGTGTGGTAAAGGAGATGCTGCTGCCTAAGCCTGTTTATATGGTAACATATGCGAATGAGAAAGAAGGACTTTACTGGGGCAGAGCTCTACTGGGACACATAGTACAAGCCTATTATTATCAGTGAGCTATTGGCATGAAATAAATATATATGGGCAGATTTACCACAACTCCCACATAGCCCTACTTCCTAGGCGCTTACTTTTAGTGGGTTGCTTCCAACTTTACGAACTGTTAAAAATAAATACATGCACACTGATACAACAGCTTACCATGTTTTTAGCCATGTTTTTCCAGCTTTACATTCAGATCTGCTTAGCATCAAATGATCACATATTTTGGTGGAGAGGGTGACACTTTGAATGAACGGTACCTTCTTGTGCTTCACTTCACTACATTTTAGCAGCTCAACATTATGAGCTCCAAGACTTAACAATGCCTTCACCTTTTCCTTTAGCCTTAACTCCAGTCCACCATCCTTTCTCGCTACTTCTAACACTAACCCTGTTATGTCTGGATCAAGTAGCCATGCCTTCAGGTCATTGCTCTGACCTGTGGTCTGTTGGTGTAAGGTTTAGCTTGATGCTGTGCATACAAAAGATATTTGTTTCTTCACTTAGCAGTGTTTGAGTGTTAATTGCTTCTAGACTTGGCTCAAATCAGTTTCAAGGAGGTGGTTTATCATTGCAGTCCAGATACTGCAAATCCCCTTTGAAATACAACCTCATCACTTGGTACAAGATATTGATATAATATTTACAAGTTATGGGAGCACGATCAATCATCATTTTGAATTTTTATCATGATTCAGATAAAACAAGATGGACTCTACAGCCATGCTCGCATCTCTTGAGGCTGTACTTAGTTACAGTGGTGGTTTGAGCTAAATGCTAACGTTGCTAAAATGTTCACAATGACAATGATAAAATACTGATTTTAAATGGGTGGAATGTTTACCACTGTGCGTGTTGCGTGTTACTTCATGCTAACATGAACTAACAAACACAAAATACATAGTAAACCTGAGGCTGATGGGAATGTCATTAGTTTTTCAGCTATTTTATCATAAATCAAAGTGTTGAAAGCTTTTTGTTCTGCATTGCTCTTATGTACTATGGGGCTTAATTAACTGCTACTGAGGTTTGGCATTTTAGTCTTGTTATGATTTATTTTAGTACCTGAGCTACCTATTCACAGCATCCCTTTAATCTAATAATAGACCTATGTGTTTGCAATTCCATTCACTCTTTTGATATATCTGTTCCTTTAGTAGCATACAAATTTTAATGGCACTTAGTATACTGTACATTTTTGGTACACTGTTCATGCTCTACTACAAGACCTTGTGTAAGAGTTGCCTTTATCATTTTCCACCTTTGGTCTGTCTTTGCTCCTGCTCTCCCCACATGTCAAACAGAGCAAGCACACGCCATCATAAACTTTCCACTGTCTTGTCAGTGTTTGCTGTTTAAGTAGTGATAGACAAAGGGGCAAAGTGAAGGGAATAACCCAGTTTCCTGGCCTAGATTCCTGGACCTATATGAAACGTCCTCTGCTGAATTCCCTCGGTTTGGGTCTGACCTTGATGTTGATCAACAGTAATGTGACTGCCGCTGACAAGGCCTCTAACATATCTCTGTGTGACCGGTATGAACCTGTGTGTTCTGTTCTCTCTCAATAGCAGCCAGTCACAGCCTGTCTGTTGAGTGCAGCCTTCTTCGGCTCCCTGGGGTCATCTTTCCTTTACGGCTACAACCTCTCTGTGGTCAACGCTCCTGCTCTGGTGAGTCACACTGTTGGGCTGTCTTGTGAGGCTTCTTGTGGGGAACTACCACTGATTTCCCACATTTTGCTGGTTAGCACTAAAGGAAATCAATAAACATTCACTTAGATGGTGTTTCAGAAGCAGGTTTAAATAAAGTTATGAATTTAGTGCTGACAGAGACTGATTCATCCCCCATATTCAACTGATTGTCCAAAATGAACACAATCAGAGTTTGTAGGAAACGTCATAGTTGTGTTAAAACCATAGACTGTAAATAAAGATGGGCGTAGCCTCCCTGATGTCACCCATAGGTTTCTGTAGAGCGCTTTTGGAGCTCAGAGTGGGCAGCTTTGCTGTCGCCATATTGGCACTCCTTGACTTTGCCTAACTCCCGGCTAATCGAAAAATAGGCAAAGAGGTGGGATGCATGTGGAGCCGAGACCTCGTGCATGTGCTCACCCACCTGTGACTCAAAGCGGCACACCCTCAATTATGTCCAACTTTAAGCCTTAATAAAATTTAAATGGGTTATATAAAAAGTCACCCCCTGTACAATTGTCATGAAGGGGGAAATTAGCTACACAGACCAAAACATGACCAAAACATCTATGGGGATTAACTCGCTTTTGGAGCAAGCCTCAAGTGGCCATTCGAAGAACTGCTTTTTAGCACTTATGTGTTGGCTTCGGTTTACAGCTCCGGAGGTTGCTGCTTGGCCAAACCCCAGTACAGACCTTATTCAACACCACAAAGTGATCTGTTATTTGACAAGGCACAGTGTTTTTGCGCAATCTTCTGTTTGCCCTCCACATTGTTAAAAACATAGAAGAACAACTAACCTGACAGACAGATCTGAAAGTTCTGTTCATATTCTATAATTGGACGTGGATCAATAATTCTAACACTTTGTTGTTCAATAATACTTTCATCCTACATGCATACAAACACAGACGGGAACTTTTAATCTCAAAAGTGATATCATAATCACTTCCAAAAGTTTTTTTTTTTTGTGCAAATACTGTAGCTGCTGGAGTTTGATTAACTTTATCATTTTTTACTGTGACCTTATCTTTAGTCTCAGATGGAGGTAAATGTAATTAAAGTGACTGTGGGTTTACTGGGTGGATGTTGTTAATACAAGGCTTCCTGTCAGCAAAAAGAAAAGAAAGACCTCAGCGGGAAGACAATTATATGTATTTGATATTGCTTGGACTAGTCTAGTCTGAAAATCATCTTTGACTGGTGAAACTGAAATTGCAATTTTAAAAAGCCTGACACCACTTTTGGACGAGGAACAGCAATTTCAGAGGTCACACTTCTCATTCTGGCCCTCTGTTTGTTTAGAGGTAATTAGATGCTCCCACAGGTCATTTAATTAGTATTCAAGCATTATAACTCTTAGCTCTGCAGTTGCCAATACAAGTAAAGGTGATGATGCTGGAAATACAGAAAGTAGATGTCAGCTTCCATGAAAAATCATTTTGTGTAAAAACAAACAATAATTTCTTTTTAAATTAAAAAAGTAAATGTTAAGTATAAATATTATGATGTGATGTGTTTAACTTTTCTTCAAACATTTAAGACAGAAGTATTTCTCTAGAGTATCATCCTCATTACTCAATGTGCAACAATCAAAGATAAAGTTTAGAAAAAAACATCTACTGTCACATTACTTTCCCATTCAGCAAAACGCCCCTTAAAAATGATGTGATGTCTGAGGTCTTTGATGCAGGAAATTAATAAATATGGATCAGGGAGATCAGAAACTGCAAACTGTGTATTAGAGTGATACCAAAGTTTGCTTGTTTATCACTAGTAGTGTGATAATGTATTAAAGGTCCCATATTTTACACTTTTTATTACTTTTTATTTGAAGTTCTGATATCCATAAGAAGATATATTTTTGGTTTTATAAACCGTCTTAATATAGCTTTACATCTCGTCTCCCAGGCTTCAAAAGGTCAGTGAGCCAATCAGAAGAGAGGGTCTGAGCCTCTCCACTGGGCTTGTGGCATGGCTGAGGGCGGTGACTGCTTTGCAAAAAGTTATGGAAATCCTGAAGACTCGTTTTAAGGCACAGTTTCTGAATACAGGCTGTGTGCATTTATCTGTGGACTGAGCACTTTGATACTTTCACAGTATTAATATAGAACCTAGACCTGCTTTGTAATCAAAAAAGGCATGGAAATCTACCTTTATACAACCTTTAATGATGTACATTTTGTCTGAAATGTTGCTCAGAACTGATTGCTGCACAGAGATGAGTGGCATCACCTTTTTCCGACTGAACCCCGACCAATTCAAACAGTGAAAACAAGAAAAATCTGGAAAAAATCTACAAAATAACCAAAGCTGTTCTAACTTTCAGAAAATGTTATGTTCATCACTCACAGTAAGAAGCTGATTGAAGCAGTGAAATGGTTCCTGCACAGGCTCACACAGGAGTCATTGCTATGTCGTATGTGTCTTAGAATACCCCTACAGGACGTCCCCACATTTTCAACCCAATTTGACTCATACTGGAATAAGAGTGGACCAAGAGTGGTAGGGAGGTCACAGTGTTAGGCTCTCACAGCCTCAAATGACGGACAATAGGTTTTCAGGGAAAAAGTCACTGTATGATTCTTCCTAAATATGTGACACTGGAACAATTTACTGATTCACTGAGGTAGAAATGGTGTCATGTCATGTTTGAGCTATTGCCACACTCTATTTGTTGCTTGTTCTCACAGTAACATCATCTGCTGCACTGAGAGCGGATTATGTGTGAAACATCCTTGGCTTACAACTTGTTATCATGTCAGCTGCCTTCATGTGCTGGATTAGACACACTGATGCAAAAAAAAAGAAAAAAAACTTTACAGTTCCTTCACTTGAACTGTGAGAGAACAATTCTTTTGATTAGGGCTCGTGTGTACGAGTTGAGCAAACTAGACAACAGATTGTTAGTCATAATTGCTGAGGGGAATTCGGTGGGAAAGGCATTGATGAAAGGGAAAGAGAGGAAACCTGGCGTCTCTGACCTGTGAGTGTAATTGGTAATTGTGAGATCTCCAGGATCACTACTGATTTGCTCCAATGCTGTGCCACTATTTACAGTAAGGAGGAGAGAACCACACATTCTCTCATTACTGTACAGCCCATCATATACTATTTGTCCTCAACCCATCACCAGCACCGGGTGAATGACATATTCATAAAAGTTGCCATCTATTAAGAATCAGAATCATAAAGAACCAATACATGAGTAGCACCTCAGTGCTATATGTCCTCAGCATCATCACTAAGAATGTCCCTTTTCTTATATTATTTCTGATAAGGGGCCAATGATCAACTCTTAATTTAGCAAAAACACAATCATTTCTGTTCCGTTGCACATGCTGTAGCAGTGCCCAACTGGTTTAGGGGATCACTGTGTCTAAACACTGAATGTGGGTGACCTCTCAGATGTCCCCCAAATTTCTCAGTAACAACCTTCTTACAGAATTAACAGGTAGAGCTTCACAAAACTGTAATTGCTCAACCTGCCTGATACCTCAATCACCAGCGCTGTTGGGTTTTTAATAAAAATCTTAGCTCTGCATACTCTGATGATCTTCTTTTCACGCGAGGTTTTATTAGACACTAAAACAGGCAGGTATTATTTGTGCTTAAAGAGGTGAATCTTGCACTGCACCATCCCACCTGGTCATACCATCAGAAAACCAGCATTAATTTGTTCTATGTGCTATCAATACATGGGGATAAGGAAGTTTAGGACTTAAACTTTGACACAGAATGCAATCAAGCATAAAGTTTTAAGAAGCATCATGCATGGTACCCTTTAAATGGTCAAGCTTAAGCTTGTTTTTTCTCTTTTCTACAAATTGTTTGCACAAAATTCACTAATTCCCTAATCTACAGCGAAGGAATTGCGAGTTATTTCTTATTAATGCAGTAGTGTCCTTGTCCTGTCAAGTTCCCGTTCCCCCTTCTGTGCGTCTGCTGATGCAGATAATTCTCCAGCCTGTGTATGTTGAGCTGTTGCTTGTTGTTTATCCTCCTTCATAGCTTCTGCTCACCAGGAACACGAGCTGATCATTAAGATGGCACTGACGCCTCTCCACCGCTGCAGGGGTCCACCGCGACTCCTCCCGTTTTTACAAAATTCGTATAAAATAAAGCAACGAGCCGCTTTCCTTTTATGTTTGCCAACTGCTGCAGAATGTAAAGTTCATTAAGGAACTGACTGTAAACTCCCAACCCATTCTCAGATGTAAATGAATGACAGAAAAATGCCACATCATAGAAAAAGCAGACGCTTACACATCGAGCCATTAAGTGCCACTAGTTACACTAAGTACAGGGGTTGTGCTTGGTTTTGGGCAGTGGTCTGGTTTCTCTAATGTCATGCAAATGAGAAACCTGGTGTCCGTAATCGGGGTTGGGGATTGCAGAAATCCGATTAACCTGGCTGGTCTTCTCTTTGGCAAAGCCATTTTCTTGGCCTTAACCAGGTTTCTAATCAGCTTTCTCACATGTGCCTGACTTCATACAGAGAAAGTATCGCTGTGACAGCAGTGCAGTGGGATGGAAAGAAAAGATCATTACAAAGAAGAGATACAGCTTGGTATTGAAAGACTGCATTCACACCTAGTCTCTTTGTGCGTCCCGGGTGGATCAGATAGCTATCCATTCTCAAAAACGCTAAGTCTTTAATTCATGCTAAATGCATCCAAGCAGATTTAAGGTGGATTTAAATCTGATTGTTCAAATCTCTGTAGGCGGTTTGAGACTCACTCTAGCCAGATGTTTAAAAGGTGTAAATGCATCTGAGGCACATACATAATATTTACGACTCCTGTCACTATATCACTAAGCAGTCTGTGGAAATGGCCTCTCACTGTCTGATTTTCTTAATACAGCCACTGTCCTCTGTCCTGGTGATAACGGCAGCTAAAGTTAAGTTCAATGCTTCAGGTGATTCTTACACACACGAAAACAGACGTCCTCAGCTGCTGTAGCGTTCAGCTGATCTCTGGTCAGTTCAACCAGTGAATGATCTGTATGGCTGAGGGAGTGGCGTGAGTTAGAGCCCAAGAAGACAAACACATTTTTGTCTTGCTTGTGGTTCATAAATAAGGTTCATTAATGTGTTTGCGTTAGGTTATGGATAGTTAGTTTTGATGTCACAATGAAAAACAATTCATTTATTTTTTCAAGACAAAAAGATAAATGATTGTACAATCAACATGTTTTTCTTTCAATTAAGGCAGTAAAATACAAAAAGCAGGCATGCATACTGTAATTCAGTGTATTTCTTTCTTGCATTCATTTCAGCATTTTAAATCTTCCATTCAAAGTAAGGCCTGAGAAGGGTAAGAAAATGTGATTATTAAGTAGCAGTGGATCTATAACAGGTTACGACAGGGCATATAAGTACATTTAAACCAATTTCCTGCTTAACCTGATTTGTCTGAGTAAACTGGTTTTGTATTGTTTATTTGTTTAGAAGAAATGATGGCAGTAGAGGTCAAGAGTGAATATTTGTAGATGTGGAGGAAATGTTAGGTGAACATATTACTAACTGAGCTCGGTGTGTGTTTGTGGGGAGTGATGACGTCAGATCCTTGGTGTGAGATGGCTGAGCTGTAATGAGAATAGGGTGGGTGATGAAAAACCTTTAGAAACCAGTGGGACCTATGACCCCCTCTTTTGTTTCTCCCCAAAAAAGGAATGAGGTATGGTCTTTTCAGAGCACTGTAGTCACATCAGTGTGACATGAACGTTCACTTTTCAGTATGATGCAAAACAAACTCGGCACTCGGAACTATTCTGCCTGTTGTGTTCAAGGACAGCCGTATCACTCCTGATTCATAGTAGACAAAGAAAATTACTTTGCTACAAGTGCCAGCTCTTCTTTCAGGTCTGTTTTCAGCTCTATCAGGAGTATGTCAAACATAGTCACCACTGTGCATCAGCCTATTATGACTACTTTTATATTTTCATTTCATAACTGAGCTGCCAGCAAAGATAAGACAGCAAGTCTCAAATGAAAAATGCAAGACTAAAAAAAAGAAAACAAAAGAAAACAACAACAAAAAAAAAACTACAAGGTCTTTTATTGTGAATGCTTTTGAACTGACACACTCATCCATAAGGACACCTCAATCAAATCTTGAGTGCTTTGAGACACTTGTTGGTAATTTCAAACACTCTATTCATTGACTCATTGTAGCATGTGCTTCAATCAATTCATTTTCTTAGTGCAGTCACTCACCTCCATCTCTAGTTTCCTCCAGACATGATGTTTAGAATTGAGGCCAAGCAGTTCAGTCTAGGTTTCGAGGGTTCAATCCAGTGATTCTTGTTTCTCACAGTCTGAGAATCCTTCATGTGCTGTTTTCACGGACATGAGGCTTCAATCAGGGCCAAAAGAAGTGAAGAGGTCTGAAAAATTTCCAAATGCACTGTAACAATGATACTGCAACATGATTTGATAATGATTTATTTCATATTTTCTTTAATGTTTTTGAATCATTAGAGTACATTTTGAGCGGTGTACATTTTCACAGGCAGAGGGATTGCTGTATGTCCCCAGTGCATTAACACATTAAAACAAACATTATAAATTGGTAAATCATGCTGCATTTCTGTAGTAAACGAGTTCCTCACTTTCTTTCTTTTTAATAGTTAGCCTACAACTAGGCAAATAATTTAGATTAGTTTGGGTCATAAATGTGATACACTTATACATATGTATTAGTATATTATTATTTACATAACAGGTTTTGAGGTTTTGAATTTTCATAGTTACTTTTACATTTGAATTTAAAGTTTAACGGAAAATGCAAAACATGTAAGTGTTTAACTCTCAAAAACATGATACATTTGAAACGTGCCTGTCCCCCATGCCTCTCTTGTATTGCAGTACATTAAAGCTTTCTACAATAAGACATGGCTTGAGAGATATGGGGAGCCCATCGGAGCAGAGACAGCCACCCTCCTCTGGTCCATCACAGTGTCCATATTTGCTATTGGAGGCCTTCTCGGAGCACTGTCCGTCTCCTTTATCATCAAAGTACTTGGAAGGTGAGTTGCCTCACATGTGCTCATAATAATAACATGTATCACGGCAGTGTAGTGGTCCTGGACCGATAGGATGAATTGAGAATGGTGGATTCGGCCAGAAAACTTTGGGCTTCACAAAGGCTTTCAGATTAAACGAAGCGGACTCACTTTTAGCTGGTGCACATAACAATGGTGATGCTGCTATGGCTCAGCTTCAGTTCACAGGGTTGGATCCAAATGTGTAAGAATAAAGGACCTTTCTACGAAAAACTGAGTCATCATTCTACAGCATTCCGACATGGGCCAAAGTACTGCAGCTAAAACAGTGATGAGAAACAAAGAGGATTAAGAAAGGACAATATAATCACTTTACTTTCATTGTAAGTGAGTTCAGAATACAGAAAGAAATATCTGTAACAAACAGCATGAAACTGTTTGACCAGAAAATGATGAATTATATTTATCAATCAATAATTTTCATCTCATGATTTGGCAGCAGAAACAATTTTACATTTTGAAATGATCTGGAAGTGCGATATTAAAAAAAAATTTAAATTAAAAAAAATTATCACGGTTCATCTTGAGGTGTACATTATGAAGTAATCCATTACTTTATTTAGTATTCACTCTAAAGCCGGAGTCGGCAAATAGAGGTCCATGGGCCAAATTGGCGCTCATGGTCTGGCTTGTCTAGACTTATTAATTAGGAGGAAGGACTGCAATTTTTCATTTTTGCTCCTCCACCTTTTCTGGCTTGGTTCAAACATCCCAGGATATGACATACTATATATAACAGATCTATTTACTGCCTGGCTGAAGGTACAATGCTCCCACTTTTAGAGCTTTCTTCTCCTTTTTCTTTGTCTGGCTCTTGGTTCTCACTTTCTTTTATTACCCTCTAAACCTTATACAGTCTTTCTCCTTCCTCCAGTCCCTTTAAATCACTGTCTGCCACTGTCACCTCATTGCAGGAAATGGAAGAATTCACAATGTACATGGGAATTTGCCATTACACAGAACAAGAAAAGCCACAATGACTTTTCTCAAGGGATTCTGTAATTGGGTTTAATACGACATCCCTGTAGCACATAATACACTACCTCTGTTTGGTATTAGATGAGACTGTCAGGCAGGTGTTGATTCAACTGACTCAACATCATTTTTGTGCTAGTATTCATGGTACAGGGGGGATACACCCGAAACCTTGCCACTACAGAGAGCAAGAGATTACATAAGCACAATGGCTAACAATGTGTCAGCCATAGTCTTCTAGGTGCAGATTTTGGTGCACAACAGACTCCTCAAGAAATTCCTGAATCTGGGTCTGAATGAGGCTCAAACATGTGGCTGAGTCTCTTCGATGTTTCCTCCACTAACCACACTGCTGCTTCATCAGTAAACCGTGGTAAAAGTGGTGGTGGTGGTAGGCGGAGCATTAGGCCTGATCCAAAATGAGGAAGTAAGCGTAGATACAGTTACAGTTTTTTTTCCACCTTTTTTTGTGTGGGAAAACCATGTTAAACAAAATATGAATCAGAGAGTATTTTTTTATATAGTTTACATCATGCCTAGAGAGGAACTTAAAGAACCATTTCCGTACGTGCTCAGTCACGATTCACCAAATTCCCCGAAGAGGAAAACTGAAGCAGAGTTTATTTGTACCTCTGTCTGCGCTGATGTTCTCCCCTTAGTTTGCACTTACAGACACTCAGGATCAGTTAGTGTATTGTGCTCATTATGTATGAAGAACTAGAACTACCCTTCACTTGTCTTGCCAGCTGCTGTAGTGGACCCAGTGTGACACTCATTAGTTGTTTTCCCATCCAACCCCTCATCTCACTTGAATGCTTGGTGAATGAGACAGCTGGTCCTATAAAGTGCTGGCAGTAATGAATGTTGACATAAATACTGAGCTGTCTTACTGTGGCTTTTATCTCCTACTTACCACAAATAAAGAGAGCTATCATGTTGGCTTGTATTTTTTATAAAAATGGCCCTGGAATTATTTCTGTTTTTGATATAAAAAAAGTTACAGCCATCCATACGTTGCCTATATAAATGTTTGGGGTAGTTTGCTTCAGACTGAGAGACAGTGGTTTGACAACTTATCGTGCACTGTGAGATCCAGTCTGGCAGCCAGTGTGATGAGTTTTGTCAGGTTTCAGCCTAGCTTTGTTGTTTCACTGCCCCGGTGAACGACTGCAGAGCTGTATCCCCCCCCCGGGACACACTCTGACACACAGACGTCAGTGCTCTGAAATAATATACGTTCAAACGAATCCATTATCCATTAATGATGAGGATGTCGCTCTCGGAGCAGGGAAAGACTTATGACACTTTCATTCTGAGTCATTTGAGAAAATTAAGATGCCCTTAAGATTCACCTTGGATTTCTCAGGTGGCGATCCCCACTATGTTGATTAGGCCGAAACGTATTATTCATTCTCCCTCCATATTCTCTGCTCGACATCTGTGGGCCATCTGCTACTTTAGCACAATGTCTTGGAAAGGTTGAAATTCAGATGTCAGGGAGAAGAGTTGAATATATATCAGCAGATGAGGGCACATGGAGCAATCTAAAAGAGCAGTACTTCAAAGAGTGACCAAGTGGTTCATTAAAAGTTTTGCCAGTGAAGCTAAGGGAAATGCTTTTTCTTTTTTTTTTTTAATTCTTGAAGTCTGAATATTTCAACACAGATACATTCTTTATGATATAGAGTTTGTATAAAGGTCAAAGTGGTTAAACCTCCACCCCACCCAGTAAGTTAGAGCTTAGTTAGATTTATACACAGTTAAGAGAAAACACATTTGTCTCTCTAATAAAACAAACAATTGAGATTATGGTGCTACTGCTGTGGTGTCAGTGAGTGGATCTGAAATACATTGACGTGCTTCCTTTGACAGGGTTGAGTGAGGGAGCCTTCAACTCAGTTCAAACCCAGTCTGCTCTTGAGACACTCTCAAGTGTGTAGGAGGAGACCTCAGTGTGAGACGAGCAGAACGATCAGACAAAACTGCTGCTAAAAACCGAACCAAACCAAAATCAACTGGAAAAAGCACATTTTCCATCAACCTTTGACATTAGATAATAAAACAAATTTTTACTCTTAATCACCAACAGACCAATCATCTTAGCTAACACGAGGATTTCCTTAAATTGATCCTTCTTGTTGTAGCCTCCTAACAATCCTCAAGCCTCATCAATTTCCATCTCATTGATACAGGAGAGAGTTGGATTTGGTCTCCATTACTCAGTCCAACACTTTGACAATAAATGAATCATATCCATCATCAAATACTTTCACTGGGTGCAATGCAGTTCGAAAGCTACAGGTCTTTTGTTGGAAGCGATCTGAACAGATCTTCAGTCAACAAACACTACGGACCTTTGTGAGGTTTCAAGGGGCAAATTAGGTCTCGTTTTGAAGGCGTAAGAGGGGTCTTGAATACTTGCCTGGTATCGTATCGTAGCTTTGTAGTCAGAAGTCAAATAAGGCCAATGAAAAAGCAAAGTTAAATCTGAAAGCCAGGCACGAAACACCACAGTTTGTTGCTGATGTGAAGCACAGGGCGTTCATGGATATTGAACTTAAACTGATATACTGTATTTACTATCAACCTGGCACATAATTTGCAGGTTGTTCTTGATGTTCTCATATGAAATTGTTCTGTAACCATGGAATTTGTGTCAGTTTCCCAGAGGTATTTACACTTTGCTGGCTGTTTCAGGGCAACATCCTATTAATAGATTTAGAAATGTTTGATGTTATGTGCACACGAGGGCTGCCTGAACACGCACCATTAGTTTTAGTCTCATATGAGAAGCGAAGGCCCAGATTCAGTCCTGCCCTTCAGGTTCTCTGAAGGAACCATGTTAATGGGCTGCATTCCTTTGTGGATTTGTACTTTTCCTCAGAATACACACTCAGTCCATCCATTTCTTTATCCTCTTGCAGCCATGAATGCCACTCTTGGTTATTGTTCTACATTAAAGCCCTTATGACCACTCTCATCTCTGCTAGTTTTGTTCAAAACACCTAGTTGAAATGGATTAGAACTTGTATAATATTCCTGTAGGATGATTTTAACCTGTGCTAATATAGTAGACATTTTCTTCTCTTACAGCATTTTCCAACCATTTTTTCTTTTTGACTATAGAAAGGGAACCTTGCTGGCGAATAACAGCTTCGCTGTAATAGCTGCAATGCTGCTGTCCCTGGGTGAGAAGGCAAAATCTTTTGAGATGCTCATCATTGGCCGACTCATAATGGGGGTTGACTCTGGTAAGAGTTTATCTACTCACAGCTCAAAGTTTGATCAAAAGCTGTACAGACTTGAGATTGTCTCAGAAAGCCTCTATTCAAACATGTGAGATGTGGGTCCTTTAACGTTGTCCTTGGATTCCACTGAATGCCCCGTATTAAAGTTTCCAAACCTTAGACATGAATGTAATTTGGCTTAAAAACCATATTTATCACAACAATGATGTCACCATTTTACCATTTTAACAGTCTACACTTTGATCACAGCTAAACAGCCCAAGCAGCCTTCAGGCAAATAAACACACATTTACCTGAGTTGCTGAACACCACCCCAGAGAAAGATTCAACTTTTCAAAAAATGCTCATATCTTACCTGCAGCTTCAAATGAGATCGAAACGTTTGCAGCTCAATTTCAAAAGTGGTTTGTTAAGCTAGCATGAAAATAACAATAAAGTATATATATATCCTCGGCAGAGATCAAGGATCACTTACTTGTCAGACCTGAATGCACTGATGATCAGTAAACAACACGACTTTGATTATAGGTGTCACTTTCTCTTCTGGCTGCACATCTACAATCATAGAGGAAGAGCACAATATCAGTGCTTATTCATCCCTGTCATTTGTGTGTTATGTTGCCTGCAGACACACATTTAAGGGAGATGAAACTGTAGTTAAACTGTCAGACAGTAGCTTAACTTAAAATTAAACAGAAATGCAAGAAAAAGACTTATTTTCTAAGTCGATTATCACAAAAGTTGTGTTTATTTGTAGAAAAAAGTGGAGCCTGAACTTTCAGGCAAGTTTGACGTCTTAATACTGAAATATAACTCGGTTTTGGTAATACCGCCTCATTACATGTGCTTAACTCTGAATATACCCCATTGCAATCAGTGACGCATATACACATTCACAGCAGAGCACAGTCACTTGCTTACACTTTCGTTATTAATGTTGACATTTTCCATTGCACAGGTCATCTGTATAATTATCCATAGTGATGCCCCACATTTCTTGGCAGTTTAGCGTTTGTCAAATGTTGCTGGAGGTTGGATACTATCAGTGTAGGTGTTAGGCTTGTGGTTTTTCTGTGCTTTAACTCCTGCTTTTGCATGATTTTAATGTCTTGTTTTATTCCTGGTAGGTATAGCTCTCAGTGCCCTCCCCATGTACCTGGGAGAAATTTCCCCAAGACACATCAGAGGGTCCATTGGCCAGTTCAACTCCATCCTGATCTGCCTGGGAGTGTTCACAGGACAGGTGCTGGGTCTGCCTGAGCTGCTGGGCCAGGTCAGTGTTGTTAGAGATTATAGAAATTTACAGACATTTATGGTTAGCGGTTACTATTGCTAGAGTAAAAAAAAATCTAAATTGGGATAACAAAGTGAAGCCTTAGTGGAGCTAATATTGAGTTGTGCAAGAGACAACCCCCACAGAAATCTCTTTTTGTGGAGAAGATTTATTGACTTTGTAGGGGTCTGGAGAGAATTCATTGATTTTTTTTTTTTTGTTGACCTTAATAAAGTCTAAGTTTGCTTTGGGGCCAAGATCCAGCAAACACATAAGAACTGCAATATAAACTGCATTTCTACTTTGCCTACAGCCTTCAGCCCTTCTAGTTGCTGCAGATGCTGTTGATAGGTAATTTGTACTGACTCAACATTACATGTTGAATTTAGAGCTACTACCAGTCAAATGTGAACCCATCCTGACTTAAGTGATGCTTTGACTCCTTTCGCAGCACTAGACATCTGTGGGTTGCCCAGACACTTGTCACATATTCCAGCCTACTCTACAAAGCTCATACAAACATACACGTAGGGAATAGAATAAGATTTATAATCTCCAGGTCTCCAGGTTTACTTCCTCTTAATAATAAACATGAAGAATAATGAAAAACAAGAATGAACCTGTGTAGGAAAACTGTTTTTTTATCTACTGCAGAAGATCTGTTAAAACAATAATGGCCCTGAAAATCCTGCTTTTGAAGCTGTCTAGCAAATAAAATTGCTGCATCCCCACCTCAAATGTTTTCAATACATTTTAATGCTTTAGTATTGCTGTGTGCAGTCAGAGGCGCCATATCACAACATACCCATCGTCTGTTTGGTGTAAATCTTTCAACATGTGCCATAATAGATTTTGTGTGAAGTGACTCTGTGAGTACTGCGGCGCTCCTTTGTGGTAAATGGTAGCAGTCATGCAGTACTTAATTTATTCAAGAGAAATGCCAAAAGTTGTTCAGACGTTGAAGAGCTGTATCACGATTCAAGTTTCAGCTTGTGTAAATTCATCTCATTCAATCAGTGTCAAATCAAAATGAAACATGATGAACATAGAAACTTTTGAAGGAGTTCACTATTAGCCACAATGCTGGGGAGTCCGTCGCATTTCATTTTTTGAGGGTCAAACTTTGTCGAAACAAATTAAAAAAAAAATCCGACACAACATAGACATTGAACTCTGTCGGTGGTCTTCACCTATTTAGAGGAACATGGGTGCTGTTTGAGGGCCCGAATGTTCACATCTTAGACAGAGAGGACAGATGGTTTGAGAAAGTTGCAAAGCAGACCACATCAGTCTGAAACCTGCACTGGACATTAGAGTAGACCTGCAGCACCAGCGGCATCATTCCCTCGTTGTTTCAGCCAAGGATGGCTGCGGTGTCCTTAATCTCTAATCACAGTGCCATCTTGACATCCCATTGGTTTCAAAGCAATTCACACTTTAATTCTTGAGACTCTGGTAACTCCTACATATATGGCATGTGAACTTGCGAACAATCTCTGCGGCTCTCATGTGACATCGAGGTGTGAATTAGCTATAAGGTTTTAAAGGCTGAGGACTTTCCATTAGTCAGTAGAGCTGATAAAGCGTCATGAGAGAGTGGCATGACTTCTTCAGGTCCACAGCAGCTACAGTCCAATAGACAGTCTCATTTCGACCTGACATTCAAGGTCCTCCGTTCGCACATACTGATTTGCCATCCCATTTTTGCTGGACAACTGAATAGTTCAGGCCATCTCAGCAACACGTCTTCCAGCCACTTGAGTAATTAACTCACGTTTGTACCTTGCACAGTGTGTGACCGGTTCTATCTGTCCCTTGTTTCAGTAAGATATCGGCAAGAATTCTGAGTCACACTTTGTTTACCCTAGAGGAAATGGTATCCAATCCCCCCACCCCCATTAACCTTAATGACCCACTTTACATAAGTTTAGCCATGTTGACTCGACCTACTGCTGAGGCATTTTTTATGATGATCGTGATCCAGTCCCCAAATACACAATTGATTATTCATGCGCTTGGCTCACAGTTTATCTTTTTAGGGCCTAAAACAGACATTAGCCAAAGGCACATACACTTTGAAACCCAAATTTAGTTGTGTAATGTGAACAGAAAGCCAATGATATAACACGCTCCACTCCTGGCACATTCTATTGACTTAAGCTCACTGCTTACTTTTGGCACTGTTTTAAAAAATTAATGACTGAATGCAGTTCTCCTCTTAATTTCTCTCCCAAATTGAAAACATGCGGTTATATCCTTTGGCATAAATTAGTCTATTATGTAAGAGTGACCTTCTGTTGCTATTCTTCTAGGGCTGTAGGCGAAATGTGTATATTACTATTAGGTTTAGTTTTCAATACAAATACTGTTTGTACTACTACTCCACATGAATACTGATAGTTAAATATCCCTTTCAAACCAAAGCCATTGGGTGTCAAATTCACATTAAAAGGAAAATACGTTATAAAACTGCTACTCGATGCACCACACTTAACAAGTCAGTTAATTGAGAACTATTAATTGCCCTGATTGTAAAACAAAGGAAAGATGTTTCAGATCTGTTCAGATACAGCTGTTATTCAATGAATAAATAAATGATAAAATCAGAAAATGCTGACGTATTGAGCAACGTCAGTTATGATCTGTCAAGCACTAGTGAGACCAGCGGCAGACAGCCTGTCAGGAGCACCAGGACATTTCCCGTTGGCCTGAGCTTTGTTTAAGCCTGCGCCGTGCACGGTCAACTTGACCAGTGATAATATGATAAGCAGGAACGAGTTGATGGACCTCACCACAACGTCGCTGCTACTGTCAGCCCTATCTGTCTACAATGAGTTGCCATTGATAATGGCCATCAGTAATAATAATTATCCATTGCTGATGAGCAGTCAGTAAAGTGAAGATGAGATAGCCAGAAAGGAGTCACGTGATATTTGTTAACCGTCATTCGGGGGGGGGGGGGGGCGCAACTGCCCTTCACCTCTCACCTCATGTTTTATTAATTTAGTGAAATAATATAATGATGCTGTTACTATAAAGTTTAAAAAAAAAAGAAAAAAAAAAAAGAATTGAATTGAATTGAACATATTTTTTCAGATTTGTTGGTCAGTCACAATGTTTTGTATTTTTTTCATCTGGATAACTTTCCTTCTAGATTAATATAGTGGCCAAATTTATAACTAGTCTGGTACACAGGATTGGCCCTACAATATTGGTCTGATGTTTGTGTGAGGATGTCCTGATTGAAATACATGTATCAACACTGGGCAGCTTCGTACAGTCAGAGGTGTAGAGCTACTGCACCGCCCCGCTGCCTGCCTTCAATCTAATGGCGTGCTGGCAGAGTGAGACGTCATTGCAGTCATGCACATTAAAACAACATTAAATCAGTCTGTGTAATGCACTGTTTACATTACCATTCCCAACAAATATCAGGACATATTTTGATTGATTTTTCATGAGTTTTGTCACTAAATGAAGTTGGTGGTGTGCAGGAGCTTCAGATTTGACAAAGTAATAACTCACTGAAGCAACCATTAGCATTTTATTATGAAATGTCTGACAATCAAGTAAAACGAAGAAATAAAGAGTTTAAGAAGACTTGAGCACTTCTTCTTGACTGTGTATTGGTGAATCAGGTGAATGTCATTCACAAATTTAAATCACAGCAGCAGCTGCTTCTACATACCTTCTGGGGCAAGATGGCAGGGGAGTGTGCAGAGTCTGGAATCGTTTGTAAACTGCAATTGCTACCTCATGGTAACATACTGCAAAACAACAATCAACTAGACTGCATCCACATCCTGTTTTGTTTGGAGCTTATCCCTCCTGCTTTAACATATGTGCAGAAATCAGTACTGCACATATCCAGCTGCATTTATTCCAACAATGACGATGTGAGAGTGGCAAACATATTTCATAGCCAGTGAATTTTGGATGAATCTCCATATTTTCCATAATTTCTATAGGCCCATGCATATCCTGCATGAAGGCTTGAGAACTGTTGTGCTTAATCTGCTCTCTGTTAGCTTTTTGATGTCTTTTCTATGATTTTCCTTTTCAGTGGAAAAGGAAAATATTATGAGTTCATATACCATGTTTCTTGCTGTGGATTAAAAAATGACTGTCACCTTTTAAGCTACTTGACTTTGATGTGTGACTTTTGAATTAATGCTTTAGGAGGTAAAACCACAATTTAATCTTCCCTAAACGTATATTTTCACTTCCAACTGGTGAAAGAAAATATCAGTAATGTTTAGATTTCACTTTATTGTCTTCAATTGTGAATCCCCTCATTCATTCAATCACTCATGGTCTTATTTTCAGAGAATTATCGTTTCTTTTTTTTTTTTCACTTTCACTTTGACATTTACACATGGGCATAGTGTCAGAGTGTCGAGCAAAGCAGATACTCATTTTTAATTTATAAGTATTGGTTTGTCCAATCCATCACTTCGACCTGCAGAGCACCTTTATAATTTCATATGGAGCCGTTAGTCTTCATGCAGCCATTGTTATGTATTCATATCACCTCTGTGACACCCTGTCCTTGCCATTTGACGAGCGTCACAGACATATGTGGCATATCTGATGATAATGCCACCGTTGTCTTTACTGGCCTTTGGTTATGAGACTCCAACAGGTTTCCTCTCACTGGAGGCTCCTTTTAATGGGATCTGGTTTAAGATGTCACTAAGATGTACAACGCAAAATGGTGATAAGCTTTGACAAATGATAATTATTCCAACCTTCGTGCTTAGCCACTGACTTTGTCCCAGTAGGGAAACGTGTTTATTCCAGCATTACAGCAGAAACAGGCTTTTAGCCAGTCTGTCACTGAACTCTCCTGAGACACTGAACTCAGCAGCATGCCTTAAACACAGCTCACACCACTAAGGTTGCATTCAGTGGGCTTAATGGGCCCTTATCTGTGCTGTGTGTCCTCCATCACACCTGACTGTTGCTTCAGAGGGTTGTGTAGATGGAAAAATTGATTGAGGATTATTATATGTATGGGTGGTCACTGTAGTGCAATTTATTTTCCACTGTAGTGTAATTCATCAGACACCGGAGTGTTGTGGTGTTCTGAATGACTTTGATATAGCCCTGTACATATGGTGTATGTGCTGCGTGTGTATGCTTCCAGCTGTTTGCAGTTTAACACTACAGTACACAGTATTATACAAACACCACATGATTAGTTGAGTGAACAGTTTTCTCAAATATATTCTCTTACTTGCGTGTCTTTTGGCTCTACATGGTTCCTGTAATTGAATATTAAAGTTGTATCTGACCTAAAACAAAAAGCTATATGAAACCTGTGGTCACATTTCCTTTACGTGAGTTAACACCCTATGTTTGCCTTTCGTGTGAAGTGTAAATCTCACATGGAATAGCAGTTCCCCCAAATATAAGACGGACCCCTTTCATGTTTTAAGAATGGGACAGCACACACCTGCGAGCGCCAAGTGTCAAACTGCTCTTCAAAGAGAGTATCAGAGAAAGAGGCTTAAAGAGAAGGTGACACTCATTACAAACAGCTATGGGCAGAGGGATGGTGGGCTTTTCTTCTGATCCTGGTATTCCTGAGGCTGAGATTCTGGTGACGTGAGGCTTTTACTAACAAGGTTTTCATTTTGTGAGAATGTATTGTGGAAATGGGGCTGTGTTTATCTAATTCACAGACATACAACGACTCCAGATATGTTTTTTTTCCCTCTCAGGTAATAGGCAGACTAATGGGCTGTGACGAGAAACAAAGTATAAAGGGAAGTTCCTTCCCCTCACTCATTTGGCAAAATGCTACCTGTGCAGGAACCATTTTTATACTTTTAGGAATTTAATAATTTGAGATGCCTCAGCCGGTACTGAATTGATAAAAATGACTCTTATTTACATACTACTTAATTTCACATAATATTTATAAAGATCAGGTAATCCAGAGGTTTCTATCATTATATTAGTTATTAGTCTCTAACCAGTGAAGTGAGTGACAGCCAGTTAAATCTCACTGCCCGCTGTGGAAATAAAGATTTAGAGCTGTTAGTGCCTGCACCAAACTCAGTGAAGATTAGTAGAGTGGGGTCAATTCTCACTTGGGGAATGGTCTAGCTATAAGTAATTACAGTTTTTTGCGAGGAATGTGGAGACATTGAGGTGGGATCAGTTCAGGGATGGATACGGATATATGGATATATGTGTTCGTCTAGTGACCGGTCCTCCTCTTTGTCTTTGTCTTCCTCTTCCTCGACCTCTTCCTCTCGCTCTTGCTGCTTCCATGTTTGCAAAGATCTCACAAAAGCTCACCTGAGGTCTATATGTAATGCAAAGGCTCAGGCTGATTAGTGTTCAATTTCTGCATAAGAGTCTTCAGATGTGTATGTGGGTGGTGCCACATTCAGGTGTGTTTTGCAGTTTGCAAAACAAGTGTTTTCCCAATGATTGCAAGAATTAACTTTTGAACAAAGTGTGTAATGTAAGAAAGTGTGTAGTGTTTTTGCAAGTGTGCGTTGTAGAATTGAAAACAAAGTCTAAAGTAGAAAATGTGTTTTACTTTTGGATCCTTTGTTTAAGGAATGTTTTCAAAAGTGAAGGTATTGAAAACTGTAAGACTGACCTAACACAAATAATATTATCTCGTACAATTGGATACATCAAAGATGCGGTCCACCTGACCTTTCCATTATCTCTATCTGAGAACTTATCTGTTCACGCCACGCCCCTCTATGGCTATGTGGTGGACCTCCTGCAACTGCAGCCATGGATTCATGAAATCCACATTCTCCTTTGTTTCGCTCCTCTCAGCACCAGACAACAAAGATGTGTTTCATCCTTTGCGTTTGTTCAGTCACAGTATGCCAGTGTGCGCCCTCCAGCCTCTGCATTCTCACTGGAGATAATTGGAAAAACGACAAGGCTGTTGGAATACAGCAATAATCCATTTGTCTGCTTTGTTTAGTTCACTGTAATCGAGTGTCACTCTAAGTCGTGGATGGGCCTTCTGAGCTGTGGTTTCTTTCATCATTGTGAATGATGGGCTCAGAGCCAGGCTCACCCAGGTTGCCACGGTTAAAAACAGATATTGGTAGACACCAAAGGACATGCATTTAGTTTTTACTGCAGACAGGACAGGAGTGACACAGTGTGTGTGTGTGTGTGTGTGTGTGTGTGTGTGTGTGTGTGTGTGTGGTCCAGGTTTTACTCATGTTGTGCGGGGCTAAATCTGCTCACACAGTCGCATTAGAGGGACTTATCTTCCTTATGGAGACAAAAATAATGTTAATTATGTCATTTTTAGGGTTAGAGGGAGAAAATAGGAGTTATGGTTAAGGTGAAAGTAAGTCGCCCAGAAATTAATGTAAGTCAATGTAATGTCCTATGAAGTCATGGAGACGTGACTGCATGAATGTGTATGCACGTTTGAATCAGAGAAAACTTCTTTCTGCACCTGCAACTGTTCATACTTTAGTGGTATTTTACTGTCAAGTCAGCTACTGTTTTCTTTGTTTATTCGCAGGCCACCCTGATTATTAATAGTTGTATGTGAATGTAGGATTTTGACAGCACTGCCTTCTGCCAGTGTTTGACATATAGATCTACATGCTGTCAACCTCCTGTGATTAGCTTTCAGTCAGTTTTTTTTTTTTGCAACAAATGCCTATAATAAAAATATAATAAATAGTATAGTAAAAAAGATTTTGAGTGAAAAATTTGTGAGTGAAGTCAAGATCAGCAACCTGTATGACACTGTAGCAGAAACAAACAAAAAAAATTCTTCTATAAACCTCAGACTACAGAAATCAATGCTCATAGAACGGAATTAGATTCTTGGTCTGTCGGAGCAGCCGCTGAAAAGCCACTCTCATCTCCAGCTGTGATAAGACGACCCACATCTCAGAATCTGTGAGACCTCAGGTTTGTGCAGAACACTTACATTTACACAGCTCACACAGGATTTAGTGCAGAGAGGGTCATAGTGAAGAGTTGGACTGTTACCAGTGTAGACATGCCTGTTTTACCTGTCAGAGGCAAAAAGGCATATTTGATTTTTTTTCTTATAATTGGAGAAATATCTCTAAAGGGCAATACCCAGAAACATAATTAAGCTCAAAACCTCCTCAAGATAACAAGGTAATGAGTGTAATGACATTCGTTAAATGTTTCTTTTTTTCCCATCTCATTTTTCGCCATTAAATTAGATTCATTAGTGAGTCATACTAAAGTTTTTTAATAATGTAAACAAGGAACTGATGCAACATTGATATGGGAAAATATTCATATTTTTAGAGATGAGCAATAAAATGGAGAAAGTGAGCTTACTTTCCTTAATTGTACAGTTGTACACATTAACAGGCTTTTCTACAGTGTGAAATCTGCCTTTACCCATAGCCATTTAATGTACAAAAATGCAGTACAGCTTTTGTATGGCTATCAAAACACAGGACACAGGACAAGGTGGACAATGACTGAATATACATAGAAACTTAAACTTAAATTAATGACATTATTTAAATTTACAGTCTCATATATATAATCACCTAGTAAATGTTACTGCAACCAAGACAGACTTTTTATGAGCTGAGAGCGGACATTTGTCCCATTTGCTCAATTGAAATCATTAAGAATAGATTTGTTAAAGAGATGGAGCTGTGCATCCTGTTGTCTTTCCTAAAGGGAATGGTTTATGTGAGGTATACAGACATATGTGACGGAAATCCTGTGAGCTGATGGAAGAAAGTTTGGGAGACCCTGTATATCTGTTCTACTTGGAGAAAACTTGTGTGACTTTTTGACCTTGTGACACTAAGACAAGGTTCTTTGTTATGGCTGTTTAGTCCCACCACCGGAGACTTAACTTATCATCCTCTACGCATACGGTCTATACTATGACCTTGGTTGCTATGGGAACTGGCTAGCTGAATGCTATGTCTTCTCAGCCATCTTAGAGACAAAGAATTGCTGTGTCCCAATTCCGGGGCTGCATCCTTCGGAGGCTGCATTTGAAGATTGATTGTGTCACAGCGGCACGACTAGGCTGTCCCATTTCAAAGACTCCTTCAAACGTGGCCTTCTTTCCCGGGGAAATGGAGGCTCCAACGGGTGGATCCTTTGTGGCCCAACCTATCCCATGATTCATTGCATGTTGGTCATGAAAATAATATGGCCGCAAACGAGGCTGACAGAGAGCCAGATGATAACACTTTTAAATGTAATTATTGGGTTTCAGCTCAGTTGAACAGCTAATGCTCTAACTGTTAAAAATCCAAGAACCTTAAAAGTAAAAAAAAAAAGTTATGTATCGTTGACACCGTCTCATTTCAGTTCGGTCTCCACGGTCTACGACAGCTACAAAGGCCACGTCTTCATGGACCACTTCCTCAGAAGGATGTGGCAACTGAATTGGAACCCAGCTCATGATTTTAGAGCCCAATACTGTTTAAAGACCCGGAAAAGGAATAATAGTTAAAGAAGGAAAAGCCCCTTCACAACATATAGCATGACTATGTTTTTAAAGTGTGTAAGTCAAAGTGTGACACACCATTAATGATGACTGTGTGATGTCAGGTCCGTGGCCTTACCGTTCGATACTGGCTGATCCTCGCACTGCTCTCAGCTCTAATAACTAGCAGATGAGGATGATGGACAATGTTTGTCGGATTCTTTCAGAACATTCAAGAAATACGTTTTGCAAAATGACATTTTTTATTTGTTTATATATTCTTTTCAATTAACCTTGAATTTACCTCAGAGAATGTCCTTATTATCAATCCATTACAGTAATATACTAAAAAATAATGTCATACCCATCCGCTCCATGTTTCATTCAAGATTAAATTCTCTCAAATGAGCCGAACATGCCCTGGATGAGTAATCCATTCATAAAATGATGGTTCCCTTGGAGTCTTCCTGCTCCATTATACAAGTCTGGTGCAACAGTCTGCCACAAGGATTGAATATCAAAATTATTCGAAAGATCATAAATGCAAATAAATTTGTGGACTTTCCTCCTATAGAGTTGTACTAAAGGGCATGCCTGAAGTATATTCATGAATTCAGGTTCAACAGTCTGCATTTTCTCTGAGCTACAGTTGAGACGTCTTTGTGCGACTGCAATAAAAACAACTTAATGTTTTAAACTGATCTAAATGTAAAGTCAAGTATTTGATATTCTTAGCATCCCAATCTCCATCTGCAAATGAGTACTCCAGATCCTTCTCCCATATCTCCTAAAGAGCTTCAAATTTGAGTAGGGATAAATAATTGAATAATAAGCTGAAGCCTCATGTCCTGTACACTTGTAATTTTGGCGTATAAGTCATATTCCTGAGGTAATGTTCAGTCTGACTTTAAAATCAAATCTAAAAGATGCTTTAGTTGTAGATGTTGACAGAAATTGACTCTGGTGCAGTGAAACTCGACTGAATGAGCCAAGTTTCTCCTTCAAAAAAGATCCTCCTAGAGTTAAAACTTCTATATCAACCCAAACTTTCCAAAGAAATGGGTTTTTGTCTATCCTCAGTGCAGGTACTGGATTGTATATTAAGATGTAAATTGTTCTTAGCAGCCTTAGATACTGTATTGCAGACAGCTTGTAGGTGTTACGTAACGGGGTTAGACAAATCTAAGGATTAATTGATTGATAAAAAGGCAACAGGAGATAGAGGGCCCCATTCACATTCATACCAAGGGGGAGCCCTTTCTGGTGGAAGTGTCCATTTTGATATCTATCTTAGACCTCCTTGTCAATTTAGACCTGGATCTTCTCCAAACACAACCTTAGACATTTCCCACTCCACAACAGAAAATGTTTTAAGACCTTATGATGATGTGAATTGGCAGAGTTTGAAGTAAATAATTAAATTAGTTAAGCAATCCATTTGAAGGACATTAACCCATAATGATAATAGCGACCACAGTATCTCTTTTTTGAGAGGGGATAACATTTTTTTCTCACTATTTAGTTTATTTTCTGGGGGAAAATGATGCCCAGTTATGACAGTCCTTCTACAGTTCTTCTACAGGTCATTGAACTGACCCCACTCGAAATAAATGTTTACGACAGTACGGCTTAGACCAGTTCACTCAGTAGCTCCACAGCTTGGAAAATGAATCATTATATTCAAGAAAAGCTGGTTTTGACCTTAGTGAACCACTGCATAACCATTAAATATTTTGTGCGTATAACATTCATTTATGTACTGAATGTCCAATTGTAATACCTGAAATATTTGAGTTAGTAGCACAAGAGGTCCAGGGGCCAGATTTTGACATTTTTGAGTAGAAACACAGCTATGTTTTCCAGGAATGATAATTTAAAAACCAAAGTTATCTTGACTCAGGTGCTCCTTGCTGTTGTAAGATATGTTTTGAAAATCATTGAAAAGACCATGTTTAATGCCAGCTTCCCTAGATCTACCAATCTTTGATACATATTTAGTCTGTTTTTGCATTTTATGAATAAATCAATGTGTAATGGAACAGAAGCCACAGCATCCCTCTGACTACACTCATGTTTGGCTATATGTCTTCTCTGCATCTCTGCAGTCTATATTAGTATATATATATAGTTTTCTGAATTCCTAGGATTGATGATGTTTGGGTTTTGCCTCATAATCAGCTGATGATTTCATGCTTCAACTCTGTCCGACCTCTTTGTACTGTATGGTGTAGCTCTTCTATAACTGAAGCTTTGATCTAGCTCTTTCGTCGATCTTTTGACTGCAGGAGTCCAGGTGGAACTACCTGTTTACCTTCCTGGCGTTGCCGGCATTACTCCAGCTCTGTGTGCTGCCCTTCCTCCCGGAGAGTCCTCGCTACCTGCTGATGGAGAGGAGGGATGAGGCTGGAGCAGAAAGAGGTATTGCATACACTAAAAGAAACATGTGCCTCATCTCACTGACAAACAGGCTGCCACACTAGGCTCTTGTCTCAAATACATCTGTGCTTGTTACAGTTTAAGAGCAACAGTCACATCCACACACTTCTGGAGAGTGAAAAAAATGATTCCACAGTGGTAAGAGTGTCACTGTACCATTGCACAAACTACCATAGTATATCTGCAGGGGAATGATAGAATTGTTTAACAAGACCAGAGACTCATGACTTTCCCATTGCGGAGATTTGTGGCTCATATTGGGCATTGTTTTTCAATTCAGTAAAAAGCTAAGGATGCCGCGATCATGGAGTATTGACCACAGGTGTTTTTAAGGCGATCGGTGACTAGGAGCATTAATGCCGATTGACCGATCACATATTTTTGATGAAAATCAGCCGATCATGATCGGCGGCTGATTAATCAGGGCATCCCTAAAAAAAAAAAGGACATTGCTCAATCCTCGGAATACAATTTATTTCAAATATAATAAAAGAAAAAATTTACAGTGTCATTTTTCTGATTGCTGTCAAAATATTGCAACGTGTCTCTGTTACAATAGTATAAATTGCAGTTTAATGCCATAAAGCAGCATTAAACTTTAGTTTAATAACTTTAGCTGACTGTATTTTAAAGATGTATTTAAATTACCATGGGTATACAAGGCCCTTTAAAGATATAAGTGACTGAAATATCTGAGGTTTAATGTTTTGTATAAAAGCAGTGAAGTACAATTACAATAATAATTTTGTGTTGTATGAATATGGGACTTACTGTAAAGTCAGATTGTACACTAAAACATCCAAAGTTTTCAAACTTACGCCCCAGTTGGACTGGATTTACTGTATGTCTCTAGGGGAGGTGGGATGATTTAAATATTTCCTGTGAGGTTAGTGATTTCAATCCCATCCGGAGCATGTATCAGGGTCATTTTTCACTCCCACCTCAGTAATAATTACAACCACAAAAAAAACTGCTGTTTTTCGGTGAACTCGCTGGTCTCTCTGTAATCGAAATTCTGCCCAGAGTGACGTACTTGTATTTAAAAGTGGATCTTGAGTTCTTGTCCTTCTACTTTTTTCCCTTTTTTATTTATCAGCTCAGTGTGAAAGACTTTTGTTTGAAAATGGAGTGAGTCAGAAATGATTTTGCTGCCTATACTTCCTTACATTTTGAAAAATGGCTCAATTAAAAATATACTAAGCTGTCACTTGATGACTTTGATGGTGAAGAAAACTTAAAAACTTGATGATTGTTGGAAAACTTTTGAAGCGTCTTTTATTTTATGATTTCTAAGTGGATTTATGGATGTATGTATGTATGTATATTCTATGTACATATATGTTTCATGTCTGTTTGTTAATATTTGATGGAATTATGGCCCCAGGAAGGGAATGAGCCAAAGCAATTACGCAATGACCCATACCTTGTTTTGCCACTCCTTTTAACTCTTGACTTTGCAGCTTATTAGCCCAGCATCAATGTAACCTATGTCAATTGATTTAGGCCTGTGCTCCCAACTCTCAACTAATGTATATGCATTCTCATAAACATTTTTTAATTTCAGAGACTTTATATGAATAACCATAGTGTGATCTTGTCAAATGTTAAAAAGCGTAGACATAAAACAGCATGGGGTAGAGGCATAGCTCAAAGTGCATGTGTTAACGAAGCATGTAGAAAAATGTGATGTCAGATATGACTTTGATCAGTTTTCTCTCTGGGGTGTTTTGAGCTCTTTGATGTCATGTCCATACATTATAGATGGGTACCCTCTGAAGGATTAGTTCTTGTGTTCTATGTAGAATGGAACATCCTGTTTGTTTCTTTTGAGCTCGAAGTTCAGCGAGGTCTCAGTGTCACAGAACTTTAGATGAAGCAGTACTATTCATTCTGTCCCCATACTGATTTTAACAAATAATCTGGACGGTTGGGTTTACGTCACTTCTTTTACTTTTACCAAAAATTATATATCCAAAACACATAATACATGTAACATAGACTGGGTTGTTGACAATCAAACAGCATTAACAAAGAGAGAAAACATTCAGGGTCTGATTACAAAGCATTTAAATGTAGTTGATGAAATTGCCAGCACTGCACATGGTACAGTATGTGTGACTTTATGATAGCTCGGTGGCATCTGCTCATCTGTCTCATTCATTTGAAGATAATAACCTATTAACAATACCTGATAGAAACCTAACATGATATCAATAAGAATACATTATGCTTACACCACAGGTGTCCCCTATAGAGCAGAATCTTCTTTAAATCAGATTTTGGTTCGTACACCAGCAGGAATTAATGAGGACCAACTCCTTTTGCTTTGAATTGCTTGAGGGAAATCTCTCCATAGGAAATTGGATCAAATGTACAGTAGAGGCAGAAGTTATTTTATATCTTACAAACAAACGCAAGAGCTAAAGGATAAGTCTTAAAGAGCTCCCACTAGTTATTCTGGGCAAGAAAGGATGTTTTAGAAATCATGAAAAATGTTTTCCGACACATTTAATCTGGCATGGCATCGTCACTAAGTACATCTACAATTGAGTTACTGCATGTTTATTTTGCTTGGCAGCTCAAAAACAGCATCAGAAACATTAAATACTTTCCAGTTATGTCCCATTTATGTTGTGTTCTATTAACATGTGACCTGTTTCTGGTGATCTTATCTGGATAAGGAACATCTTATCTGGAGAGATAGATCACTTTATTAATCTCAAAGGGAACTGGCAGTGTTTCACACACCACTTCACATAAATCACAAAAACAACAAGGATGTAGCAAACAATACAATTAAAAAATATACAATTTTATAAAGATAGAAAAAAAAAAGACAAAAAAAACCCCATTGAGACTAGGTAATGTATCTAGATATAGATCACATAAATGGGGCCTTATTATCCACACTAAACTAGTGTAACCTAGCCAGCCCAATCACCACAGCCAGATGTTTCTGAAGTCTTTGCAAAGTTTAATTCGGCTTTTTTAATGCTTTTTTTCCCATTTAAGTAATCTTACTCCTTGTTTTAGACATTATAAGTCTTCCAATTCAAACTCCAAAGTCCTATTGTTGGAGTCCTAGAGGGACTGATGATGAGATGCTTGACAACTAAAGTCATGTTACTGTGATTTTGAACAAACAAGCATTTTTATTGGATGATTACTCTTTTCCTATCTTCAGACACACAGTTCAGTTTTGGATATTATGAAAGTGTTGCAGACTTTTCTTTTTCTTTATTTCTTTTTTTATGATGAATGTCTGTTATAGTGTCTCTTTGGAAACTATAATTCTAATTTTATTCATGGCTGTTAGTCGTCAAACTTTATTGTTAGAGCTGTTGGAATTCAAGGACGGTATTTGTACTTCTCTTGATGGAACACTTATTTTTAGCTCACTTTCTCTTTTTGCCATCTGTCTTTGTTCTGCTCTCACCAAATAAATAATTCCAACCTTGAGTCTGTTCAGCAAAGTAGATTCAAGAAAATGTGTTTTTTCTTCTCTTTCTTTTTAACTGGCACAAAACGATAATAAGAGACATATTACGGTATCTTTAAAGTTTATGCTGAATTTTGATTCTAGTTAATGGCAGCTGCTGTGTTGTGGTAATATAGGGTTGGAAAAACGTGTCTGGAGCTTCATGCCAGCATTAGACAAGTGGTCACAATGACTGGCCGTGTGAATAGCTCCCTGAGATTGAGATGAGAGGTTGGTTGAAGGACATCCCGCCTAAACTCCCCTCACATTTTCCTGATGACATTTTGCTGGCACGAGTCTGACCAGCGCTGCAGATCCATGTTGCTGGCTTGTGTTACAGCACTGCAGTGGGGGAAATTGTTGTCAACACACAAATCTTGAGGGGTGGCACTGCAGTGTCCAATTATCATCATATAGTGTCAGACGGGAACAGCATGTTCCCTTGCACCCCATCTTGTCTCATGTCATGTCGAATATCTGCAGCAGTCCTGCCCTCCATTTAAAGGTTACAGAGGTTGAGGATGAAACGAGTTTGTGTTCTAAAGGCTGTCAGTGTGATTGCAAAACTGCTCTTAATTTTAGTGTTGCCTCCACAATATTCAGGATTTCTGAGTTTATCTCCCTTTTTAGTTCTGAGCTTACCAATGACTACAAAGCAGACATTTACTTTTAACCATGCCACGACTAGAACTATAAACTAAAAAAATATGACGTGAAGTCTCATCTTCTCAGCACACTAATCCAATCATAAGTCATCGTGCATTACACTGTGTGCTCGCTTCTTTTGTTTTTCTCTTCTCTCTATATTTGTAGGTAGGCAGGGTATCGAGGTTACTGGTCTCTGACTTAGAGTAAGGCGTGGGATTGAATCCACAAGTTTTATTACTTTTTTGGCTGGCAGTTTCTGTACGGTTTCAAACTCCCTATGAATAAATGTTCTTTTTCTTTTTTCTTTCTCATTTATTTTGCAATCACTCCCATTTTCGCCCCATCAAATTACCCTACCATTGCTCTATGTTATCCTTTCTACATGTTTGTTGCTCTAGACATTAGCATTTCAGCCAAGCTAAACGAAATAGGCTGGAGATATTCTATATTTTTGTTATTGCTGACAAATCCCATGAAAAGACAAAAACCAACAAACAATTTTGCAATGAACATGGGCACTGCTGTTTGTTTTGATTCAATCAAACGCACCATTCAGAGCCCCAAAATGTGTATCAATCCCCAAGTGAAAATTTTCCCCAACAAATGCACTATTTAATCTTGCATGGGTAACATTTACTAAAAGCGACACTGCCAAGCTGATACAGAAAATTGCTGGAAATGACTAACCTTTTTTTCAAAAATGAAAATATACATTTGTGATAAAAGATGTACATTTATATCTTCATTGGGAACTAGTGGGTCTGTAGCTGAGTGCCACAGGCATGATATGGAAATTGATGGTTTTGGTCTAAAGACACCACCATTATCCTGTAAATTAAAGCAAAAATGCCTCCACATTAAGTGTCTAGCCAGTCACTTTCAGAGCTTCTGTCAGTGCGACAGTCAGGCTGTATGGTCCTTTAAAGGTTCTTTGTTCCGCCACATCTCTGCACCTTGTGGCACTGCGAGGGCTTAGGCTACCACAGCGACATGGAAAGGAGTCTCACAGTTCTCCTGCAGGGAAAATAAAATAGGTTTCCTCCGTGGGGACAATGTCGCTGTTCCACAGCCCATATTCTTACACACATCGATATCATGTCACACCAGTGGCATTGACAGCCCCAGTATGAGTCTGGATTAAAGCTGGTTTCCATATTTTCTGCAGGGAGAGGAAAAAGAATAGTCATTTACATCTACTAATCTATGTACTAATTACCTAGAGGTAAGATGTCGCTGATTGGTGGGGGGTAACTTTTTCAGATTACAGAAGATCACTCTAGCGAAAGGGGTGTTTTCTCTCTCCTGTCCATTGTATTATGATTTTTTTGTGCCATTTTCATTGTTGCTTGATGCTTGTAAATAAAATAAATATAAATTTAGGAAATTATAAAACTAAACCAAACATTAAGGTGAACCCTATGGTGGCCTTCAGGTAATGTAAAAATGCAAAACGCCTTCTCTTAGAACCAGTTTTTGGTTTGTCCGCTCTGGGCTACAGTAGAAACATGGCGGTGCAACATGGCGGCTGCCGTTGAAAATGACCACCTCCCTATGTAGATATGAAAGGCTCATTCTAAGCTAATGACAACACAATGATTCTTAGTTTCAAGTGATTATCCACTAATGAAAAAATAATTATAATATTATATAAAAGACTTTAGGGACGAAAACTAAGTGGATGTTTTTGCAAATGCACATCTGGTTAACCGAGCCATTTGTGTGTATTTGTGTGGTAAATGGTAACTGTGAATTGGTCACATTACATGGGTCAGCTAGCTAGCTAACACATAGCTAAGATTAGCACTTGTTCAAGCAGACGTCTGCCAAACCAAGATAACATTAGCTAAAAGTTAACGTTAACCCAGCCCAGTTTGAGAGTCCCAGGTGAACTCGGGGAAGCCGCTGCTGTAAGTGTGCGGTCAGAAGCTTCTGAGTGGACAGTGGGTCAGGAGGACACACTTTTCACCGTCACCGTCCAGGCTCTGTATGCCGCTCTTTAGTTTTAGCTATTTGCTTCCGAATACAGTGCGTAAATATCAATTAATGAGAATTTTTATTTTTAATTAGATTTTAGTACAGACACCATTCAAATCCTGTTCACAGCTTAAACAGCTGTGTTTGTACCCACACACCAAACACATGTACACACACATGTACACACACACACACACACACACGCACGCACACACACGCACACACACAGTCTTCATGCCTTACAAATGTTGCACCATGCAGCCCTAGAGACCATGGACCAGGCTTTAATTTGGCAGTTCTGTCTGTCTCCTGTATGGTAACAGTCCACAGTGTGTGCCATCCAACTCCCACATAATGACCTGTTTTCAGCAGTCCCTGTCGGTGTGAAGAGATTTGCTTTTCTGGGTCGTGTCCTTAACCTGTACCCACCTCGACTTCCCATAACACCAGGGATTCAACTTTACAGGAGAAAGGATTAAAGTGAGGAAAGAAATGTCTTAACAACCACTTATTCCCTCAGGTACATCACATTCAATTGGTCCAAGTTCAAACATTGTTCAGCTGGCCAGTGGGCAGATAACAGCTAAAAGCCTAGTTAGCTGTGCACACAAATCTAAACTGTGTGTGCATTTCTGATTTAAAGTTTTGTCGGGCCTTGTGACTGAGAGAAGAATACAACATTAGTCAATTGACAAGGTCTGTCTATCTGACTATTTATCTACTGTTTAAAGTGAATGACCTAAAAATGGATGCTATGGATTCCTGTAATTTATTTGTGTTTGTGACCAACACAATGGTTCAAGGATTATCTGCATTAAGCTGAAGGGGCAACAGTGTTATAGAACATTTCACATCCTCAAGTGACAGTGGTTGTCAGACAGAGAGGGCGAGTAATAATGTGTTGATGAATTGTGTATCCCAGAGGAACTATTTACAGTGAGAACATGACAGGACCAGAATGTAGCCTCAGGCTATGCCACAGATCATTTAGACTACAGTTCAAAGGTACCCTGTGGAATTGTCTTGTCAACAAACACAGTTACATACGTTGTTCTCATCAACACACATTGCGTGTGTTCTTGAGGGCTAACAGATGTGTGGAATGCATTTCTGTCCACAGTGAACATTTTTAAAGCCAGTTTGTCTTTCAATAATTCAAAACGTCATCAAAATGCTGCTAATTAGCAGTTTTACTAGTTAATAACCTTTAACTTGTAACAGAGCTATTTTTTTTAAATAACGAGAACATAAAAGGTGAGATTAAACGCAGCCGATATTTTACTCGCTAATGTTCTGTTTAAGAAAGATCTACATTTAAACAGGTCCAACAATTTCCTAGTGGCCTGAGGGGCGTTTTGTCGTGCACTGTGACCAGGGATTATAAAACAAGCGGGAACTAGTTGATTGACCTCTTGCATCACCTCACCTGTGTATGACGGCTACCTCACTGAACTGCTGCGGCTCGCAGTGTGTCCCCACAGTGTTGCTGCTGCGTCGCTGCTACTGGCAGTACTATCTTTCTATACTCAGTTTGCTTTTGATAATGGCCATCAATAACAATAATCATCCATAGTTGATAAGCGGAGTGAATACATGTAACCAGAAAGCAGATTTTTTGAGAGAGAAAAAGAGAGAGAGAGAGCGAGAGAGCAAGCGAGCGAGCGAGCAAGCACTGGAAAACTAGTGCCCTTCACCTAATGTTTTATTAACTTATGAACATAATATAATTTTAGCCTGCATGGGGTTTGTCCTATGACTGTATAGTGCACATGTAACCGCCACTTTCTCCTCTAATAACATGCAATTGCTAAAATGCTTTAAAACATATTTATAATAAAACATATTTTTTCTTATATTTGTTAGTCAGGCACAATTTTTTTTGTATTTTGTAATCTGGATAACTTTCCTCCCAGGTGAACACAGCGGCCAAGTCACATCAAATTACATCAACAAATAGGGTTTGCCTAAAAATTAGTACTCTGATGGTTTGGATGAGGAGGATGGCCTGAATTATTGTTTCAGTTCACATCTGTCTAAGTGGGTGTAACAAGTTGATCCAGTTGTGGGTAGGTTTCTCCGTTTGCATTGAAATGAATCCTCAAGTCCTCTGATTTCAGCATAATTGTTGTAAATATTTTCAACATAGTGTTTGTGTGTGTGTGTTTGTGTGTCAGCCTTCCAGAGGTTTTTGGGGAAGACGGATGTGTCTGAGGAGCTGGAAGAAGTCCACGCAGAGGCTCGAGCTCAGGACAACCTGCACACCGTCTCCGTGTTACAGCTGCTGAAGAGCCCGGCTGTTCGTTGGCAGCTCATCACCATCATCGTCACCATGGCGTGCTATCAGCTCTGTGGCCTCAACGCTGTAAGCTACAGCTCATATTTCACTTTTGTCTGATTTTCACTGGAATCCTGTTCCTTATTTTATCTTACAGTACACTTGATTAAAAAAAAAAAGGGGGGGGGGGGATTATTGGATTTTAAAATTTTTTTTTTTAACACCATTTCTAGTGCAAACATTGTCTGTATCAGCTAGAGAAGATGAAGGTGAAGATGCTCTGTCACACCTGCAGTTACACCTCAATTAGTTTTGGGCCTTGGTGGACAGTGCAGTGACAGGAAGGTGAAAAGTGTTTCCTCTTCTACTCGAGAGACTCAAAGAGTAATTCTTTTGCCTTCTTACCAAACCATGCAGAACATGCCCAGTTCATTGTTTCCCTGATGTTAGGAAGTGCTATCTTAATTAGGGGATCAGTGCAATATACTTGAAGCGGCATTATTTGATGTTTTTGGACACATGGGGAAAGCAAACCAAGTTGAAAACACAGAACTGGCATGTTGTTACCTTACAGAGTATTTAAGGTGAATGCGTGTTTATACATCCAGAAGGAGCAACTTTAGCATTTATCTGGAGTCGACAAATACAAGTCCAATATTCATTCTTCTTTGAGCTCTGTTTTGGTCTTCACAAACTCCTGAGAGCAATATTGCCGACTATCCATCTGTCTGGCATTTAATGCAGGGCAAGTGGTGAACAGCGTGTTTATCAGCGCCTTATCAATAAGCTGGAAAATGCTCACAATGGGTGACTCCTTTCACATCACACATGATTATTTGAGCAATTGTTCACATACATTTTCTTACATGCAGCTTTAATGTTTAGCCCGGTCAACCCCTCATTAGAGCTGCAATTTTGGTTAAGTCAAACATAACACTTATTGTTACGGTGTCGCATATAAAGCTTTGTATCAATCAACCATCATAAGGCTTTTGTTGAGACACAACTGCAGCTTCATGTAGCCTTAGTCATAATGACACATGACTCCTACTTCCTCTGTGCATTAAGATACTGTAAGTCTGTCGATATTTCTAGATATTTTAGTGTAAACAAAAGCATTTCCAACATTTCTTTAACAATCATAAGCTACTGTTTGTGGGGCTGCTGGCCACATAATACAGGGCGGGCGGTTAACTGCTTAACCGCTGGGGTGTGCTGTCCTATCGCAGTCCTGATGGTGACAAAAAAAACAAAAAAAAATATTATCACAGCCCTGCTTGCCAGTGGACCAGGTGTGGCGGCAAATTGCAAACAGTGTCCCTGGGGGCCTGGGCATCCACAGGTGTGACCCCCATATTTGTAGTTACTTAGAAGTAACGTCTCTTTTATTTGCAAAGTTTTAAATTGTATTCTGCACAAGTGAATATGTTTCCATCTGCTTTTTTGTTATAAATATATCTTTTCTTCTTAGGGTCATGCTCAAAATTACTGTGTATGAGAACCTGTGGGCATGAAAAGTCACTGTGAGTCACTATGTCCTGTGCACTTTGTAGACAGAACGAGATGTTTAACCATCCTCCACCCGCTGTGTTGCAGTGGGTAATGACTGAAATGTCTGTCTCTGGACCTATAGGTGCCAAAAATACCCCTACATGAGGTGATACGATGGAAGAAAACAGTTCAGGGAAGACAGCTAGCCAGTGAGTGGCATACGTTCAGCATGTGTTGTGCCCACACAGTTTGTCAAGGAATGTCACTTCACTTGAGATTATTACCATAACAGATGAACGGCTGCCAGGTTTTAAAAACTTTATTAAAAGAATCAACCATCTGGTTGTATAAGCAGCAAATACTACAGCATCTTGTCTATGATTGGGAAGGTTCTCTTCATCACTCACTACACCAAGCAGTGCAGTAGATAGATAGATAGATACTTTCAAATAATTCATGTGTCCATTAGCTCATTGTTGATATAAAATTAATAGTTAATAATAAATAAACAATAATAATTAGATTTGTCCACTTCCTTTGACTGAGGTGTTGTATAGCCTGATGGCAATGGGAACAAAGGATCTCCTGAACCTCTGTGTTCTGCAGCACAGTTTCAAGAGACGTTTGCTGCAGCTATAGCTGCTTCTCTTCCTGCCAGAATTTTGTGGAGAGGTTAGTTGGTATTGTCCAAGATGGCCTCCATCTTACATTGCATGTGTCTCTCCAGAACAATCCTGAGTGAGTCCAGACTCCTGCGAAGCACAGACCCAGCCTTTTTTACCAGCTTGTCCAGTTTCTTTGTGTTCCTGTCAGACATGCTGCTGCCCCAGCAGACTGCAGCATAAAAGACTACACTGGCCACCACTTACTGATAAAACATGTGCAGCATTTCACTGCATACGTCAAAGGACTAGAGACAGTAAAGGAGGAGTGGTTCAAAGGTTGTCCAGAGACCTCTCAGAGAGATTTAAAAATACCTTTCCAGTACTTGTTAAGTGAAGAACAGGACAAAAGGAGTTAATAAGAGACCCAGTCTGGATTCAGCCTCTTGCCCATAGGGGACTCACCCCAGGATCCATCTTAGAATATTTCTCTTCAGAGAGGTGAAGGAGTTTAAACTGTAGAAACCTGTATCTCACACAATCTGAAGTTAGAATTGATTTTGGTGTTTTCTCGTCTATCTTAACTTGGATCTCCACCTCCCACAGATCTTTGATTACTTCTATAGAGGTTTCTGATTCTTATTCATTTATATAAGCCGGTGAAAACACCATTATCACAGGGATATATAGTGAGGTTATCATCCAAGGTTGTATTGCTCAGTAAAGAAGGAAACTGCGGTAAACTAGACCTGATAAAATCCCTAATTTGAAAGTAAACAGTAAAATTGAGGATTGGAAAGATTATGTCTTTCTTGCAGACGAGCAAATGAGGCAAAGACACAGTCAGTATTGACGTCTCAATGCCTTTAGCCTTCCACAGTTTTTGTTGTGGTAGGTAATAGCTGGCTCTTATCTAAAGGAGAAAAAAGAGACATAGCTACATGCTCACATTTTTTAAGAATTAAATAGGAGAATATATTTTTCCCTTGGAGGGATAAAGGCAAGGCCAAGGATGATGTGAGGAGAGCAGATGGAGAGGAACTTTTAGTGAGTGAAGCCTCAATATTGACCCATGGTTGGCTCTCCTCGTTTGAGATTCAAAGGGCAGAGCCATCACTCCCCTTTGTCTTGATCTTTGTGAGAAAGTTTTGTGGATTGTTAGTGGCTTATCGTTCCAGATAAATGTTGTGATGAGGAAAAAAATGTCTTAATCAGAATCATGATACTGTACATTGAAAAATGTACACAGAGTTATTCAAGTTGACCCGACCTGCCAAGGACAGAAGGAGCGTATTCCATCTTTCAAAATCCTTCTTAACTGATTGTAGAACATTATTAAAGTTTAGGTTTAGGTAGTTTGTAGTTCAACATACATTTTATGAAATTATTTTAAATGCCTACAAGCTTTAAAGCCAGCAAGATGGCCTGAATGTCTGTAATGAAACATAGGGTGTATAAAATTGTATGTTGTTCATGCAGATTTATGTGTAAAACAGATAAAAGACGAGTGAAATTTGGTCTATTTTCTCGCAGATCTGGTATTACACCAACGGGATCCTTCGGGAAGCAGGCTTTGCCGAGAACGTCCTCCCCTACATCACACTGAGCACCGGGGCTATAGAGACATTGGCTGCCATTATCTCAGTAAGTATCGCTGCTTTAAATCAACCAAACATGTCAGATTTCGGCACAAGATAGATTTTGTTTTACCTCAGAGGTAAAACAAAAAAAAAAGGTAAACCTCTTTAAATTTTGGTCATTAAAACCCTCATCTATCTTCAAATACAAAAATCTGTAATGTTGTTGTTAAAGTTTAGTCTCCAAAAATTATCACAAATGGACCAGTTGAAAAAGCTAAGATCTGACCTTTGCAAAAAAAGACATTTTACTTCAGCTGTAAACCTGTTGGTTGGTGTCAAGGAACCTTGCAAATGAAAGCTGCTCAAACAGCAGGAGTCCTTCTCTACTCTGGCAGCTGACCTGTCACTAAATGACTGAGCAGAGAGCTCTTTGCACCACCAGTGAAGTAATTAGCTAGTGGAAGTATCTCTGTTGGCAGCTTGTTAGGCAGACACTGTAGTATTTACACCTGAGCATTATGTGATGATTGACGTGCACTGATCACTCAACACAACACACTTATAGAAATATAAAACATGCAAAACGTACATCTATTAAAGAAGCCATTTTTCTGACATATACTGTATATCCTGATGCTGAGCAGCAACATGTACCCAAGAGATGACTCCTGTTGCAGTCTGCAGATATCTTACCTTGCGCATTTTCCTCTTCTGAATTGTCAGTTAGTCACACCTAACTTGCACACAATCAGTGATGAAGCACGGGTATGATGTTGAGGTGTATTTATTTTGATTTCCATCACAGTTTCTCTTCTGTGAGATTATGGTTAATTGCAGCTTTGACATAGATTGTTAAAACACAGATTGTTAAAATGTGAGAAAGAAAAACATCAAACCCTTAACCAGGCAGACTGAGATGGTGAGATCGGAGATTCCTGCTGGATGTAGAGACTATGTGTTGTATTGACACCAAGGTACCTGAAACCTGAACTGGCTAAATGAAAAGATACAGAAGTCTGTTGAATTTGACACACCAAATTGTTTATTGGGTACAGCTCATTCTTTTGAAAGCTTAATCAGTATCGTGAGAATAAACTAAATTCCACTTGATTTAGATTTAATCGTAGGAAAGGTTGCCACTGGGTCATTCACATATAACATATGGTCATCTGTGTACAGTAACACCTGACGTTTAATCCCACCTCACCATATGCCCTATAAAAGTGGACATGTAATGCAATGCAATGGACGGTGGTTCTATTGCAACTGCAAAGAATATGGATGGCAATGGGCATCCTTGACGGTCGCCCCTTGTTCATGAAAAAAATGGTGTACATAATGAGTTGGTCCTAACACACACTTACAGAGATGAGTATAAGAGTCATCGCAGAGATCATCCAGGAGCCAGATTTATCACGAGACCCAATTTTTTGAAGGAGCTCAAAGAAATACTCCCACTCAGTTTGGTCAAAGGACCTCTCTGTGTCTAATGAGATGACTGCCTCAGGGACCAGTGTAGAGTGTGAGTTGCATTGAGGAGCCTGTGAATGTTGGAAAATGAGTAATGTGCTTTTATAAAAACCAGTTTGGTCTTTAGAAATAATAAAAGGCATAGAAAGTCTGCATTTTTTTGTGAATTATTTTTGCATCTACAATAAGAAGTGATATTAGCTGATAGGCTCCATAATCAGCAGAGTCTCTGTCCTTCTTGAGCAAAAGTGTAATAGTTGCTTATGAAGGAAAAATGGGCAGGGTACCCCTCATCAGCCCCCTGAAAAAATTCATAAGAGAATTGGAGAATGCTGTCCTGTAGTCTTGCCACCCTGGATAGAGGTAATTGCCACGTGAATCTCTTTAGATCTGTCATTGATTTAGTTCAGCAATTTCATCTGATTCAAAACAGGACACATTTAAGCTGTCTAAAAAAAATGTTATTAGCCCTTTATTTGAAGTAAATTCAGGGAAAAACATTCTAGTCTAATAGGATTCAAAGATCTTTTTAATTTCCTGTGGACTTGTTAGTTACCATGACTCTCTTTAAATTCAGGAATTAGTTGTGAAGCTGCGTCTCACTTTAGCTGATGTGCTAGTAGCCAACAGTTCTTGTGCCATACCTATATGACAGACCACAAGAAAAAAACTGTAGCTGTTCCATTTTTTTTATAGATAATAAATTCAACTTTAAGGTAACTTGCTGGTATTCCCTTTTTGAAAAAAAGCTGAATAAATAGATTTTTTGGCCATTTGTGGTCAGGGTATCGAACTGTAAATGCAAAATTCACTTATTACCCCTTAATGACATTGATCTGGCTAACATTTTAGCAAACAATTACATATTTACACATCCAACTGACACAGAGCAGCTTTAACACTGATGTTTCAGGCAACATGACCAATCAAAGTACAATATTCTCTCATCTTTAGTTTAGGTGTCCACCAACTTCTAAGAAAAAATATTCATATAGACTCTTAAGCTGCTAAATGTGTTCACCAGCCAGTCACTAACTTTGTCTTTCTGCTGTTTGTGGCTGGGCAGCATGAATTTAGTGAGTGAGCTTTCTGGCTGAAATCAGCTTCTTGCTTCTGAAACCAATGCTGATGAGAGCAGCGACAAAGAACCAAAATGGCTGTGGGTCGTAAAACCAAAACAATGAGCTGAAAGATGCAATAAAGCTCCATAGAGCTGAAGAAGAGGTGTAAGGTGATAATTCTGTCTTGATTTTTCACTATGAGGGACCCATTTCATATAACACATAGTCATATGACCAATTGTTTATCTAAACATATCAAGTAGAGCAGCTTTAACTTCAGCTGCTAATTATAGATTTCAGTCTTTTGGAGACTTGCCTTTTGGCATTTTCATATCCCTTCCACCTCTGCATGACTCTTTAATTCAAACTTGCAGCTAATTACAAAGAACAACACAATAGATTTATGCTGTTCTCTCATCGTGTTCCAAAATACATCTAAAAAGAATCTGTCACTTTTTAATTTGTTGTGGATCTAATTTCCCTAATCCTGTGTTCTTGAGATATAGTGGTACACCAAACAGAAATAAACTTAAGGCAGTTTTATTGAGTACAGTCTCCACAAGGGCCAATAATTTACCAGTTTAATAACACATCCATGTGTCAGGCAGAGTTTCTGTGCACCAAGCGTTACTTTTCCAACAAGAACACATTACAAAATGCAGTGAGGAACACAGCCACCTCCCTCCTAATTTAATTAGTGGGCTAAAGCCCTGTTTGTGGCTGCTATCTATTTTTGTGATTCTTCTCAGCATGAGCACATTTAAGTCTTTGATCTGGAGGCTGACATCTTTTTGAGATTCCCACGGGAATCTTGTGGAAATCCTGCTGGTGAAAACGGAGGGTGTTAAGCTGGGATGGGATGAAATGAGAGTCAGTTTCACTACTCACCACATGACTAGAACCGGATAGGAAAAACCAGGAGCGGGCAAAAGCTATTTTCTTTATTTTCAACATAATTTCAGTCATCAAGAAGAGTCAAGTCAATTTTAGTATAGTGCAAATTCACAACACAGGTTATCTCAAGGTGCTTTCCAAATAGAGCAGGTGTAGACCTTCTCTTTATAATATTATTCACAGAGACCCAACAATTCCCATCATGAGCAAGCGCTAGGTGACAGTTGCAAGGAAAAACTTCCTTTTAAGAGGCAGAAACCTCGAGCAGAACCGGACTCAGGGAGGGCGGCCATCTGCCTCGACCGGCCTCGTTCTTTTGTCTTTTTTTTCTTTTTTCATTCTCTCCTGTCTGCTCTGGTGGCTGGTTGCTGGTTGGCTTCAGGCAGCCACATGACCAGTGCACGACGTGTGGGGATTGACAATGCATGGTGCAGCCACCACAAAAATGCCATTGCCAACAATGGAGTCATAATCGACTGGGGGAAGACAACATAGAACGAAGCAGAGTAAAGAACAATGATCCATGTATCACACTGACAGAGCTTTTAGACAAGTCTAAAAAGTTTTAAATGATTCGTAAGAGTCGAGAGTGGCATGGACGAGATTTTCTTTTTAATTCTGTCATGTTATTGGGATGGGGCAGAAGTATTTTTGTGGGAGTGGGATGGGACAGGAGTGAAAATCCACTCCTGTGTTTCCCTGTACTTTGATCTGCGGCAGGTAGAAGACTGCACAGAGTGACTTATCTGCAGGTGACTCACTTCAAACACCAGCATGTAGCCTTCAGATATGAGTTTTCCCTGCAGCCCCACAGTATCTCCTCTTCAGCCACAGTCAATTCAACAACCTTCTCATATTCTGATAATAATGAGCTACTTGCTGTTTGACTGACGTACACCACAAAGACAGAAATGATCAAAATTAAACTCTCATATTCACTGATTCTAGAACTTTTTTAATCAAACAAAGTACTGTTAATTTTTAGTACGTCAGATGCCACATAGTTTATGACCAACTTTATTTTTTTGTTCATGGTGATGTTCTGCTTTTTATCTAGCAAACACAATGTTATGACCATAACTTGTACATGGTTTGCATTGTAACAATATCTCAGCCACTGCCAGGAAAAAGCAAACACACACACGAGAGAATTTCAATTGGGAAAAAACTGAACATTTGACATCTCTCTTTTTGAGAGCAACCTCAAGATTTTTGCAGACCTGTGTTTATATTTCATTAACACACGTCATAACATATACCATTTATGAGCCTCATGTTCACAATCAGGGACACTTTGACATCCGATGAGGAAGCTTAATTTGATGTGTGGCTTCAGGAGCTTCAAATATTTATGTTAAAACTTTTTTTTTTTTTTTTTTACATAAGTGACAAACATTTCAAAGGTGAGTTTTAATCCCTAAATCCTGTGATATGTGCTTCCTAATATGGAAAGTGACTACATTAGCAATGCCTTTCTGACACACAAAAAATAATTTGACATGTTTTGCAGGGATTTTACATATTCCAGATTTAAGGAGGAGAAGAAATAGCTGTCACAGAAAGCTCAGTATGCAGGGTCACCTCCCTGTAAACACACACATGAAAATCTGTAAGGAAATATTCTGCAGTTTGGTGTTAATGAGTTTTGGGAGTATCCAGGAATCGGCTGCACTCAGAAGACACCACCTTTCCTCATATTGCTCTACAGGGAAATTAAGATTTGCTCTGTGATTGCAGACAAAACAGAGGAAGAAGGCTGTCACTTATGGATTCCTGTGTGATGATGAGAGTGTGATGTGATATATTATATTCAATCATTTGGAAGTAAGGCATTGTTTGGACCATTGTTTGACAGAGATAGAGTTTTTAAAGTGATAGTATTAATTATTTGGCTATGTCCATTCAGTAGTGGAAGTGAACATATTACCCATCATAGCTATACTGTACAGGTGATTTGTGTAGCTGATTTCCCACTGCCCCACCACTCTTGACCATCTTGGTGTTACATGGTGCTCAGATTCAATGCTTGCATGCTATGGAGCTGGATTTTCAGCCCGCCTATAGTAATGTGCAAAGCAGTTCTTTTCAGTGTCCCGGATCACTAGAATCAGTTCATTAAAAAGATTTGTTCACCGAATCGTTCAACACTTGACCTGAGCTCCAACTGCATCGTCCCACTCCCTGCACTGTTGCTTCAACAAACTCTGTTTATAATTCTTGATATTTTAAAAGATTCCTTGTTGGATATCACTGGTTTTTAATGACTTTTAAGTCTTGGAAGGTTCTGCATTACTCTTACTAACTTGCTGGGTCTGATTCCTACAGTTTGAGCCTCTGACTGTCACTCAGGGCTCATGTTCACTGTGTCGTACGTTCAGCGTCGGAATTGCTGAACATGCACCATTTCCTTGATGTGAAAGAGTGAGTGAGTGTATCCCTCCGAACGAATCAGTGACTTGAATCATTCACTCAGTGAGTGATTGTATCCCTGCACGTTCACTCAACTGAACTGAGAGATGAATGGATCGTTTCAGGAACTGATACAGTTCAGTTTGTTCACTCAAAAGATTCATTCTTTTGAACAAATTGTTTGCGAACGTGCGTAGACACCCCTCATGAGATTGTTTTGATTGTTGGTACCAATATGAATGTAATCTGCATTATAGTAACTTACCATGAAATTGAATGCGCTTATGTGGTGTTAGAGGTGAAGCAGGGACTGTGTGGCAGGTCAAAAACCAGCACAGTGTAATTGCTATGTGAATTAGATTTCCCCTTTCTTTGCATAGCAAAAAAGGATGAAAGTGCACATCTTCTATTCAACACACGTGTCAGTGATGCCATCAGGTCTGTCACTATGCACCATGATCAATGAAAACATTAAACAATATATGTGAATGACATTAACGGCCCACAATATGAAGAAAATGCCCTTAACAGGTCTTTTCAATAAATGGTTTATTTGATAATTGGTCAAACGCTTATGCTTGAATTCATTAATGTAACATCATTGAACTCTAAATACAGGCAATGGTTGTCCTTGGACCAGAACATCAAATATTTTCTTGTCCCAGGCAAATCTAACACCCTCTGTTTTCACAAGCTTATTAGTGCAATGTTAAAGTTGCTTGTGGCAGTTTTGCACCTCTGGTACAAGGACATCAGTTTCTTTCAGTGCACTTGGATGATAAAACTGTGGCTCCTCTTTTCTTTATCAGGACACTATGATATGGAATGCACAGATTTTTAAGGGAAGGAAAACCACTGTATAATTATTGGTCTCGATAGAAGCCAGGCCCACAACATTTACTGATTCCTCCAGAGTCCACCTGCCAGCTGTGGCACAAGTGGCATTGGTCACCGTATCCTGTAGATTTAGGGAAGTTCAAGTACACCATGAATATAGGGTGATAAATTTTTGAAATTTGATTTTAAAACCCCCTCCTGAATTATATAGGCAAAAAAGTAGTCCGGAAAATTTCTAATTTTATGTTTTCTGTGTTCCCACTCACAGTGCACATATCCTATTGCTTGAAAAACATCTGTGTAAGAAGTAGACGGTAGTCTGTCTCTTTGTAGAGCTGATTAGCTAACTGTATACAAAAAAAGCAAAACAACTGTCAGCCAGCTGTGTGTTTGGTGAAGTTAGATACCCCACCCCTTTAATTAAAGCTTTGCGTTAGCTGCCTCATTTTTTTTTTTTTATTCTCTTTGTCAGATAATTCACGATGCAGTGTGTGTTCTAAGTTACAATAGGACATATTTGTAATTATAGTGCTAGAAAGAGAAAGGTGAGGGTAGCTAAAGAAAAACATAAAAATGAGATGGGAAATGTCTTAACTTCCTCCCACCCTCAATACAAGTGCCTGGCTTCAAACCTGACACGGCTTACAGGGTCTTTGTGCGATGCAGAGTTTGTGTCCTCCTCGTTTTCCCTCTCCACAGTCCAAAGTACATGAAGGTCAGGGAAGCACTAAATGTGTTTGACCGAAGTATGTGTGTGACACATCGACAACCTGCTCCTATCGCTCCAACAATGCATGCTGGGATAAGCTGCAGTGACACTGAACAGAAATAAGTGTTTATAGGAAATATATGGGATGGATGGATGAGTCAGTTCAGTCTTTTCAGTGAAATACTGTATTTTTCAGCAATGTGGACACCTGTGGTTGGAGGATGGCCACAGATAAAATTTCTCATTTACAATAAGCATGTTAGACTGACTGCTCTCTCCTTTTGTTCTCCCATTGTAGATTAATGAGGTGAGTCATACACTTCTTACTGTTGTGAGCTTCTACACCATATTTCACACCGCCTGGAGCGACTTTTTATCTGTTCACGTCTGTTCGCATCTGTTCATATCTTTCCATTAGCTTTGTATGAGTTCACACTGTTGTTGAATTCTGCATCTCATTAAATCTGAATGCATCATTAATCATCAACCAAAGACTTATTTAACCCTTTCTTAACCTCCATTGACACTATTTTATATTCAGATTTTTTATTCAGTATATTCTGATTCTGTCGTGACTATTATAACTCCTTTATGGAACACATAATGAAAAGAAAACAGGCATAATGTATGATTGCTCCCTTTTCCTGCGCCCTACTGGGCCATTGCCTTTTCACTGCGGCACACTTGTCACTAGATGGCTGGCTTACACACAAGAACTGTGGACTGTGTGCCACCACTCATTAAATCACGCACACGCGCCTGTGTCGTCACATTCTGTAGCCCTTTGGCAAATTAAAGTCTAAACACAAACAAATAATCAGGCACTACTGACCTTATGGTAGCGAAGATGCATTTCAGACTACAATAATATACAAGAGAATGAAAATACACAGGTGTTATTTAGAGTTACAGCTACAGTTACTTCATTAATAGATAGATAGATAGATAGATAGATAGACAGGAAGTAATACTCAAACTGACAGATCTAAATGAATGTTTCATGTTAACGGTGATTACTTATCTAGTCTGAGTAATTCTCAAGCCTGTGGAAGTTGTCTTTCCATGCTGTACAAATATGATTATCTGCAAATGACTTCGTCTGGAGGCGGGAAGGCAATATATCTTCTCTAATGTCCTCAGCTATGCTTACCGACTACAGAACACCAGTGTTCAGCATATCAGTATTCTCCTTTAATGTCTTTGTCCTACAAAAGTAATTTGTGTGCCAATCGTCACGAGTGTGAAAACAATCACAGTGTCATTGTCAGTGTGTGTCTGTGTGACAGATTTCCTGATCCAAAGCCTCTCCCGAGGATTTAAGCAGGGATGGTGAAGGGCCAGTGGTGCCTTAAGCTGTGGACAGTTGTCTTTAATGGCTCATCTGCTTCTTGATGTGATGAATAATGACAGACATTTTAGTCTCACCAACCGTGAGGGGCTGAAGTAGCCGGTCTGACCTCCATCGAGTCTGCCAAGAAGTGGGATATTGGGCTGCATATTTTCACATTGTCATTTAATCCAGTTTGATCTGTTCATCGTGTCATTTGTCAGCACAAAATGGACAAGACCTGGAAACGCGTCAAGTGATTTTTATGTCAAAAGGTGGTATGACTCACTCACGGGGAGTGTTGTTGATACATGGACATTGGCTGAAGGTTTGAGTGCTGTAACAGGTGATTGTTTAGTTGGCACATGACTTGCCTGTCAAATCTCATAGATGTAGTATATTTGGAGATATTGTCATGAACAGTGAACACAGGGTTTGAAACACACATTCAAGTCTGTTGGGGCCAATGTATGATATGCAAAAGAGTTCATGTACACAGGAGTGAACACTCAGATCTCCAGATCTCAGGGAGACTGGCAATAACATACAACATTCCTACAGTTGACCAACACCACACTTCTGTCTCTGCGCTTTATCACAGGCTCATACACACGCACGCGCGCACACACACACACACGCACACACACATACGGAGGCTGATAAATATTCAGCCTCTTACACCTTCACAGACTGTAATGAGCTGCGGCTTTGTGTGTGTGTGTGTGTGTGTGTGGCTGCAGTGTGGGTAGTGTCTGCTGGAAGAGAAACATCCTGTGCTTTCAGGGACCAGTGGGACGTGTGGAGATACACACACACACACACACACACACACACACACACACACACACACACACACCCTTTGGAACAGGAGGAAAAGTCTTGATCCGGTGTGTCTGGGGTTGTGGTGGGGTTAACCAGCACCTCCCCTACAAGCCACATACATACACATAGAAAAGCACCTCAAAATGTGTTTTTCACCCTGGCTCTACTCAGCAGCCCCTCTGCACAGGGATACATACTGTACAAACCCCAGTAACCTTTTCCACAACCTCATGAAATCCCACCGGTTTGGCGGTTAGGGTTTGGGTTGAGGGGCAGTACCATGAATACTATAATCCTCTGAGGCCATGATGGAGGAAGGCCTGCAGCTGGAGCTTTGCTTGGGGCTCGATCTGGGCTTGATTGTGGCAGTGAATGAATCAGGTCTCCTTCTCCTCTGCCCTGCCCTGCACTGAGTGACCCCACTAGAAAACACCTGGGTGGAGAGCGAGAAGAAGTGCCTGTGGAATTATTGATGAGCCACCTGCAGTATTGTGCATGAGTAAATTTTTGTGCATGTCACTATATGATGCATTATTTATAGAGTGTTCTTCACCACAAATAGAATTTACTGGTGGCTTGAAGGGTTAAGAAAATATGCACTGTGATGTAATGTTCCCATATGGCACACACAGTACGATTTAGAAAGCTGAGGAGGTGCACAGCATCTCATAGAGAGGGTAACATATGGATCACATATTAATATGTTTTTATCTGATTTGTGAAAACAATTGAAAATGTTTGCATCATAACATTAGCTAATTAGCTCTAATCCCAAAGACCAGGTAAGGCAGATGGGAATGCCATTAGTTTTGCAGGTATTATGTCATAAACCAAAGTAATGGGCAAATTGAAATTTGTGCTGATGATATGAATGATGATGATATGAAGCTAGATGAAAAATAAAGCGATCAACAGAGTGACTAGTATTCATCTTCTAGTCACCATGAGTATTTGCACCAAATTCCATGGAAACCCCTCTAATGGTTGTCAAGTTATTTCACTAAAAACCAAAAATGTCAATATCATAGTGAGACTGAAGAAGTGATCTGTTGAAGAAAAAAGTCACCTGATCACTAAAGTCAATAAGCTTCATGCCCTGGGTGAATCTGTAAGAAATTGCATCACAATTCTTACTGCAGTTGTTGAGATATGTCACTCTGCGCCGACCGACAGACTGACATTGTCATCCCATGCCACGAGCAATATCTTATCAATAGGTCTATAATCGCAATGGCACAGAAACCCCTGGAAACGCCTCTGTTTGACATAATACTGTTTTCTGTTTGTTTGTTTGTTTCTAGGGCTTAGTGATAGAACAAATCGGGAGGAAGCCCCTCCTCATATTTGGTTTCTCTGCCATGGCTCTCTTCTTCAGCCTTCTCACAGTGTTCCTCAATTTCCAGGTAAGCTGCTCCTCCTGCTCTTGACTGACCTCTCTCTAGTGTACATGTGCAGTTCATATAGGTGCTCAGTTCTGCAGTCCAATAAGAGTGTGAGCAAATGACCTTCAGGATTCCTACTCTGTGGAAATGATATAACCATACATCACCTCTGGAAAACAGAATATTGCATCTCCAAAACATACGATGAGACATCTTGTGCATCAGATGTTATCAATACATCAATAAAATCGATGCGTGTTTATTAGAACAATGCAAAAAAGGAAAATACCATGTAATATTGTATAAAAATGTTGATTACCTGTATGTCTGGGGATGTGGGCTGTTTAAACAGAAACAACATAAAATATAGGACGGAGTGCAATATCATCTCTCTCCCTCCTGCTCTCTCTTCTCAGGACAGTGTGTCGTGGATGCCCTACCTCAGTTACATCTGTATACTGGCTGTGATTGCATCCTTTTGCTCTGGGCCAGGTAAAACCACTGACCTACATTACTAGCTCTGATTTTCTCCTTTTTAATTCTGCTTCTTCTTTCATTTTTCCTTTTTTGTTTCACAATCCTTCCCCAGTGCTCCACTTCAATTGAAATTGCACTTAAAAGAGATTGAGTAAATACTCAGATTTTGTCAGATTGCTTAATACACAGTTGGCTGTGGTTCAGTGAAGTAGTTGTTGAATAATCAATGAGAGTGAACTCACTGTGGTCCAGTCGTCACTTTTAAAACTGGCAAAGGGACACAGAGCTGGGGTTGCGGGGCCTTTCAGTGTACTTTAACAATAGGAATAATCATCCAACTGATGTGTCAGTAATTAGAATCGCAGTGGAAGGTGCTATCATACATTAGCATATTAAACAGGAGCCATACAGCATATATATATATATATATATATATATATATATATATATGGCCTAGCACAGGGGACAGGGTGAGCATGCACAGTGGGTCCTGGTGGGAGGTTGACTTTGACTTTCAAGGTGAGGCTGTGGCTGTCATCACACATATACATTTCTTGTGCATAACAATGTCTCCGGGGAGTGTTCATCCAACAAAGTGCCTCAGTGTATCAGGATGAGAACAGTGGAGCACGCGAACGTGTGGGAACATTGACGCTCTCCTCTGCAGTGATCGCATACATAAAACTACAGGGTGTACATTTAATTTTCCTTAACCTGAAAATCATGTTCTTAAATCTAAAGAAGAAAAGGAACACAGAAAGGTGAAATACACGCACACACACACACACACACACACACACACACACATAAACACTATTATAACACCACTGTAGCTTTTGATCATTCAGTCCATCGTTGAAGGAGGACGGATTGTTTCTCATTTATTTCCACTGCACCGCAATGATTTATGGCCTGTTGAATCAAACAAAGCCCCTCAGTGCTTAGGAATGGTGAATGACTGGGAGGGAATGAGAGGAAAATTCACATGAGGGATGACCCCAGTTGTGCTTTGAGCGTGTTGGCGGATAAACGAGGGACTACGATTCCTCTCAAGCAATTTCGCCATGCATACATTGGCCCAGATATTTCAAAGTTTGACGAAGACACAAAGATTATGTGGCTCTGTGGAAGCGAACTCTTGTTTTTGATACGGTGAATAAAAGGGCATAGCTGCAGTACGTTTGCAGTAGCACTTCATATGAAATCGGAGCCTGATGCATTGTGTTAAACATATATTCACCTGCACCTATTTTCATCTGCCTGCCCGTCCTGGAGACATGTGACTGTCTGTGTGTTTAACTACAAATAAGTAGAGAGATAAAACACTGCCAGTATTGTGTGGGATTAGTCATGCCATGATAGAGATCTCTGTAAACAACAAGTGATCTGTAACGATGTTCAGAGAAAGCAGTTCCACTTTCCAGTTGCCAGCAAATCCCACGTTTTTTATTATGGTGTTCAGAGAAGGGAATCAGTCAGTCAGCTCTAACATTCAGTTAAAGGAAGACAGCCACAATATGTTTGCAACCTGCAATTTACTGTTCTGCTCAACAAACAATTACAATCATTGTAGTAATTATTTTAATAATAACTATTATTTTGCATAGTGTATATCTCTTACAAAGTGCCAAAGTCAACAGCTGAGACTTTTATTGAGGGTATAATTGTAATATCTCTCTGGTTCTGTGCCGTCAACATGTTGTGCATGATGAAAGCGTGTTTGTGTGTCAGAGGTTGGTTCGACTAAATCCCCTCATTATTTGGGACTACACGGGTTGTTTTGTAACTGAGATGCAATTCACCTCATTAAGCTGCAGGGTGAGCCTTGGATGAGACGTGAGAGTCCAGCACCTGGAGGAAAGGATTTTTGAGCGGCATCAGGCATAATGAAATAAACTTCATTATGCAAAGAAGTAGAATTTTATATTCCTATTTCCTTACACACCTTGCTGCATGCCTTCTCGTGTATCATTAAAAGCCTGACCGTCAATAATCAAAGGACCAAATTATGAAGTTTTTCTTCCTTTCTTTGTTCCCTCCTTTGCAGCTTCCTTTCTTTTGAGACTCTACAGCGAGCAATGAAACCTTTTTGCCAAACCTGATGTGAATTTGTTCCTGCACCATCAAACAGCCTCAGACTCTTTCTTCTTTGCCTTTATGTGTAGCACCTGACTGCCTGACACACGGCTGCTCCTTTAACTCTCCACTATGGAGGGAGTGCATATTTCACTCCTCTTTGTCAGATCATCTATGTTGCATCGTTGCTGCAGTCTTCATCAATTTCTGTTACCTATATCGCAAATTTGACTACCTGCTGCAGATGTCCTGTCAGCCTTTGGATTTTCTATATTTTATTTGCCTTTGGGTCTTGATGCCGGATGCGTCCCTGGTCCTGTGGTCTGTGAAGGTTCTCACTGTAGGGCAGCTGTAATCACAAAATCAAACCTGACGTGCCCCCTCGCTTGTCTGTTTCGAAAGTGGTCTATTAAAAGAATCTCCTTGTTTATATGAAATTATTATCGAATCTTGCTATATTTTGTGCTCTATAGGTCTATATCCTGATATTCTGTGAGTTTATAGTGTTTTCTCATATGGTATCTCCTATATTTTGGATCAGTGTGGATCTTGTGTTACATTGCATTTCACCAACTCTGTGAAACCAAATCCAGCCTACGGTTCTCCAAAGTGGTACAAAATATGTGTTTGCCTGTTGGATGGGGCTGTAATAGGCAGGAGTGCAGTGGTCAAACTTGTCACACTGTCAGCAGAATATTATCAACACCTTCACATCAGGGGTCGAATGCTGATCGCAGTGGTCCTGTCCTGAGGAGGGTCACAACCAGCAGCTGCTAGTGCCAAATCCAAATTTGTCAACAAATCAGTTGGCTAAATGTGGATTAATGATTATGTTTTCATGATGCGCACATGGATAGATATAGTGTCAGTCTGTGCTGTGGCAAATAAATGTCCTCTACTGTAGCTACTGTATTTGCATTGAAGAGACTGGTTTGCTGCTGTACACAGAGTTTCCCGCTGTGTTTTATGCATTATGTATACTATGCGTTATGATGTGTTTTAGCCTAGCCTTGCTTTTTTCTGGCTTAGAACTGTGAAGTCCTTCACACTGAGGTAAATTATTTGTTTATAATAATTAAGTGGGTCTTCATCAGTTTCCAGGGATGTCTAAAGGGCAAATGGCCGCTCGGCATCAGTTTTAATTTCTTCACTGTGTCTCTCATCTCTCCTTAAATGAGCACAACCAGTGTTTAATTTTTTCTCCTCCAGCACAATCTGGCAGATACTGGAGATCTTTGTGACTGGTTGCTCTGTCACCTACTGCGATGATTACAGGCTAGAATGAAATAGGTTAGATTAAAATCTTGATGCGGAAAAGTGTAATTTACTGCAAGTCTTTGCCCTGTGCAGCAATAAGTGGTCTGTAGCAGACACTGACGTTGTTGAGGTTGGCTGAAAGCCTGTTTTAAATTAATTTGACTCAGTCACTGTAAAAGTGAAGACGAGCTGGTGTTAAGCTTTGATACCAGAGGGCATATGTTTTTTTTTTCAGTGAAGAAACATACAGACATTAAGAGAAATGTGGAGCTTCTTCTGAGCTGGACTTTTGAATTAACCATATTGAATAACAACTACACTGTTGTGCCAGATGTGCATTTTACAACCATGCAGATGAATATATTATTATATTATTGATGAATTATGAAAACATATCTTCTGTATGTATATATGTCCAGTATAAACAAAAATAAACCGCATTGGAATATTTAATATTCTGAAAATAAATGTGTGCATGTGGTGCTTTGCTTATAATCAAAGCATCTGCTCCATGTTCCACGCCATGTTTTCAACACTCTTGAAAGTGTTCAGGATGTCACCAGCTGTAAAACACGTGTCCTCTGTCAACACCTCTGCACGGCATCAGAGTTGCCACATCTGAATACAGGGCTGATTAAAATCTACAGTATGTTTGTATAACACCAATAATATGTAGTGCCTACATAATATTATCTACACTGTCTGTTCTTCTCAGACAAAATAGTATATTTACACAAACAGCAGATTGGGTCAGAGGTGTACAGTATATTTTCCCTTTTTTCTGTGACTGATCGTAGTACACATGAGCACATGCATCACTCTAATTATACACGGCTTAATTGCGTTAGCTTTGAAATATGAGCCTCTGTAGAATGAAAGATAATTTGTCATGCAGCACCCACCAGTTGTGATGAAAAGTCTCCCTCGCTGAGTCAATCTCAGCAGGTTGGATTCGTTCATCTGTGTTATAATCTTATTATCTTTCTTTACATGCTGCTAATATACAGATGCAGCTACATTATTATGATTTTTGAGTATATACTGTGTTTAATTTAATCTCCCAAGTCTGAAGCGTATGTAGCAGTGATGTGATGATCTAAAAAGGAGATCTGTTAAAGGCTTCTCCACCTGAGGGTAATACCGCAGGTAGTCACACTCGTCACTTGATGACGGATGATACCAAACCTGGGGAATGTGAGCAAACTATCGGGATGGTAGATCGCAGAGAGCAGACAATAGTGGTGCAAAATGCAACAAGATGTAAGGCAACGTGGCAAAAAGGCAACTCATAAAAATACAGTCTAGAGAAATATTTTATGAAATCTGTAAGTCATAATAAATTGTTTTTTGCGCAGCAATTTCCCTATGTGACAGATGTGTTGAATTACAGGCTGCAGTTTTTTTTATTAGTTGGGCTGCTTACTAGTTGAGATACGGTTTACGTGGAATAACAGTGAGAGAAAAGCTTTTTAAAATCCAGCACAGCGTGTATGGCACGTCTGCAACAAATTAATTTGGTTTGATAAAAATCCATGTAGGAAAGGATCAGCTGTTAAAAAAATAAAGCTGTTACTGAACCTTTTATCATCAACAAATCCTGTGGGGAAAAAAAAACAACCAATAATAAATGCATCATGTGAACAGGTGCTGTTGGTGCAGCCGTATTCCTCTGTGCATTAGGTGCCCACTGTTTTGCAAAAGCAATACAAAACATATCAAAGCCGCACCATTGTGGTGGATGACATTTTCCTTCATTATAATGTAGTCACAACGTTGGTTCAGAAGAAACTTCACTTGCTCTACTCAGTGAAATGAATTTGTAATGAATTTGTAATGAATCGTGTTTTTATGCGACTTTGGCTCCACTGCCTGAAGGCATATACTTGATGGGATAAATTAATTGTTGACTTTGCTCTTTTAAACATAGAATAATAGTTAATCCTTAATTATCCTTGAAGAAAACAGCCTTATTGTGTTTTTAATGACTGCACATTTAAAATTTTTCAATGCAGCACAATTTTTAAAAAAGTTTTTATAGCCTTCCCCGGTGTGTGTGGTCTGTGTCTCTGAGCCATGCAGGAAGGTCCTTCCAACCCATGGCTTGGTTTTTGTTCTCATCTGCATTATCAGCTTTGAGACCTTTATATAGACAGTTGTGCGCCTTTTCAAATCAATATTTATTAACCTCAGGTGGACTCCAATCAAGGTGTAGAAGCATCTCAAAGATGATGCTGAGCTAAATTTCATATGTCACAGCAAAAGGTGTGAATACTTACCATGTCAATAGGGTTAGGGTTCAGTTTTTCATTTTTTAATGAGTTTACAAACATTTCCAAAATTATCTTTTTACTTTGTCATTAAGGCATTAGGTGGAATTGAGTTTAGATTGATAATTGGAAAATGTTTTATTTTTATTTCAGAATAAGGCTGCAACATAAAAAAAAGTGAAAAAATCGAAGGGGTCTGAAATGCACTGCATGTGCTGTTTTTGACATGCCCCACACATATGAGTTTTTCTTGGCAGGGGCAGCTGCTGGAGCTCTAGGCGGTTAATGTTTTGCAAATTTTTCACAGGTAGGCAGATTTTCAGATGGTTTCTGTCAGATGATTGACAGGTGGAACTCCTGTGCGCGGGAGCAAATCCATTCTCCTACCAATCACCAGAACCAGTGAGGACTACCCAGGGTGCAGATACATCTAGACGAGTTTAACTGGGACCTTTTACTGATGGAGGCTGGAACTGGAACTCACCGTTCCTGCTGTCTCTATGGTGACAGCTGAACAAATGGCATTTGGACATTTAGACTTTATTTTGCACACTTGACTCAGTTAGTGTTTGGAACAAAGAAAACTGTTTTTGATTTGAACTCAATTCAGATTCTCCCATATTTTCCTTCTGCTCGCAGCCTCACACAGTCATCTCATTAGCTGGGAAATGTTGATTTTCTTGCTGACTCTGCTTTTGAGTGTCACATTTTGCCACCTTGTCACACCAGAGAAGGCAATCTCCCTGAGCTGCTTCACAACCTGTGTAATGCTGGTGCCTATATATGAAAACTAACAAGATCAGATATAAGAAACATACTAACAAGACCAGATACAGCAGAATCACATTATACTTCTGTTTCTGCCTCCTGCCTTGAAAATGGGATGACAGTTGGATTTTGAAAGTGTATACATAATAACAGCTGGAGCTGTTGGTGTATAAGGATCAAACTGACAGAGCCAAGTCAAAAAATATTAACCTGCTGAAAAAGTGGGCGAGAAATATTTCCTGTCTTCCTCAGAGGGCTGTTCCTTCTATTCTGTTGATAAGTAAATAGCATCAACACTGTTCCCATGTGTGACAGCTGAGACTGACACCTCCCCAAAGATGCACTGATATGTTCAGTGGTTTGGGACCAGCAGCTTTCTTCCCTGTGGTTCTGGTGTAGTTTAGTGTATGATAATTTTAAATCAAACCACTTTAATTTAACATCTATTCCAGTGAGGATATGATTACAAACAACTGCAGCGTGATGTTCTTCAGTTTTACTTTAATTACTGCGACACTAAAGTTTTAAGGCTTGTTTGGGAACCCAAGTGCAGGACACATAGACAGGAGAGGAGAGGCAGAATGTGAACCAAGAATAATTAATTAACAAGTTGGTAGTCGAGGCTGAGAAGGAGCTGAGCAAAAGAGGATTTGGGGGGGCAGAGAGGATCCAGCCTGTGTTGGGGTGTTGAGGTTGGAACCAGTGTGTATATCAGAGCAGGATGATGATGAAGAGCAGCTAGTGGCCTGACCTCCCACGCGCCTGTCTCCACTCCTGCAATCAGGCAGACACGCATGACAGGGGAAGGGAAAGGGAGAGATGGAGTGACTGCCAGCTAAGAGGGAGTGATGGCAGAGGTGGAGGACCTGACATAAAGGTCTTTTTACGGTCTGATGTTGTGTTTAGAGATTTTGAAGGTGGGGGTCCTTGTTTTTCCCAACATCTCCGGCTGTGTCATTATATAAATTCTTACTTCCCATTTCTGAGGTGATTGTATGTCATCAACATACAGTGTGTGGTTTGCTACAGTTGAGAACAGATGCTTCTGAATGTTTGATGTATCCAGCGTGAGTTTGAGTCCAAATCTTATGTGCAAATATATTTAAAAATTATGGCTTTTTCATAAACGTGGTCTGTTTGATTTATACCGTATGAAGTGTAATTGTGGCTCATTCAATATGTGGTGCAACTTTATGGTCTTGCAGCTCTTAATCACAGTGGCTCAGTTGTTGCCACGGCATGAATTACTTGGATTTAATTCTCAGCTCTTGTGCTTCCTCTGTGAACCTTTCACATCATTTTCATGGAGGCGCTCACATTGAAAAGGTTGATACTTTTATTTGGAGGTCCTACTAGAATAGATTTACATGCTTTAATGTTCAAAAAACAGATGTTTTTTCCTCATACTGTACATGTCTGCATAGGGATTGGGATTGCGTAGGATGGTGACACGCTGGTTAACGGCACCGGTAAGACAGGAAGTCCAGCTCGAGTATCATATTAAAGGAAACTTTGGAAAGTTATCAAGTATTTTATTCATCATAATGATCACAAGCTTGCGTGTATTTAATTGGTCAATTAAGCGCCTTTCTTGTTGACCTTGCGTTTTTGCAATTTTTTTTTTCTTTCCTTATTGAGTCTCAGTTGAAGCCGATGCAGTAAAACTGTAAAATCTTTTGTCATCAATCCAAAACAGCATTCCTAAATCTCACTGTGAGACACGTCTACAGAGTGCCGATTTGGAGCTTTGGCAAAGCAGAAAAACAGAGGTCTGGTGCTGGTGCTGTGCGTTCTGCATTGATTGACACACTATTGGCACAATATTTACAGTCAGTGGTGCTGTAAACACCACCTCCTTGATTATAATGCTGATGTTGATAGCAGTAAGTTTCAGAGATTTATTCAGTGTTATATGTTAGATATGTCGTAACTAACCAGGTAGCTGCATCTGCACGCTGATCCTTTCACCAAGTGAACATCTTGTTTGTCTTGTCTCCATATGTGGCCACATTGTTATTGTACACTTCCAGAAAAACACAATTCATTTTTTATCAACCTGTCAGCGCACGCCTCGCTGCATTTGGCGAAAATGCACCACATGTATAATGGTGAACTATTTTGGTGACATGAAATGACACAGAATTCACTGACTGCTGCAATATTTTAGAAGCACAATTTTTTTATGAAGTTAAGGGAAACACACACACACACACACACACACCAAAAGGATGGAGGTTAAATAACAATAATATTAAGGTTGACGTCTTAAGACATGCAGGTCAAGTAAATTGAATTCTGTACGTTGTCCGTAAGCGCAAGTGTTAATGCGTCTGTGTGTGTGTGTGGGTGTGCTCAGTGTTTTCTCCCGCTCTGTCAGCAGTGCAAATCCAGTGTGGAAAAAGGTCTGGTAATGCGAGACTAGCACCAGAGATATGAGGCACAGTGGCCCTCATTCATCAAGGTATCATACTTTCTGATCTAATCATAATGTGTTATTGGCGTACGCTCATTTCACAGTTGAAAAATTATATTAATTAATCCTGGTGAATCCACTTATCATGTAAAACAGAGCTTACACTGTTGCCTAGGATGAAAATAAACACTTCACACCCATGTTGCCACTCTTCAAACTTAACACCTAAATCTGTGTGTTGTTATTTTGGTGGGTTTGTTGTGTAACTGGAGGAAGCCTGTGCAGAAATAGGAATGGCAAAAGCTCATATTCTGTCAGATCACGATGTGTATAGTACAAACTCATCTCTCCTCCTCTGCGTTTCTCCTTGTCTTACAACCTTCATGTCTTCCCTTCTGTGAGCACACTAGAGATGAAATTTGTGATCCAAACAGAAAGTGAGCCTTCTGTTCCTCAGCGAGCGAACAACGGCGAGGGATAAGACGAAGCTGAAATTCAGTGGCCCTCACTGCCAAGAAAGTGTCGTCACAATAAACTTTCCCCACTCTGAGCACATACTGATTGTTAGAAAAGAAGACATTAATAAAGTGCTTTTAAAGAAGTGAGATCTGCAGTGTCAGTAAAACATAATTAAAAATAAACTTAGAGCTTAGTTTTCCTGTGAATAGTCAGGCATAACCAGACCTATGTGCGCAGCGCTGTGTCGGCGCTGGAGAGGGGTCAGGCTACACCCATTATCATTCCGCTATTAGGGAAAAACCCCCGGCTTCTTTGCATTCCTTTAAGCCAATCACAATCATCTTGGGCGATGCTGAGCAAAGGATGCAGTGATGGTGACTCTGCAAAATATTGTCGGGGCTTGTTTTTGGTGTAACATTTGAATGTGGGGAGACGAGCGGTGTCATTAACTTGGCCGATTCCCCACAAAGAAAACGTGTGCGGTGCACATTAACGAGCGAACACATTGGCTGCATGACGCGTGCATGAGACACGTATGTCATGCGTCGCGGCTGCATAGCGTGATCTAGAGATTCAGTCTCTCGCCTATTTTTCACGCGTGTTGCATATGTCTCCCAGCAAAAAATAGACACAGAAAAGACTTGTAGATGTCATATTCACTAATCTCAATATGACATAGACATGAAAAAATTTATCTTTTAAGCAACTGTGATATTTTACTAGTGCTGACCGATTAATCTTATTTACATCGTCATCCCGATATGAACATGTGCGATAAACACATTGCAAAAGACTGAGAGAAAAATGCCATGCAGTCGCACAGGGTTTTCAAGGTGCAGAGCCTGAGCCGAATGAACTGGAAAAAATCTGCTGTGTTTTGATGTTGGGCTGCAGCCTCACTGACACACACACACACACACACACACACACACACACACACACACACACACACACACACACACAAAGAGCAGACAGCACAGAGGTGGCGGTGGAGACCAGTAAGGAGTGAGCTTTTTACTTGAACTGACAACAACTACAGTCGCAGCTCTGTGAGTGTCATCACAACCTTTACGAGTAAAAAAAGCACATCACATTTTCAACTTCTCCCATCTACCACGGTTTGGTTTACACATCACAGCGCGCTAACATTAATTTAATAGTGAACTGTTATGAACAAGCTGAAAGGAAACCTTCCTGTGTGTAGACTGCAGCTTCATTTGCCACAAACATTTGTACAATTATAACTACAGCCTGAGGCAGCACCCCCCCCCCCACCCCCCACCCCGCAGCAGAGGGAGGATGGAGGAGATGACCCATACTGACCTTTGTCTGTGTTCTTCATTCGGTTTCACTCAGGAAAACTGTATATGCACACATCAATATTTGTTTATTTACCGCAAGTAATATCATCATCGCAGTATTTAACAGTGTTATTGCACATTGTAAATTTTTCTCATATTGTTTTCTGTCATAAATAAATCAGAAATTAATTGATAATTAAATGAAATCCAACATTGGAGTAGCCTGCAAACTCTATGTAGAGAGACAGAGCTGGCAGCAGCACCGCAGAAGAGATGCAGCCGGTGTGAACACACACACACACACACACACACACACACACACACACACACACACACACACGTGATTCATCCGTTCAACGACGTCAGCCGCCATTTTCTCACGCTCAAGGAGACAAGTGGACCCAAACCATGCCAGCAAAATGCCCCCAACAGAGCCACCGGATCACCTCACTGTAGGTGTCAAGCTTTCAGGCCTGTACCGTTCTCTTGGTGTAGCCCCATATTGCACTTGTTTAGAATAAGGTGAGAGATGACTCATCTGACCATTTCACTTTTTCCACATCTCTGTAGACCAGTGCATGTTGTTTTTGCACCACCCTACTCTTAAATGCTCAAATGTGCATCCATCTTTGTAATGAGGGGTTTATGCTCAGCAACCCGACTGTAAATACCTGCCACAGTGCATGATTGAATGTTAACTACTTAACTATACCACCTGTGTGGACGCATTTGCATTCATAATGTTTCTCTGCTTATTTATTCAGGTTTTTGTTTTAGTTATACTGAATATGTGATTGCACAACCCAAATCTTCATCAATACTCAATCAATATACTGTGTAGGTTGCTAGCTTGGAGGTTGTTTTTGTTGTTTTCCATAAGGAAGGGGGTTTTGAAACAGTAACAGGCAGGGGAAGAAGAGAGGGAGGAGAATGTCACTTTTACACAGCCTACATCCAGTGAGTCAGACTATCCTGTGACGAAGTCCTTATCGATCAGAGCTGATATTTTAATTAGAAAATTAAATTAAGCTTGGGGTGTCGAGTGGCACAGTGGGTAGAGGAGGCGCCCCATATGTAGAGGCATCAGTCCTCGCCTCAGTCGGCCCCGGCTCGAATCCCGCATCGGACGGCTCTTTACTGCATGTCATTCCCCCTCTCTCTGCCTCCCCATTTCCTCTCTCTCTCCACTGTGCTATCATAAAGGCATAAAAAGCCAAAACAAAAAATAATTTAAGCTCATTGGGTTTTTTTTTTTAAACAACCTATCAACAGAGAAGCATTGTAAATATAATAACAAAATAACAATAATACAATGACAGCAGCTGATCTTTACATTTGAAATTTAGGCCACGTCTCTGCTATAGAGCACCTACAGTGTGTGACCCATGTAACCTCCCTCCCACTGTATTCAATAGTTGGATATGCAAAGCATTTTGTAACCTTACTGGAAAGAGATCTGGACAGAATATAACTTCTTTTTCTTCATAGAATGGAACAGAATTTAAATTTAGCTTGGCATTTTTCATCCAGCTATTTTATGAGATTTGAGTTGATTTAAGGGAAGATTTGCATCCAGCAGCAAATATTTGGAGTGAAACGTAATGATCTACAGTATTCTCGGTATTCACTCTTCTTTTCTACCCGTGTGATCCTCCGGTGTGCTCCTGCTAGATGAAGCGTCTGCTGTATGTTTATTGCTCAATCTTAGAAAATGAGGACAAAAGAGGAGACAGAAAACAGACATCAGTGTAGCTGAAAGACCACTTAGTTTGTACACGCGTCTCAGGTTTGACATGTGTTCCAGTTAAGGAAATCCGAATTTCTTGCGCATTAAACCTCTGTACTCAATAGTACAGGAGGCTGGGAAAATGTTGAATGAGGTTGTTTAGTTTCAGATCAAAGCATAAGCGCATATGAAACTTAGGTAAAAGTCAGACTGGTCCATTAACAACTGATTCTTTACCTGTATTAACACGTAATATAACACAGTCACACAGTCAAAAGCTTGTTTCAAAACAATTTGCAGACTTCTCTACATCTTAAACGGCATCACATTCGTCAATTCCTAGCATTAACATAATTGACCTAAACCTAATCCTTGCTGTATCGGGTGTCCCTGCTCGTACTTATGTGATCTTATGTGATGATGTTAACAGTATAGACCATAGTTAGACGGAATTTAAAATAGTTTTCATGTCTAGTATTTCATCATGGTGAGATCATTTACTTGATTATAGGCAGGTGGCTGAAGAAGACTAAGGCAAAGACAAACTAAGGCAGCGGAAACTTGAAAGACTGATGAGAATAGTAACTCTCGCTTTCCTTCCTCAAACAGAAGCCAGTGGAGGGTAAGAGCCCCTTTGTTGTGTGGCCTTTTTTGGCCTTCAAAAAAAGCTGTAGCCTCTAACCACAGCCCTCAAGTTCTCTTCTGCCGTTTGACACTGTCCACAAGGTACAGGACATATTCATTTCTCAAAGATCAAGATGAAGAGTCTCACATGGTTTTCCTTCAACATCTATTTCTACTGCAGGATCAGGACTGACACACAAACAATTGCTCAATTCAGTGGCAAACAAAGAAACCCACCTGGTGTTTCTGAATTTTATTTGTGAGATAAAATGCTAATGATATTCTTTTGTGCTCTACGGTGAAAAGCTGCCTGGAGTTGAATATGGAAAAGCAACTGTAGCAGTCACTATAGAGACACGTTGTTCGTTATTATCATGTCAGAGGGAAATGATTGTTGCTCCCTGTCAAATCACACCCTTCATTGTCCTAATGAAAATGGAGCATTAACAAAAGAAAATGGCTTGGTCCGCAGTGTTTACAGGCAGATCACGAGATACAGATGCTCCACTGGCTTTGTTTGCCTTTTGCTCCTTTTGAATACGTTTTGCTTCAAAGTGTTTGTTAATAAATACTTGTACACTAACACAAAAGCACTTAATTGGTTCTGACAGTTAATTGATGTTTTGAAACTGATTAAAGAAGCAGCTTAGCCATTCAAGCTAATTATTTACAGCTGCCTCTCAGCCACTGAACAGTAAAGTATTTGCAATGTTGTGCATTTTCAGTGAGCTCTTAAGAATTCAACTTTTTTTTGTCACTATGCCATTTCACTGCAGAAAGACTAAATAGACAGTAAGTATTTTAATAAAAGGATGGTTGAATTGTATCAGTGCACAAGGCAAATTAAACTTCAGGTATCTATTGCACCATTATTCTAAATCATGCTACATTACCAGTTATCACTTGCTGGACTGGTCTTCTGGGATCTGTAGTTTTTTTTTTTTTTTTTTTTTTATTTAATGCATATTTAATGCAGATTAATGAAGAAAGAAAAAAAGAATGAAGAAATAGGAATTTTAAGCAATTTCTGTAGCCTGTTCTACGTGTTTCCTATTGTTATTTTCTCACATACAATATACGTACGGTAACAAGTAGTGTCATGTAGTTATTTGCATTTATGTAAGTGTTTCCATTTTGTACTGCCTTATACCTCTACTCAGTTTAATTTCAGAGAGAAATATTGTACTTTTTACTCCATTGCGTTTGTTTGACACCTTCAGTTATTATATTAGTTTCTTCACAGACAGTTTTTTAACAGTAATTGTTTTATACATCAAACTACTGATACTTACTGATACTTTACTAATAACATTTTCTGGTGCAAACATTGCACTTTAACTAAGTAAGGCTTTGCAAGCAGGTAATGGAATATTAGCCTATTAAACTGCACTATTACTACTATGCTTTTACTTATGTGCAGGATCTGAACACTTCTGGTCTCAAACAGCAGCTTCAAATGTCAGAAATCATTCTCAACTCCTCCTTCCTCAGAGCAGCAAGAAGTACAGTAGCAGTCCTCTTTTGGCCGTGAGAAACACCACTTTTTTTTTCAGACCGGTAAAATGAAATGAGAGCCAAATCACAGCTGTTGTATCACACATAATCAGTGATGTAGCTATGATAAAGATTTTCAATTATGTGTCAATTAAAAAAAAAAGAACAACTAATAGTTGGATCAAATATGCATTAGTCTGAAACATTTAGAGACAGGTCGTATTTACACCATTCATATCGGTTGTGGTCTAAACCTAAATGGTGTTTCTGTTTTTACTAAAATTTTGCTTTTATACAGAAATGTAGGATAGATACATCATGTGCCACACTCGGCAAGTTAGTCTGCAATACACAGCAAACAAATGTGCAACACACAAGGAGTTTTACTGTTCTGAACAAGTGGTTGAGCAGACCCTGCGGCCAAGTGGTCAAGCAGAGTCTATGGCCTCATCATTGTTGGATGGTGTATTAACTCAATTCTCCTGGGAGGGGAAAAGGCCGTGGCTGGAGTAAAGCCAGAGATGTGGTTACAACATGCTGACAAACAGGCCATAGTGTAAAAGACAGGAGACCACTGAACAAGATGAATCACCTTTCAGCAGGGAATGTGGAAATAAATATAGATTGGACAGCCAGACATGCTTCTGTGACAGTTGGCAGGTAATGGGAGATACCAGGGGTGAGATGTGAACACTTCCTGACAAGAGTGGCATCTGCCGCTTTTTAGGAGCCACAAGCAAAATGTACAGGAACAGACTCGCTGTGGAGTGAAATCAAGCCAAGGTGAAACTTAATGATGTGTGGCAGCCAATATTAGAGCAAGATTTAATTAGAACAGCAAGAGAAACAAAGGCAGAAGTAAATGCTGTTGGGCTATGAGTGAGAGAAATGGTGTCTGTGCACCTGAATGTATTTGTATGTGAGTGTGTGTGGCTCTAATCATCGTTCTATCTACCACCTCATTTGGATAATGACTTGTTATTTATCTTATCTTAATTGTACACAGACATGCAATTGCTACTATTTAATATTCCTGTCTTACAGTACTGTATGTAGTTTGAATACTTTCTCATTTTGACTCACATGAGTATCTAGCATCTAGCACCTATTTTAATGTGCCACAATGACATTTAGCATAATAATGTAAATCATAATAATATAATAATCTACAGAATTCCCTGTAATTCTCAGTTGTCCCTCGGTTGATTGCATCCCACATATAAATGGGGCTTCCAGAGGAGCAGAGCCTGATGCTGATTGTTGTTTTTTTTTTACCGGGTTACTCCCACAAATATTGTTGTACGTCCCAAGACTGATGTCTCCCGTGAGATGACTCATATAATATTCCCTCCATGTACACAGATCCCTGAGAGGAGTTTACTATAAAGCAGGAAACGATGTCTTCTTCACGTAGATCCTACAACTGTGACATTAATCTTGTGCCAGGAGCCTGTCCTCCACGGGGACGGATTTATTCTCCTCTGGGTCCTGAAACATTCGCTATGGAAGAGTAAACTGAAGATGCCCTCACTTCTAGATTCATCCCTCGCTCTGCTGCACCAGCTGTAGAACAAGGATTTTCTTTTGAGCGAAGGACAGACTGAGGGCTCTGATAGTATTTACTATCAGCTTTTACACAGCAGCAATGTCAAGAACTGCTGTCCCCTTCACCATGCTCATCCATTGAACATCTTAATAGTGACACTACAGTAAATTCACTAGACTCTACACTTAAGGGACAGCGGCAACCATGTGAGAAGAGCATGACATCACCTTGTCACAGCAACAAAGCACTAAAGCCATTTTCCCACGGGGTTTGGAATACTCACATGTAGCTGAACCGTGACCTTTCAAGACAAGCTAGTGTGGTGCGAATGATTTTTCCACAGCACCGCAAGGTAGATTTTCGGTGTGTTGGCTCTCGCAAACCACCGCTGACCCTGTCCTCAATCTAACCGGCTCACTGTGGTTGTTTCTTCTCACACCAACCCCCCCTGCAATATTTGAAACTAATCTGCTGAATAAATGGTGTAGAATATGTCCATATCTTGCTGTGAAGATACAGCACTGCTAACCATCCGTCCTGTCTGTGATAAAAAAAAAAACATTGAATTTCATGTAGGTGCTTTACAATAAAAGCCTTCCACTGCTTTACTGGTTGAAAGTAAAGCAGCAACAACAGGAAATGTTCAGTTTCCATTAACTGTAACCTAACACATCTCCAATACGGTAAACAGTAAAACAGTAAAGTGCGGGTGATATCTAACAGTAAAAACATCAATAAGAGTCATGTTAAACTTCAGACTACACTGATTTCGTTGCAAGTGATAAATCTACTGAGAACTAGACACAGAGATATGTGTTGATTGGTTTAGCACAGGAGGAGCCACTCGTGTGTGTGGACATCTGTCGACCCTGCTATCAAACCGCAGTAGCACAGGTTGCCATAGTGATGTCCTGCCATATATGTTCACGGCTTGGTGCGACTCAAGTGGGTTAAACGGTTCCTGTGAAAAAACGCCTCAAAAGTATCTGTTACATGTGATGTCTTTCAAGCTTTGATGAATAATTCTCTTCCATAGATGTTTTTGTCAGTCTGTTTGACATCTCAACCACTCGGGAAGCCACTGAGGCATCATTTATACTATATGTCAAACCATCAATATGTGAATGAATGTGTGTGAGTTTAGTGCTCCTCAGATCTTTCCACAGCTAGATACAGTCACCAGTGTCATCATGGATCCTTTTGTAAGGCTGGAGAACTGTAGAGCGACCCTGGCTTAACCTCCATTAAACAGAAGCAACCGTTTGGGCTTTGCAAACCTCTGGAAAATTAAATTTCAGCTGCACAAATGCTCTCAGTAACAAGAGGAATGATTGTTTTACACAGAGTGCAAAGGCTGAACTGGTATTTTCAGAAATTGCAATGCTGCTAAGCCATTGCCCCACTGCTGTTTAACCCTGACCCTCTACAGTCATTTATAGAAGAGTACACTTCTAAAGCGGCACAGTGACTGCAAGCTCCACGTGCGCGCAACATAAGTCCTCCAAACAGTCTCCGCTGACTTTCTGTGCCCATTCCCAGGCAACTTTGGTCATAATCTCACTGGATTTAAATCCTAGCCTTCGTCCCTCCCTCCACTGTCAACACCGCTGTCATGGATGTTGCTATCAGGATCTTCAAGGCAGCTCTTATTTTCTATCCCACAATGACCATCGCAAGGTGAAACAACCAGCATGATTAATCATCATATTTTCTGTCTCCACGGACTGCCGTGTAATGTTGCTTTCAATTAAAGCCACCACTTTTTTTGTCAAGACTCCTCTCCTCTCTCCACTGGTTTCCATCTGCAATCTATAGCCCAAGCTGTGAGAGCAAATGGGGACCTGGAGATCATGCTGCAGTGTTTTTCTTCAGTAAAGTGTTTTTCTGGTGTGGGCAGAATGTGAGCTTAACTCCCTGCAATTTTCTTCCACAGGCCTCTCGCCTTCTGTGTGTCAGACGACCTCAGAGAAAAGAGCATGAACTGAGCAGGTTCTAGGGAGTTTGTCGGGTGCTGTTGTTTAGCCTTTACGGTATTTTTCTCTCCCAGCACACCACTGGTTCATCAGGTTAATGATGGTGTGTCTATCACCATGGGAGTACAGAAACCATCTCTGTTATGTGAAGAATTAGTTCAGTAACTGTGGCAAATGAAAAGTATATTACAACTTCTCATTTCTGACCAAACCACACTGATTGACTCCTGCTCCAAACCAATCTGGCGCTGTCAGCTAAAAGCTGTTGTTTACATGCTTACATGCAATATTCAGCAGTTATAATACTTACCAAGTTCACCATATGAACATGTCAGCATGCTAACATTTGCTAATTAGCACAAAACACAAATTAATAATCCATCCAGTAGATGTTGAGATATTTCAGTGTGAACCAAATTTCTGACCCACATTGCCATCTCTAGTCACACTGTTAGTTTGGCTAAAAGATCCCAGGATTATCCACAATACACATGCACAAACATCCAAAAACTTCTGCTCTACCCTCTGCTTGATAAACCCCAGCCTTTGTCAGCCAAGCAAAGGAAAATGACAGAAATGTTAGATGCAATGGCTGGCAGTCAACCTAGCTTCCAGAGACAACAGCCTACTTCGGCCACAAGAGAGCAGTAAATTACAGGATGAATGCCAACAGGCAAAATCAGATCCTTTATAGGACAGAACGCTATCCTGAAATGTAAGGAGAGATAATGCTTCCATTTCGTTATTGTTCTAATTTATGTCTATTTTTAGCTTTAATTGGTCAAACACTGCCAGCCCTGATGGCACGCCACCGACTTCAGTGATGTGATAAATCATTCAAACATACATTCAACACAGATCGGTTTTACTAATACAACTAATACATTTTAAAGCATCTTTAAAAGGTGCTTTTCTTTGCTGCTGTTACATGTCCAGTTTACTCTGACAGCTGGGCACATTGCAGTATGAGGTGACATGTTGATGGCAGCTTGTTATATCAGCTCCACACATCCGCTGCAGCATCCGAATGCTAATAGATTTCCAGCAGCCGAGCGTGTCTCTCCAGTGAAAGACTTCTGCATAGGAAGAACTGACACTGATGGTGGATCTTAATGAAATTTTAAGACAAATGGAAGTCCACTCATCTTTACTTGTATACATGTATGTGCCAACACATTTTAGACACAGTTAATGTTCTTTAAAATGAGGACTGATTATATAGAACTGATTATTGCCTTCTATCTGAGCTAAGAGACAAAGACCTTTTCTGCAGCTGGAAGTTTTTTAAAAAGATGCTGTTCATTGTTAGCTTTACACTCAATAAAAATTAAAAAATATTTAATTTTGGACTTCTTAAAGCTAGTGCTCAGCAAGTGAAATACTGGTGCAACACAACCTAACCTGACGTACATGTTTCTGTATGAACATCCACGTGTTTGTCATTCTTTTCATGCTGCTGTGACAACGATGTTTCATGTGCTTGTGTGGGAGGGTAGTATTCTGCTGTTGTGACATGATTATCCCATTATATAATTAGTATTTATTTATAGCATGTGAATTGTTGTTAGATAATATCACAAGCATACTGTACATCTGTGAGCAGTGGAGCAAACCATATGAGTCACTACAAGGACAAAGGTTGTGGTTGTAGAAAAATCCTCCTAATTGGGAGACACAAATATGGATCATTTACCGCTGTTGTACCATATTGATAAAAATGTAATAATATATGTTTAGTATTTAAAAACTTGATTTATCATCCAAACTTTCTTCAGCCATGAAGTGAGATTGCTGGTACACTGATAAACTATACAGATGAGCTGGTTAAAACTCCTGTCAGAACCAATTGCGAGTGAAAAAAACAGTGGCCTCTGGTGCTGCCTTCTCACCGCTTTCCTGTCATCTGTGGCTCTCTGCCTGAGGCACAATAGATCAGGCTCCAGCACTGGTGGAGTGTGGCCAACCCCCCGAAAATGTGATGTCTCATGAGGTCAAACTGAAACAGAAGGCACTGAACTAAGTCTTGTCACAAATCCAAATCCTAAAGAATAGCTGTTTAATTTCTATTTTTAACTACTATTACTTCATTTTTAGTTCTGGTCCTCAGACCTTTTCATATCAGATATTTATATACAATCAATTGAATCTCTGTAATTATTACTCATTTGATGGTAAAATGAAAGTCAGACAGGTTCCTGAGTAGCAGGATTGATAAGTGTTGCAATGAACTGATTGTCAAAGTAGTTTCCAATATTGATTGTAGGATAAACGTTTGACCATTTGTATTTTTGTGATGTATACAGTATACTAGGGCTGGAAAATAAGGAAAAAAATTGTATCAAAATAATTTTGTTCATATCAGTTGATATCGATATATATCACAATATAAATCAAATCACTATTTCTGTCAAGCTTAAATGTTCCTTTTTACTCCTAAGGTAGGATGTGAAGATATCATAAGGTAAATTTTGGTTTAAAAATTATTTATTTTCGGTCAGAAGTTGAACATGACAAATATACTGTAGAACATTATACGACTGTATTTCAAATGAATTAAATAGGTATATATGATAATGTAAAATCTTAATTCTGAGCAATTAAAAGCTTGGTCTAAAACTGTAAAGTCTTGCATTGTGCGTGCTCTAGCGGATGGCACTGCCTCAGATGGTAAAAAAAAAATGAGTGGTATTAACTGTCTGTGGAAACATGCTTTTGACACAATTTGCAGTGCACATGCTCTGCCCTCTGTGCAACAAGCTAACCTGACGTGGCTATAAATCTATTCCAGCCACATGATTGGTTCGGCACAGCGTTATTCTCTCCGGTGGACTGTCAAAATGTCCTTAAAGTTTTAACTGTCCCTCTCCATTTGCCTGTATTTCGGGGTGCACATTAGAGTGGGCTGCGTGTGGGTTTACTGGCCACTCTCAACCAAGTCTGCACAGTCAGGGAGACAGGTACATGTAGTGGTGGCAAGAGTGGGGGATGAGCAACAAGAGCTTGAGGAATGTCGCCAAGAGAGGATAACTGCATCAGGTTTATAACCTTCTGACAGTTACTTCTTCTTCCCCTCATGTTGGACTGGCAGACTGGACACTACAGTGACTCACCATCACTTCTTGAAGTACAAAGTGGTATTATGAGGCAAGACACGCGTAGGCTAGCTGGTTAGCATGCTAACTTCAGTGGACATCTCTGCAACACAATACATAGATGTCATTGACATTAGATCAAAACTGTTATTTTTTAACATTCTGTTGATAATCTTAGTTAATTTTTGAGTGTTTCAATAGTTTAAATACTCAGCTATTGCCCCTTCAATTAGCTTGACTCTTGACCCTTTGACTGAATGTACACTAATCAGTGAGCCTCCTTCATATTTGGCTGGAAGGGAAACTTGCAAACTTTGGCTCTCAGCAAGCATATGCTGGCCAAATAATATACATAGCCTAATTAGTGTACAGTCCCCGGTCACACCCCAGCCATTTGAGACATGAACTGTGCTGAAAGGCTATAAAGATAAATTCGGCTTGACATGGAAACTGCTGTGGCAACAAGTGCACTCATTAGCCCTCTCAAATCCATAAGTTGTGAGGCTGGAAATACCTTCACAACATCATGGATCATGACTGAGTGAAATATGACAAATAGAGTTTGCACTCACATAGATTTTTAAGGCCAGCAGGGGCCTGATTTATCAGTTTTTACCAAAATAAATAAATAAAATAAAAAACTTTTATAAAATAAAAAACCTTTTTCTCTTCTATCCATCTTTCTCTCTTATACACATAAGCTCCACAAATTATTAGGTGCACAACTCCCTGGAAAACACCATTTTGTACTGAGCGGATTATCTTGGAACAGATCTAAACTGAACACCCACACACACCCATACACACACCCACACACACGCATACACACACATACACACACACGCACACACGCACATACACACACACGCACATACACACACACACAAAATGCCTGTGTTGGCTAGCCGCCCCACCCTCCCTGCATCATGTGTGAAGCAGATTTGTCCTTTCCTGGGAGAAGTGAAATCAGTGTTGCTGTGACTGCACCCAAACGAAGATAAAAAATCTCTTCCTAATGTTTCCTGTTGATTGCTTGTCCTGGTTTTGTCATATGACATTTACATTGATTAAAGTTGCATATTGTTTTTTTTAAGTATATTTTTGGGGGCTTTTATTGGACAGGATAGTAGAGAGAGACATGCAGCAAAGGCTGTCCGATGCAGGACTCGAACCAGGGCCAACTGCAGCGAGGACTGTAGCCTCTACACATAGGGCGCCTACTTAGACCACTTCGCCACACGACACCCATGCATATCCTTTTTTAGAGGGATTCCTAACAGTAAAGAGAAGCAGGACTTGCCAACTAACACCTCACAGATAGTGGCTGTGCCAATGCACTTTGTTAGTTCATGTAGTCATCAGTTGTATTGTATTTGGTGTCATTTGTATTCAGTGTTGAAAATGACCAGTAGAGCAGTACTGTACAGTTGTGGATGACAACTGCAGCTCTCCTTTGATAGATTTATTTTGGTGACAAAATGATTTTTCTCTGTTTAGGCCACACGTTTTAGTCTCACACAAGGCATTAACATGTGTATCTTGGCAACAGTGTACAGCATGGATAAGGAAAACCACATAAATTCAAGGTATAAATGCACATAGATAAGATTAGATCAGGTACTCTGTACTCTGTACTGCATCTTGACAGGGACTAAACATACAGACCACATGTTAATACCAGGTGTAAACGGGGCCCTAGTGTGGGCGTGGAAAACTGAACTTCTTAACATGAGGCCATTTAAGGTTACTGAGGTCCAGACGTTGGTATTTATTCTGAGGTGTATATAATAAAAGCCATGAAAAAAACACTTGTTTGGTGCTGAAAAGGTATTGTACAACACCAAGACAACCAATGTCTTTGTTGTGGTGTGTGTGGTGGATACAGTAAATGATCTCGTCAATACTACAGAATATTTACTCAGCACAGTGATTATGTCGACAAACCAGAAAGGCTGCAGAACTCACTGAAGCTCTACTGCGTGTAGTTCAATGTCTTTTCATCCTCAGACATCATGTGATCAATAGCTCCTGTGCAGTAAAACAGTGGCCGTCCATCATGATGCTGGCTAGTTAGTTTCACTTGAGTGAATTAGTTAGTTTCACTTGAGTGAATTAACTAGCTCTCTAACATTAATTCCATCCTGATCAGACTGATAAACTTTCAGTTAAAGTGGAAATGATTTTCTTTTAATTCAGTTTGAGATGAGGAGATAAAGACAGAGAGAAGGTGATGGAGATGAGAGGGGGAGAACAGGTACACAGAAAAAAAGTGAAATCTAAGTAAGATGTAACATCTTAAATCAAAGCAATACATGCTTGTTTTTGTCTGACAAGATATTTCTCCTCTCCAGGCAGTTTTTTATGGCAGAGCATTTCACTTGTTTCAAGCTTATTTCTACTTTTCTGTTTTCTTGGCAGATCATTTTACTTATTTTAAGTAACATTTCCCCCCATTATATTGCTGTTTTTCTTGTTTTTGAGAGCTGAGTTTTTGCAGTGCCCAGAATAGGATTAGCATTATGTCCCTGTGCCGTTGAACACAAAAACCAACTGACCTGATCATATTCAAACAATGTAGTCCTAATTACCACAGAGATTTACAGCATGTTCTTTGGCAATTACAGTGGAAGCTATAGACTCTGTTTAACAACAACAGAAACCTAGCATAATTGTATTGTCATAATATACAGTAGTCTTATTGTATAATGATATTATTGTATTTTTCTTATGTTGCTGTAATGTGTGAGACACTTTTCTATAATTTCCACTGACAAAGTCTTTTCGTGTACCATGCCCTCGAACCCCCCTAGCAAGCTCAGACCTTGGTCAGACCTGTCAGCTTTTTCTGTATTAAACCTGACCACAGTCTTTTCCTCACCTTGACCTTGAGTGCTGGGAGCGCCTGCACATAACCATAAAAAAGTGTGATTAGATAAGATCAGATATTTTGGTTTAAAACAAATAGGTTGTCTGTGAAAATTTTACTGATGCGTTCGGTATCCACATATTTACTTGTTGAATAAAATACATAACCAACATTTCCTCATTACATTAATAGAGAACATAATCCAGGCGCAATTATATTTCCTACAGAATGTATTTTCTGTAGCAGATTATTAATTTCTAGGTGACAGGGTTGTATAATCAGATTTAGATCTCCACCAATTTTTTTTAATCCCTTTTGCCTCTGAGGTAATCAGCGCTATTTTGACCATTACTGCTGGTCCATGATTGTAATTTAAATATATTTAATATGACGCATATCTCTCATCTTTATCAGCAAGAACTTAACCATCATGCAATGAGAAATATTGCACCCCCTCTTTTTGCGGAGCAATAAGATCCTTTAATAGGATTGTTTAATCCACATTCGCATTAAGTCAGGCTACCTTAATGTATGTCATCAGAGGAAAAATGAAAAAAATATACTATATATTTATGTTTTTACACAACTTGTTAAATCTTAAACAGACAACTCCCTCTGTCAGATTAAAACAAACATGGCTGTGTTTGAAGGAGCCCCAAAACTGACAAAATGTCAAAAATATTACTGAATACATCAATGAACATGATTGAATGGAGTGTAAAAAGAAATATAAAATGTTATACTTTTCCTAACTCTTAAATCAATTGGTTCAAAAAAAGTAAAGACTATAATTATTTAATTGTGAGTAATGTATATAATGTGAACCTGGAATTGAGCCCAAACTACAGAAACATCATAACAATCTGATGCTCTTTTAAAAAATTCATAATTACATGCATGTTTATGCAGCAGCAGGGGGTAAAGGGATAGGAATGAGGGTAGGGGGTTGTCAGGAAGGATAAGGGAGATGGGGGAGGTGGGGAGATTGGTATGGAGAAAGAGAGTGAGGGAGTTCAGCTGTAGTGGAGCACAGTTCAAGTGATCCTGAGGAGCTGCAGTAACCAGGCTGTGTCCATACTATTCCTCACTAGATGATGGTTTTAAAACACAATTTTGTTGTGTACAAACCAAAAGAGGAGAAAAAAGAAGAGATTGGACATTTTCATATTGCTTTGGCATTTCACTGTGGTTTTCAGAAATGTTCAAGAGCTTTTTGGCATTTCTCTCCTTACTGAGGATGCTCTCTCAGGGGAGCCCGAGCACCTGCACTTCTTGTCAATGGCCATTAATTTGATTTAAAAGTTTTGGCTGATGACTGGTCTCTCATATGCACATGATTGCTGTGTGCAATCTGGCCAACACTGTGCATGCACAAACACACCCACAGAGTCACTTTTAATCAGCTGGCTACATTTGTTAAACAGCAAGGCAGCTTATTCAAATAATAGGATGGTTTATTATCAGAAACAATTAAATCTAAGAGGATGCTGGGGGCTAATGTGAGCCATTCCTCCCTTTATTCAGCTCTAAATGGTTTGTAGCTCATTAAGTGTCTTCTCAGAGACAACTAACAGCCCACTCTGAGGATAAAATGTAACATCCACAGATTTAGAGGAATACAGTATGTAGTTCTGTAACCTAATTTGATGCTTTTGTTGTTCTTTCAGATGGTAAAAGATGCTTTACTGCCCACTTTGAAGTACATAATATTACACAACTACTGTCTGAAGTCATTTATAAACTGTAACTATAAGATGGTGTTTGGGGGAGCTTTTTTCTGGGGCTCTGTGTGTGGCTGTGAATATATATATATATATATATATATATATATATATATATATATATATATAGCAAAACCAATAGCAAATAAACCGAATAGCAAAACAGCCTACACACAAATGCATGTGGCTACACTACATGTGTAGCAAGCTCCCTGAAACTGCTTACATACACCATTTCACAGCATGCCTTGCCCTGTACACTGAACACTATCCACACACCTATACCAATATTCTGTTTAGCCACAGCTCATTCAAAAGCATAACGATAACACATAGTCTAGATAAGACATTACTAATAATGATATTATCAAAAGTGTGTGGCTGTGAATGATAATGTTTCTTTGGATCTCTTTGTGTCTCTTTATCTTGTTGTGTGATTGCGTTTCTGAAATATCTCTGTTCATGTGTGCATTCAGACTTTGAAATGAACATTGTAATCAGTCACATGGTTAAGTTAATCTGTATTACATTATGGACCCCTAAACATGTTTTCTTTACACGGCTGCACAATATACTGTACTGTACACACACCCTCCACACATCACTGCAACCTCCATCTGTCCCCACAACTCCAAACTGGAGAATCTGGTTCCATCGTGTTGGAAGCTTTTTCTCGCTTATTGTCTGCAGCAGGGCTTCATGCAAGAATGCCTATTGGCTCACACTTGATGAAATATGGATGAAAATGTCACTGTCCATTACATTTTCAACAGTGGCATTTCTCCTGCATCCACAAACAAGGGGGCAGAGACTTTTGCAGATCCTGTCTACAGGGTGTATTTTGGACAAAGACTGGAACTGCATTTTTTTTTCAGCACAAACAGAGTCAGACCCGTGTTGTTAGACAACACAAGTCTAAGTCAGTGGGGTTTTTTTTCCGCTCAGGTCATTAAAGCTGGCTGTTAATCTCTAACAAGGATGTGCCTCATCCCTGCGACAGGAATTGATTTTTCTTTCTTTGGGTAGGGAGAAAACGCTTTCTCATTTCAATAGACCAAAAATGTTTGTTTCGCACCATTAAACATGTCAGTGAGCTGTACAGTAGCTTCAGCCCACAGCGTTTTCTACTGCACTGTTGGGAGATGTTGACTTTTTTTTGTGTAATTTCTCACAGACAACGTCATCATTAAACCGATGTCACATATCATGAATTAAAAAATAGTGAATGTGCTTTTTGGACAGAAGGACACAGTCAGTGGTGAATATGACTTGACATTCAGTGTGTCTGTTAACTGCTGCTCATGTTGTTTTGATCTAAAATCTCCAGGAAAAGAAATCGACAAGCAGCAAAGACAGTAAATTGAGCAGTCAAGGTTTTTGATGTAAAAGTTTCTTTTTTCTTTCTTTTTTGTTTTTTTGTTTTTTGCATTAACAGTGTTGGCTGACTGAGCAAACAAACAGCTTTTGGCTGGGTGGGAAACTCTCCTCTAATTGAATCATTTGTACAAACAATGTGTTGGGGGAAAAACAAATCTCATCATAACATGTATCACTGAAGAAAAAAACAAACAAAAAAACACCCAGTCACTAATCCTGAAAACACACTCTCCGGTTGAGCAACAGTGCCATAATCTCTCAAATATTACTTCCCTCTTACTCTCTCTTCCACATTCCTCTCAGACCTCTAAAAAGCTTTCCAATAATTACTGCTGCTGGAGATTGAATTGAAATGGCGGAATTGGCTTAGAATATTGTTTCCTCTGCACTGATGGTGAAGTAAAGTGTCTCTGAACCTTTATAAGCTCTATTGTCTGTTGTCAGTGGCATTTGTCATATAAGTCAAACAAAAATAACCTGGACTGTTAAATTGTGTATGTCCTGTGTTCGGTTGAGACATGGCTCCTGTATTTATATGTTGTGAAATAATGAGGTTATTGTAAAAAATAAATGTCTATATGCAGATTTACTGGGAAGGAGGGAAGATGGGACATAAATCCACCTTTTTTTTTTTTTTTAACTAGACAGCAATATAAGACAAACTCTGTAGCAGCAGCATCCGTACTCTCTACTGAGTTGGCAGCAGTCAGTCAGGATGGATCACTGCCTTTTACATTTGAAGTCAGTGTGCCAGCTGTTTAGATTTCAGCCTCCAAGTTTGAAACCACCAAAGCCTCCTAATGTCAACATCTGCTGTTGCCGGTTCGGAAACATTGGTTGCACATTGCACACTGAGCCAGATGAGCTTCTGACTTTCAACAAGGGGGCCGCCACCTTAAAAGGAATCAACTGTGATTGTGCCTGTTAAGTTGATCCTGTAGTGAACAAAACATCAAGTTTTTCCACTTTATGAAGTTTGTAAGCTCCGGATGCCGCTCAGAGCAAAGCTGCGTGTTTCTGTTGCTTGCTGCATGTAGTCTGTTGTAACTCGGCGTCTCTCTTTTCTCCTCTGTCAGGTGGCATCCCCTTCGTCCTGACCGGGGAACTGTTTGAACAGTCCTACCGACCTGCCGCCTTCATGATCGCTGGCACCGTGAATTGGCTGTCCAACTTTGCCGTGGGCCTCCTGTTCCCATTCATTCAGGTGAGCTACATCATTTAAATGTGTACACGTGTACACGTTTTATTAGGGGATCAAGTTGTTGGAGCTGAATCCGCCACAACGTTCGTAGAGATGCTTCAAATAAACAAGTGACACTTTTCTAAAATAAAGCGTTAGACACACACAGTAAGTCACTGGCTGATTGTCAGCTAAACCAAACCAACACCAACTGTGTTCGTCACTTTAGCCTTCACAGTCCATTAAAGTTGTCAGCTCCTCATTAATCCCTGCAGTGGCTGCCTGCCACATCATGCTGTCAAGTGGTGGTGCTGCCTGCTCTCCAGCAGCACCAGCACCTCCTCCTCTCTGGACTCATCAATCAACATACTTGTGATGTGATGTTTCTGTAGTCCTATCACATATCGTTATCTTTTTCATATACTACTCACAGGCAACTACTGAGCTCTAATGGTTGCTCTTGGAAGGGTCAGTGATCCCTGCAATTTACAAGATTTTCACAATAATGGTTTCAATTTAACGATGAGAGAGTGTCTGACTGAACGTGAGCTGCACTTCTTGTTCCTTTGTAGTGAGTTGAACATCAGTCCTGGGTTATACAAACAAGTTGTTTCAGACCTTCACTTTATCATTTTCTTTAATTTTAGTGGAAATAGAAAAGATGATGATGGCAGAACAAAACTATTGGCAGCCACTCCAGCGACTTCTGCAGGGTAGCTTTCATCATGCTGCTCTTGTGTTTTTCATCTTAATACGAGACAGACAGTCTTCAGTGCCAGTGTCATCACCACCTTGGTAGGAGAGCAGTCAGAAACCGCCATTAAGCCACGAAGGGTGTTCCACAGGGCTTTTGCTTTCATTACTCAACCCCGAGTATGAGATAGTGTTTATTTCCCCTGTCTGTATGCGATTTTAACTTCATAACTACGAGAGAGGGGTTGTAAAAGATATTGTCAAGGGAACTCCACCCAATTTATACATTAAGTTCAGTTTACTTGTCATGAGAAGTACGATTCAGCCTGGGGATGTCTTCAAGGTTTTTTTCTTTGGCTTTGCTTTGAGAATTAAAGAAAAAAGTCATCACCAAAAAACTGGAGTTATGATGTTTGACTGGGCATTTATGAGGCCTAATGAGGGAAAGTATAACATAAGAAATGAAGAATCAAGTGTTTTTATATCTTGACCCACTTACACTTTAAATGTGATATTGTAAAGTAGCCCTCAAGACTGCACCCCCACCCCACCCCCATCCCTTTTGATGCTGTGAGCCCTGTCAAAATGCCTTTTAGTGCCCAGCAGTGTTGTGGCTGAACACATCCAGTGAGGACAGACTGCTGCTGCTGCCGTGCTGCTGACGTGCTGCTTTTGCTGCTCGGCCCTTGTAAACAACCTGTAATGGGTGAAATGTGAGACATGACAGGAATGCTGAATATATACCCTGAGACACAGAAGCACTTTCACAGCCTCACATGAGCTGTAGTAATAGGTGGCCAACAAGATGAAAGAAAGTAACTTATTGTTGTTTTATTTATTTAAATAAGGAGTCAGTAAAGAGGAAGATTCCTGTCCAACTGGACAGAGAAGCCCATTAACATGTCGTTAGCTTTTCAAACTGAGCTGAGAAAAAAAAAACCCTCTACAATATGAACTATGAAAACTAGTGGTGCAGTGGCTAAGATGGAAGTCTCTACTGCAGAATCCCTTTATGTATTTTTTCTGGTATTGGTAAAAGAAAGTTCAAAACAGTCACTTAATCCTAGAGTATCTTTGAAGTGCATCATATGAGACCCAAGAGACCTCCACTTTAAGGAGAATGAATGTGCTTTTTAAGAGTGGAGTAAAAAGCAAAAATACAACAGTTTCAGACTGAAGATCCTATTAATGTCTGAAATTGGAATGTTTTTTCCTGGAAACTGCAAAGGTCCTCTTTCAATTTCTAAAACCTGACTATTGCTCCGAGCGGCTCCACATCACTGCCTCCTCTCATCTTACCTCCTTTGTCTCTTTGCCCTCTGTGTCTCTCCCTCTCTTTCTCTGGCCTCACAGTCTGTTTTTTTCTTTCCATTATTCTTACCTCCACTCTTTTGTTCTTTACTTCAACTTCAAAAAGTGTTTTTCACTTCACAGCCTCCAAACCGAAGCACCCTCCTATGAGTACACTGTGCTGTACAGTTTAGTTTAGGGTTTAGTGGTGTTAGACGATATTGCCTGGTACCTGGTATTGGCCACTTGATGGATTAGTTGTGTTATGCTGAGATTCAAGTTGAGTTTGGTGTATTGTTTTATGTTGCATTTCAAAAACCTTATGACTAATATACTGCAGTAGCCGCAAGTTTTCAAGTCTCTTATAAGTTTTTCATCCAACACATATACAATACTCCATTTCACCAATACCAAATGACACCTCACAGCGTTTTGTTCAGGAACTATTTCTCAACATCAGTTCTTCAGGTTTGTGCTGTTGTGGGCAAAACTGATTTTTCTGCATTCAGTGTCTCCGTTTCTGCTCTCTTTGTGTTCATCCTGATCTGTCTGGGAAGATTTTTCCACAGTTTTCCAACAGTTCCTGTTGATGAGTGTGTTGGTAATATATTAGTAACACATTATCTTAGAGTAGTGGATACTGTAGCTGTGCCACTGATACTGAGAGATGTCTGCTGTAGTGTACTGTCTTTCCACTCGCTCTACAGGACTCATCCCCACCTCCAGGTGAATGTACTGGGCCTTTGACTCTGTCTTCTTATCCCATTAATTGTCCCCAGGCCTCTGCTGCCTGCTCGCATTTCACTGATGTGACAATACATTAGGAAGCGCTCAGATTCACACAGAGAAAAAAGACATAGCTGACAGCTTTGTCCAAAGCACTTTTAGTATATTCAGTGCTTTCTCATAGTCTTGTCACAGCATGTACAGTATAAAAGCTAGTTTACTCTGGCAAACACTTTAAAAAAGGACAAACTAGTCTGTACGTGCATGGGACTGCTGTCTTGTTTAAATTAGTTCCATATCTGAGTTAATTCATTGTCTGTTGGAAACCTGACTATCAAGACACACACCAGGAAATCTGCTGTGTAACAAGGCCTGTGCTTACACCAATAAGCCAAACCAGTATCCTCCACAAACCAGTGGGAGAAGCACTGACAAGAACATTTTTTATTTTTTATTTTTTGGTATTGCAGCATAAGCAGCTGCTTACTCACCAGTCTAGAAGAAACGTTGCACGTTCAGCATCAAACTTACTTGGAAAGGAACGCCAATGTTAACACTATGTTGTAATGTTTCTTCTACTGATGTTAGCATGCTGCTAGTCCCGCCCGTTCCAATCCTCCAATCGGCCCTGAAGATGTGGCACTGCTCAGAGGATGTATTATAACCTCTTGTATCACAAAGACAGTGATGGCTGAAGCTCTTGTCAAGTGCCAATCACCACCACCTGCTCCTAGCAAGAAAGCTTTTTTGGCGACAGTAAACTTGCAAATAGCCCCTTCAAGAAGAATGTGGAGACGCGTGGAGCACCACCCGTTCTACTGACCTGCAGAGATGGGATGAACAGCTCTGAGACACACTGGTGGTCTGACAGGGTCTGTCACACACATGCATATGAACTTTCTCAAAAGGACTTTAACAAAGGGTGTCTGGGTGTCTGATCTCAGGTCAGTACTAGTGGCATATGAATATGAGTCTGTGACATGCATGAAACAGCACAACAGAAGGCGCAGACACAGTATATGGCTACTGATAAAATTGTTATGACAGACTGATACAGCTGTCCCATAAGCCTTTGTTATTGGAGAAGTGTATTCCTTCGTTTGTCATGTCCCAAATAAATCATCAGAACAATAATTTTGCATGCCATTATAAACCAACACCAATTATAAACATGTGCCACATTGTTGAGCAAGCATGGTGGTTTTCTGTCATGCCTGGGGGCAGACTGGCAGCATCCAGATTCAGCCTCTCCGTGGATAGGCCCAGAGGGGTTTACCACTCTGAGTGAGACTGTGAAATTCCTCTTTGTGCCTTAAATACAAACATCCTGCTCAGCGGGAGCTTTCACAGGTTTCCCAACAGGAGCTGGACTACCTCCAACACTATTATAAACTGGACTTTGTAAGTCTGTCTGTGCCGGGGGGGAAGCCAGACGTCAAGGGTTTGTGTGTGAGGAAAAGTTATCCACCTGCACAAACTGTATCTCTGGCAGACTTGGCTGACAGACTGAGGGGCTCAGAGGATTTTCCCTGGTCAGCAGGTCTTCCTCTGTGTTTGTGGCTCCTGGGACTTGAGTGCTGTGCAGTGACAGGAGATGTGCACGGCTCCTCACTCTTAACCTGTGTGCCAACTCGTCAGGGTGGGTGATATAACATACCAGGGTGATGTAACCTGCTGTTAGGACTAATTATTTTTGGATTTTAATCTGGGAATTTATATGTATTATTACTGAATCAAAATGCGACAGGCAAGTGAAAATCTTATTGGAAAATGCAATTTACAACACCCCGGTAGCTACTAGCAGTATCACTCTTTTTAAATTCTCTGGTACATCAGCAGCAGCTCATTTGTGTTACCACTTATTTATTTCTTCACTTTCTATTATTATAAGCTGATTCTGATTCTGAGCTGTGAACAGTCTCCTCATGTGGCAGGTCACAACTTTTAGAAGTGTGAACCCATAGAAACCAAGTCAGTTTAAAAGAATCCGCTTCTTAAAAAAATCTTTGTGTTTTTTGTGTAAATATGAAAAAATTAAATCACTGAGCTTTACCTTTTCTTGGGTCTGGAATCTGAATTCACCACCAGTACATTTCCACTGGCATGCCTGCCCATAAAGAGAGACTTACCATAGGATTTAATTCTAAGATCCTGTTGGGATTCAGAGCCATCTGGTCAGCTACTGTGAGCTACCGTGTGTCCAGTTGTCTGGTCACAGGCGCAGGTCGAACGAGCATGCTGGAGCTGTATTTCCTCAGGAGATGCCTTAGATTTGGATTCAGAGCTCCTTTTTGTTTCAGAAAGGATTGGAAGTGAAAACCGTTTTATTCTGCTCGCAGGGAGATTTCTCACCATATCTCTTAACTGACAAATATTTCCCGAGGAGGGATTTATTTTTCGTTAATAATTCCTTTTTGTTGTGCTGTACTGAAGGCTACATTACAATTCCCCACATCACACAATCTTTATGCTATATTTCAATATCACACATACACACACACCAGACACTGAGACACATTTCAGTTACATAACCTGGAGTGGGGAACTTTTGTCTCCCCCTTCAGGCAGTGAGAGTAATTACACAAACACTGTTGAATAGAGAAATTTCCACTGTTCAGTAGAGTTCATATAAAAGCTTCATAGCCTACTCCAAATATTTTTACAAAGACCAGTCTGTCCAAGAGCAGTCAGGCGATATCCATGTCCCTTCTGTTCTTTCAGCACGGAAAAACCAAACCAATGGTAAATCGTGTTTGTTCTCGCTGGCAAACGCATTCTTTTTTTTAGATTGTAATCCTTCCTCTCAATTATGACTTTTTTTTTTTTTTTTTTAATATCCGGAGCACTAGCAACTTTTCTTGGATGCTTCCGGTTTTCCCGCCCAACTCCTAGTTGCTTTACTCTGTCTCTGTCGCTATGGTTACTCCCCTCTTGAGCTCTCGCGACCTTGCTGGTTGACATAAAATGCATCGCTACCAGTGCTTCGACTTGGAAAGTGACACCAGATTTAAAACTCCGGTATACTGCAAAATATAGAGAGATTTACTTGGCGCTGACAGGCTTAATCAGCCCTGCGTGGAATCATTTGGCAACGGGTTGAATGTAACGCACGTTCATTCATATGTAACATTCCTGCACTCCAGCTTTAAGTTCTGCTTGATGAGAGAAACTAAAACAACTGCTCTTTTCAGTTACTAGCTACTGTAACTTAATTAGACAAGCTGTGACTTTGATGTGACTTTGTACAAATGCAAAGAGAGGGAACTGCTTGCAACAAACAGGCTTTATCTGATCTGCTCTGAGAACCAACACAGAAGATAATGAGCCTTATTATGGGCATTTGCTCATTACTGAAGGTTTTTATTGGGCGGGAGAGGGAGAGTTTTTTTGTTAGGAAAACAAAGTGTACCATAGCCTGCACTATATGTGTATTCTGTATTTGTTCTCTCTCTCTCTCTCTCTCTTTCTCTCTCTCTCTCTCTCTCTGTCTGTGTCTTGCGCTTCTTCTCCCTCTCTCTTTGATGTTTTCTAGCAGTCTTTAATGTCTCAGCAGGCGTCCTAAATGAGTACATTCTTCATCCTAACTGCACCAAGTTGGATCCAATAGGCTCTGATGTACTTTGAAGCTTCATTAACCATCTCTCACTGATCTGTTTCATCTCTGCGTGTCAAATCCTCACATTCATCTTGCCCTAATATGAATGCGGGTCATACAGTACCTGTGACGATGAAGCGACGACAGCACCCTCAGATGAATCTGAATTACCCTACATTTAGCATGTAGAGTAATTCAGACTCATCATTCATTCATGTGTATCCTGACCTATAGTACCAGCTCTGTCTGTTCATACAGCGGTTGTTATTGTATTGCAGGGAGGGGAAATCAATGTGGCATTTTAGTTTGCAATGGTCACATGTAGGAAGTCTGGCTCTTCATTTTACTGCCCACATAATAGTGCACCAGCCCTGCGCTCCTCTTCTGCCACCCCTTTCTCAAACAGTCATGTCTTTTTCCTGTTTGTTCCTCTGCAGTACACTCACATCTTCCTCCCAAGGACTTTAGCCAAGTGATTCACTGAGTAGATGTAACTTCATCTGCTGCTCCCCTGAGCTCTTTTACATATTCAAGCAACCACAAAATCTTCACCCGTCACTGTCTCTTTGTCTTTTGCCTTTTCACGCTCTTTCTAACGCATCAATCTCCCAAGGCCACAAACAAAAAGTACTTTGGTGTGTGTGTGTGTGTGTGTGTGTGTCCGTGTTTTAAATCAAACATATTATTTAGAGATTAGCTGACTTGCATGTTTCCATTAAGGCTTATTTCTCTGTGCTCTACGCTAGACCCTGGGTGTTGGTGGATTTGTTGGTACAGTTTCTCATATGAGAGCGAAAAGCTTTAGAAGAAAACTTAAAATAATGTGTAATATGTAAAGATGGAGCAATAGCCATAAGGCAGTTGACTAAGTTTAGCATAAAGACTGAAAACAGGGGGGATACAAGCAGCCGGGTTCTCTCTGAAGTTAAAAGAAAAAAATGCATACCAGCACCTCTAAAGTTCTTGTTCGCTTCTAGTTCACTTCTAATCCATATGCAAAGTAAAAACAACAGTTTGTGCTTCTAGGGGAGTTACGATCAAATATAAGCCCACCCTGGTAAAAGGATTACCTCTCCTTCTCCAACTCATGCTTTTGGAAAAAGAGCTTTTGAGAACAGGAAACACTTTCAGTCTTGTCCTGTTTCTCTGAGTTACTATTAGTCCAAAGAGAAGACAGTCTTCATCCTTGAAGCCTTTTCTCTCAAAAAAGTTGAAATATGAAATACTTCCATCAAAGCATAATGTAAATCCCACGTTTCTGTAGCATGTTTATCTTTCGTGTCAGCACACATTTTGCTATCAGGGTTGAAATCGTTTTCCCTGGTGTGTGATTGAGCTCTTCATCGCCTGTAACAGTAATGGCATCTCAACACGTGACTCTGTCCGCAGCCTCTTTCTGTAGCAAAGACGTCAGGGAGCACTTTCAACTTGTTTTCACGCGCCATGAATTTATTTCCTCTGTGGCAGGAAAACACTTTACACAAGCCATGAGAGAACTCGCTATATATAGACTTGAAAATACTTGCTAGCCTAGCACCATTAAGCCTTCTACTACTACTACTACTACTACTACTACTACTACTACTACTCTGCCATTCAAAAAGAATATCAGATGTGGTGAATACATAATACATAATGTCTAGTCCTCTAATATAAAATGACTCCATTTTTGCAAACTTAATTTCCATAGATGTTCAGTTCTGTACATATTGACAGACACGAGATTGGAAATGATTATCTCATCCAACTCTAGAGAAATCTGTTAACAAAACATGACGTGCCATCATTGTCTGGGTCATTTAGAAACTGCTGACATTTAGAAAAAGCAATTGGATAGATATTTCACAAAATAGCATTTAGACTAGAAGTATTACCTTTGTGCTTACCTGCAAGCAATTTGAAGTTTACATGTTCAATTTTTTATTTCCTATCGTGAGAGATGTCCAACTGTCTGCCTTATAATTGCCCTCTGTGCCAAGGACATAGTTCAGCTCTGCTTTTTATAGAGACAGAACTTTGCCCTTGGTCATAATGTCCCACTTGTCCCTCATTAGATCCTAATGACATTTGACATTTCAATCTTTGTGAGTTGAAAAAAAAACAAAAAACATAGATATGTATGCTGCCGTTCATGCCCTCTTAAACCTACTGTTTGCTCAACTTATTCAGGCACTTTTTTCCCCTCACACACTGGACTTCATTTGCAGAAAGAGCCAGGAGCTTTTTGTTCAGCTGTGTACAAAAAAAGTAATTTACTGTTAATAGAATTACCTGGTGCAGGTTGAGGAGCTTTGCTTAAGCCTTTCATCTGTCAGAGAGATTTTTAATGATGAGAGATTTTGTCCTGCTTATATGTAGTAATTTCACAGCCTGGCGTAATCGTTTTGCAGAAAACAACAGTGTACACTGCGGGTGGTAGGAAACATCTTCATATTATTAAATTTATGATTGAGTGAATACATAAAGAACTCACATATTTTACTTCAAATTGAAACATACCTTACATACCTGATTATAATTCTAATCTTGGGAAATGGGAACATAATTGGAGCAGATTGCTTTGTCTAAGTATTTCTACCTAGAATTGTACTGTCACAACATTGGCTGACTAAGAGCGACTTGGAAAACATCCAAGTTAATGCTTCAAAGCTCTGAGAGGCCCGGCAGTTGATATCAGTGAATATTCACATGCATGCATTATGTCTCTACTTAATAGATAGTATTGTAATTGTGTTAAATTTACTGCATGTACTCAGCCACCACACAACATTATAGAATTTATAATGCATGAATATTTATCGATTTATAGATATTTGGTTGTGTCGCGCTCAACTGTTCAATCATGTTAATCACACGGGATTATAGACAGACTATATGCCTATATCATCATTTAAAGGATTCGTACGGCCAGGACTTTGGTTAATCCCCGAGGCCCTCAGCATTTTGTGTGCCTCATCTGCATCTTTAGTGTTGTGTTGAATTTTTCCAACACTCCATTGTTCCTAGAAATACTGCAGTGTGCATGTGTAAGCTTCATAGCCGTGTAACTCAGGAATGAGTCTGACCTCTAGTCGATGCAGTTAGATGCAGGCATTTAGCCCCAGGCATTCATCAGGACTTTTTGCAAGCGGGATTCGGTTATAGTCACACTCGGCTGAGGATAAGCAGAGACGACATGAGCACAGGACGTTTCAGGCATAACCTTGTTAGGTTCTGAAAAAAGGCACAGGGATTCATAAATTCATTAACATATCACTCCACTATATCCAAACAATAAACCTAATGTGGCGGAACTACACAGCCAATGCAAATACAGTACACCTATCTCCATTACAGCACGACTTCATGGGGCGAACAGAATGTCTTATTTCTGTTCATGCACAAGTGAACACGTATTGTTTCCACAGTATAGCTCATGACATCAAATGGCATGCTCCTACTGCTGCAGCTGAATGCTACGTATACCATCTAAAAATGCTAAACTAGAGTTTAAAGACATGGTCGAGGTAAACGACACACTAAAAGGTGCCATTGATGACTAGAGTGAAGAGCTTTCACCAGTTTGAGGGAGGGAAGGTTAGGGACCAAAGATTAAAAAGCAGTTAAATCTCAACATCTGCATTTTGCATGAATACAGTTTCCTTGGAAGCTTACTATACTTACAGCCCATGACTCTAAATCAACACTCCTTGCAGTATAAAAGAATATCCTGTATTATCCTGTAAATGTATTATTCTAGTCAACGATACACACACATACACACAAACAAGATCCTCTTATTGTAACCTGAAGGACAGACAGAGTTGGACAAAAGTCAGGACAGAACTTTGAGATCAGAGTGAAACTTTGCTCGCGGCATGCTGGACATTGTAGTGATGTTGGGTTGACCTTCTGTCAAATGTTTTCTCTGCAGCCCCTGCAGATGAACCTAATTTTGTCCTTTCAGTCAGCTGCACCAGTGTGTCATGTGTTGGGGGCAAAGACTGAACTGAGAACTAAAATAGATGAGAAGGGCATATCAAACTCTCACATACGTAGTGGTTTCTTAGAGGAGGAAGTTGTTGTAAAAGGAGAACAGATCAGATTACTTAAAGTAACACATACAGGTACTCGAGCTCACACTGATTACAGGTTTCCTGTATGTTCCTTACTAGCTCTCTAATTTTGACAGGGGGTACGGATGTGTGGGTTATCACTAAAACAACTTAATTGCCTAGATACAAACACATATTGGTCAAAACAACTTTTTTCAATGTCAGCGGGTATATTAAGGTACCCTGTGGGGTTTCTGACCACTAGTGGTGTTTCAGAACAATGAGCACGTCCCATATTGCTTGTATCTGCTGAGATACACCTTTCTGCCAACTGCAGAGGCGGTAACTGTGGACACGCACCTAAAGGAGATTAAGACAGCAAACAATACAGGTTCTCACACATTTGAAAAGGCTTTGCAAGGGTACAATGAGGCAGGGAAGTAATATAACATGGTTTTCAGAACTTCAGGAAAAACAAATTCAATTTTAGTAAGAAAATAATGTCAGAGTCTGGGTAATGAATACACTCCTCCATCCTGACGTATCAGCTGTAACAAAAATTTACATTTTGTACAATTACACAGTTAAGCTAGTGTTACACTTTCCCAGTTTGTGAGTTCGTGAGAGTCCTCATGTTGCAAATGTCATCATCAGAGGGTTTACGTGAGACTCTGTGCCTGTATTTGGTCATAAAACTAAGGATTGGACAAAGTTATGGTAAAACATGAAAAGTTAGGTTAAGGGATAATGAAAGTTATATTGCAGTGTATCCTCTATGGTCTTTTGAATATCTATAGCAATTTTCACAGCAATCTATCCGTCAGGTGAGAAGATAGCCTGAGCCACAAATATCAAATCATGGTAGTGTTGGAAAAAAAATCAGCAAATTAGTCTGCGGGCTTCATCTTCTGGGAAATGTCTGTGCTGAACTGTATGATAATCCATCCAATATGTGTTGGACGGACCTACTGGCCCTCCCATTCCTAGAGTTCCACTATTGTGGCTAAAAGCTAAAATAAAAAAGGATCAAGTATTCACACTAGCACCTGAGAGAGAATTATTATGCCATATTAAAAAAAAGGGACAATTTACCAATTCAGTTTTAAGTTATTTCTACATTCATCTCACAGTAACATTAAGTCCAATATTTAACAGTTGCTGTAAAGTCTTGTTATAGAATTTGATTCTCTCCTCTAGCTTATTTCTTCATAAAAAATGGAATAGCAAACCCCTGTTTTACTTTGTTATTTCATGTTGATGGATCAAAGTGTTCTGAGACTTTTTCCTGTTTCATTCTCACAGTGTTTATTTGCCCTTTTGCGTCTAATAATTGCTCACAATATGAAGAGGAAGGAGATATCTGTTGCCAGGATTAGAAGACAGTACTGTTTTGAAACACTTACAGAAATGTGCTGAGCTCTCTATCATTGTCCATTAGTTTTAATGATTAGAGGAGGGCAACGCTGTGTTGTCATGAAAGTGTCAGATCTACATTTGTGTGTGGAACCTCATCTGGAGAGTGTAAGCAGATCCACGGGACTCCAGTTATAAACCTCGACATTGTCTCTCTACACTGTCATCTCCTTCTCCTATGTGTGATTTAACTATTGAACTTAGTGAGCCTATATATGAACAGGTCTGTCTAGCACATGACAGACGGTCATGCAAAGATAGGACGACAGAGAGAAGAGATGTAATGTGATGATAAAATAGACGCCTCCTATAGGATTAGTGGCAAAAGATAGAAGTGGAGCTGAATATGTTATTAGACAGATAATATAGGCTTACAGAAAAAGAGGTAGAGACGCTACATGAGACCTGCAGAAATGGATTTGGAGAGACAAAGAGAGGGCTGAAGTGAGTGTGAGAGACAGAAAGCGACAAATGCTTATTTTTATCCAGCCATCGCCTCAAATATTGCAGTGTTGGTTTTGTTGGCTGGGGTCGTGCTGGGCTCACTTACTCCCAAACACACACAAGGGCATCCAGATCACAGCAGTGACTCACTGGTTACTGACTGGCACCTGAAAGCAGCTCTGACCCCGGTTCAGAAAACACACTGTCGCACCGTCACATCCCTTCACTTCCATGACAGGCCACCACTGAGGTGTCACTTGGGCTTCTTTAAAGGACTGACTGGGTAATTGTTTTACAGAAGGGGGGCACACTTAGGACATGAATAAAAATGTGTTAATATATTTAAAGACAAGAATGTTGCTAAAATAAACTGCACATTAGTAATAGTTGATATATACAATTTCTTTATTCAGTGTTATAATTTTGTTTTGTGTCTCCTTATAGTTGAGTTAGTTTAGTTCATTTCATATAACCCAATATCAAAAATTTACCACCAGGGGGGCATTAATAATTTCAGTTGAAAATAGGCTGATAATTATTGCCTGACACCTTGGAGCTTTGCATGATGTCTTTATCTTTATGAATTCCACCCAGACGGTGCTGAACATTGTTTTGCAATAAAATTGCAAGGAAATCCCAACGTCTCCATTTAAAAGAGAATATTTAACACTTTATCACTGTTTTATCCATTTAGATAAATAAATGAGAGCAAATCAAAGGTGAAGCAAAAACACAATAATCCCTATAAGGGAATACATTTAACTTCAGTTCAGTTTATTAGATTCCAGTTTTTATTCAGTGTGCAACACTGGTTTGGCAGTCATATCTACAATACAATATAGTTTCTTGGCACAGTAACCTCTTACATTTTTTTCCCATGACCTCATTTAACTGACCTCATTCACCCACTGTTGAGGCAGATTATTATGTCATAGCTCTGTGCTGATTAAAAAGCACCATCAGTTCATTTTCAGTTGACACACAGAAGCTCTGCAGCCTGTTGCAGGTTTCCACACCGATTGTCTTATTTAAACTCCTCACAGAGATTTCTTATTTAGCCTGCCCTTTTCTTACCTTAAATCTCACCCTTTTGCACAAATCCACATTTGGGAGAGATAGGTTGGAAATAATGGAAAAAGGGGTTATTGTTGTGCACAGTCTATGAATTACAATAAGAACACTGGCAGAGCAAACTTATTGCAATTCCTCCTTAAAACAGAACTGGTGACACACGTCATGGCAGATTACTGGAAGTTAATAGAGCTTTGAATATATGTATATAGAGAGAAACATGAATAGTGACAATCAAGTGCAAATGATATTGCAAATGTTTGACAGGACTATGATTTTGTGAAGAAATATGCCAGATTAGAGTTCAAACCACTTTATAATGCAGTCAGGTATCTACCATGGAAACTAACAGTGATGCATGACAGAATCATCTGCATTACTGTCACGTAGACGACGGGCATCACTGGCATATGTAAGTGGGATTGTTTCAGCTTTTTTATTGTTTCCATGAAAAAGGTGACTGAATCCACAGGCTGTAAACCTTTTGAGGGGATGTCCTTATGGGTGGAGGGGGAGATTACATTGATTGACAATACAGTCTCACCATGTGCTCCACTTAAATTGCTGTGCTTGAGCTTTTGAGTGGATTACACAATCTAAGATCTATGAGTGACCTTCCGATCTCAATGTTTTAAGCCAATGCGGATGGAAAGTCGTAGAAAGAAGTACATTCACACACATAAAAACTGGGCAACTGCTGAGAGAGATTGTGTGATAAGATCGAAAGCTCCAGAAGAGCAACTAAATAGACACCGTGGTGCGAATGCTCTCAATTTCGGATAGATTCTGATTGTTTTGATAGTTTAACATAACATAACATTAGTTTAACATAGCATGCTGTCATGTGAAAACCATGTATCTCCAAATACCAAAATTTTCCATTTTGGGTTTAGAAAATTCCCCACTTTTTAAACTACATAAATATTTTAAAAACACATAGATTTATCTTAGAAAATAAATAAATAATGAAAGCAGATCAATTTTTATTTAATCATGAAAAGCTTAGCAGTGTAATTACTTGATAGCAATTAATGAGCTTTTCCAGTTACTTTCAAAACACTGAACTGAATGCAGTTGGCTCACATATGATTAATCGTCACGATTAAATTTACAGTGGGTCAATAACAGGCTCTATGAGTTTATACATCTGTCAAGGCTAATGAGCTATCAAACCTGAACACATTCATTAGTATGCTGTGAGTTTGTATGCGTTTGTATGTGTCGCCCATGAGTGAGGATTGTCAGCGCTATGATCCATAACTGTGAAGCTAAACGATTGTTTGTCTTCCCGCTGCTGTGCCCCCAGAGTGTGACAGCATTGATACACATAATCAATAAATCCGCTAAACAGCTCAGTGTGGACATTTGCAGAGTAATCTTATGTACATCATAGACAGTGTGTCTCCCACTGGGACTATTCAACATGATGTTTAAAAGACTACACACATGCAAATAACCCCTCACCACCACAGCATGACACAGTGTTGCCGCAGAAACTACGTTATTTCCACGCAACAGATAAACGCTGCACCAGGACATCTTTTTAAATGTCTCCATCAGATTTATGTCCAGATGGGTGTTTAAACTTGGGGTGTTTTCTCCTTTGCCCCGTCTTGTCCTCTCCTCTCCTCTCCTTTCCTGTCCTGTCCTGTCCTGTCCTGTCCTCTCCTGTACTGCCCTGTCCTCTCCTGTACTGCCCTGTCCTCTCCTGTACTGCCCTGTCCTCTGCTTTCCTCTCCTGTCCTGTCCTCTCCTGTACTGCCCTGTCCTCTCCTGTCCTGTCCTGTCCTGTCCTCTCCTGTACTGCCCTGTCCTCTCCTGTACTGCCCTGTCCTCTGCTTTCCTGTCCTGTCCTGCCCTGCCCTGTCCTCTCCTTTTCTGTCCTGCCCTGTCCTCTCCTGTCCTGTCCTCTCCTGTCCTGCCCTGTGCTCTCCTGTACTGTCCTATCTTCTGCTTTCCTGTCCTGTTCTGTCCTGCTTCATACCCTTGTATTTTGTCCCATCCCTTCATGTCCCATTTTGCACTGTTCTGTTCTATTCCTATCCACTCCGTCTCATCCTGTCCCCTCATGTCCTGTCCTATCCCTTTCCGTTGTGTCCCCTCCTGTTCTGTCCTACTCTGTCCTGAATCACACTGTTCTATCAGAGACTGTCCTTTCCTCCACTTTTCAGTGCAATCCCATCTTGCCCTGTTCTGTTCTGTCCTGTATGTCCTTTTCTGTGCCGTCCTGCACTAGCCTGTCCCATCCCTTCTTGCCTTGCATTGTTCTTTACTAGTCTGTCTCGTTCTGTCTTGTCCTAGCCCATCCTGTCCTGCCCTGTCTTGTTCCATTCTTTCCATTGTTGTCCTGTTCTTTCCTAGCCTGCACTGTTCTGTCCTATCCCACCCCCTCCTTTACTGTCCTGTCTTGTCTCATTCTGCACTGGCCTGGTCTATCCCATCTTGTCTTGCATTGTTCTATCCTAGACTGTCCCTTCCTGTCTAAGACTATCTTGTCTTGTCCTGTCCCATCCCATTCTATCCCGTCCTGTTCATTTCTGCCCAGTCTTGTTCCATCCTGCACTGGCCTGTCCTACCTCATCCCGGGTCCATCCTCTCCTGTCCTGTCAATTCTTGTGCCGTCCCATCCTGTCCCACTCCATCCAGTCTTCCACTTTTCTGTCCTGTCTCATCCTGTCCGGTCCCAGAATTCCCAGGATTCCCCATCGCTGCCATCCCCTCTCTCACTCTGGGTGCAACATGTGTTTGGCCATGAGCCCTGAAAATATGATTCACGTTTGTATGTTTGTGTATCTGCAGCCACTGATGGGTCTTTGTGTGCATGCCTAATTGTTCGTGTGTGTGCACCAAACTGAACCCAGCTGAGCCACCTCAGCAGATCAAAAGCTTATCCCCCGTGTCAAATACGGGACCGTCTCATTCTCCTCAATCCACGGCGCTTGCAAAAATTCGATTAATGACAGACGGGATGGACGCAGAGAAGTCCTGTTTGTACCATGATTCATCTCCTATGACAACTGTGAGAGAAAGGCAGTATTTCTGAGGAACTTGCTAACTTTGCAGACGAGCGTTACATCACAGAGGCGGCGCGGAAACTGGGTCAGGCCCTTTGCACGATGCTCTGTTTTTTCTTTTTTTTTTTTTTTAGTGCTATTATGAAATACACCAAACAGAGGAAAACAGTGTCAGGCTAACAGCAGTGGTGATATAACCGCTGAAATCAAAGCAGTAAGTAGTTCGTCATTGAGGTCATGCTTGTTTGGACACTGCATTTCTAATACCAGGTACATAGCGCTGCATTTGAGTTCCGTCCCCTCATAAGCGAAGGATTATAGCTCAGTGACATACTGCCGAGGGTCAGTCAAGTTTCTCTGCCCTATGCAAAATCTCTCTCTCAGACTCTTCCCCTTTCTCTCTTCCAGCTCTCTCTCTCCCTCTTACACACACACACACACACACACACACACACACACACCCACACACAAAAACCCTCTCTCCATCTCTAAATCTCCCTCTGGGTAATCAGTCAGTGTGTATTTTTAAATCTGTCACTAATCTCTATTATTGGCATAACACACTGGACAAGGTTAGCTTTCATACTTTGGGTGCTGCGACATAGTTCAATGCACAAACACACAAATACTGTTCCGGAATTTAAACCGGAAAATTTGCACATACCCTCACAACACCTTTTCAGCAGAATATCATGGGGATGTTGCGACATCCTCAGCACAACACACGCAGATGACAAAACAGATGCCACAGACGACGTCTCTCTGGAGTTGGCAAGAGTTTAGGATGGCTGGAAAATGACAGGATTTTTTCCCTCTGTGGAGGGAGGGAGAAGAGTAATCATCAAAATGGTTTAAATGCTAAAATAGGAAAATCATAGAAATAAATCTTAACAGTAGGCATCATGTTTGATGCAGTAATAATGAATTGTGTTTACCAGGAATCTTGAAAACAATGAGACTGCGAGAGACATTTTAGTCCTGAATTAATGTCTGTGTTTAATGTTGATTAACAAATGTTCATTTCTTTTTAAGAGTTCCTTTCAGAAAATGTGTGCAGCGTTTTAAAGAGAAAAAACAATCTATCTAACTTAACTCCTCCATGTTTGTTTTCTCTTGGTGTAGGAGACACTGCAGACCTTTGCCTTCCTGGTGTTTGTGGTGGTCTGCGTCTCAGGATCTATCTACCTCTGCGTCGTCCTCCCTGAGACCAAAAGTAAAACGTTTCAAGACATCAGCCAAAGCTTTGCCAAGATCAACAAAATCCCCGTCCCCTCCCCCGGCCAGGAAATGGAGCTGGTTCTGTCCATCAAGCCTGACACGTGTGAAAAAGTCCAAGATGTTATTAAGATGGAGAGTTCCTTCTAACAGGGCAAACTACACTCACTGTGGAGAAGCAGGGTTGAAATATAAACTGAAAGTATTTGTTGTTTGTACTTATTTATTTAATCACTGTGATTTTGATTATGGCACTTTCAGTACATTTTGATATTTTGTACATGTTTTATATGACTGGAATATTTAGGAGTATCATAGTATTTCAATTTACAGCAGTTATTTGTGTATGTCTCTTATTAAAATGAAACAAACCAACTGCATCTCATGTCCTGTTGTCTTGTCAGTTTACAGTATAAAACAACAGTCTAGATATTGCAGAAACCCTGGAAGGTTTAGGTCGTGCATCAGTTACAAAAGGGATAGCAATGTGGGGGTGGGGGGGGGGGGGGGGTGTGCACAAAATATTGATTCTCTCTACAATATCAAACTTGATTGATTGAATGAACTGATCAGTTGGCATTTGCTGTAAAATTGGACACCATGAAACCAAAACAATGAGCTGAAAGAAGGTCAAACACTCCATAATGCTCAGGAGAACTGCAGAGTCAGGTGATAAGTCTTTGTGGATTTGTCAATGCAAATGACTCAGATCCATTTAAATGTTTATCATAGCAGCTTTAATGAACCAAATTTCCTATATTTTAAGGTAGAACAGAGTGTTCGAGCAAAAGGAGGCTGATTATACGTCATGAACCACACAAGCTGTAGCAGCGTCTCTTCATCTTGGTCAGATTTCATCTTTGTTGTTGTCCCAAAGCAGCTTCATAATGAGAGGGGGCAGATGTGTGTCTGAGGAGAGACATATTTTGTAGGATTATAACCCTAAGGTTGATGTCTTGGTTAACTTCCTAATATAGACAACAAGAGAGAGAAGCGGGATAGCACAGTAAAGCTGACAGGGACAGTCTTTTGGAGTCTCTCCAAAATTGAAAGGAGCCAAGGCTACTTCCCACCAGATGGCGAGAGCCAGCGGAGGAAGTGATCTGAACAGAGGCAGACAAGCGTGGCATTGGCTAGCAGTCACAGTTTGCTCCACAGTGGGGTGTACTCAGCATTTCAAAGTCCACTGCCTAGAGGGCCAACATCCCACAGTCTCGTATGAACTCGCACGGACGCAGACACAAAGGTGTGTGTTTCATGCTGTGATAAAGGGTGTCCAAGTACTCATATGCTATTGTAGAAGAGAGGAATTTCAATGCATCATCGCTTTCAGTTTAATTCCTGATCATATCCAGTGACTCAGCACTGCATATTACATTTTTCCAGCTGACAAGCAGACATGGAGGTGAGGGGAATGGTAAGTCTCTCGTAGCTCTGCTCCAGCACGGTACTCTGGATGAGTTTCATTCTCAGCAGCATTTGTTAGTGGGTAATTGACAGAGAGGTTTGCTGATGATTGCTGGTGGGAGAATAATTATGTTGCCTCATATCTACAAAGGCATAAATAACATACATTTAATAGGATGCACTTGATGCTAATGCTGCTTGATAAATTGCTGTTTGTCCAACCCATTAAATATCCTCTCATGAAGTTAAATTAATTTCCCTTGCCCCTGCAGTAGTAAGTAAGAAGTTAGGGAGTTAGTCAGTGAAGTGCTTGTGTATGTTGTGGAGAGGTGGGGGTTCATAACTGAAATATACTGGAATTTAGTTTTGAGTACAAACTATTTTTGACAGAGCACTGACAATACTCATAAAGTATTTGTTTTTCAGTGAATGACTGCTTTTAAGAGGGTCATCATAAAGGACTCTCCCTGGTTTAAAGTTATCCAAAGGATAAAAAAAAAAAAGAAGAAGACAGCTCTGACCTTTTAATAAAATATGAAATATGAAAATCACAATCCATAACAAATTTTCTTTCTTTCACAATTATTTCAAGCCAAGGCTGAAAGTGTTCATTTAATTTTAGATGTGGTCAACAGCCCTCTTTTGATGTGATGAACACACTGAACAGTCACTGGTTGTGGCCTCTGGTCTCTCCAGCAGCACCTTTAGTGAGGTTGCTCTGAATGAAGCATGTGCACCAGACTGGGCAGTAGGCCACAGAAAAATTGTCTTTGCAATTCTTCGCCACACATGGCCAACAGTTTCATCATCATCATCATCATCGTCATTGTTCGCCATCAACATTTAGCAAAGTAGGGGTCCAAATATGGTGGTTCAGCTGGTGCATAAACACAAATGTCATATTTCCTACTTGGGTGCCGCTAACTTCTGAGCAGTAGTGTCTTTATCCAGCTCAGCCTGGCCACTGCCCACACACACACACACACACACACACAAATAATATCTCAGTCTGGCTCATGATGTGCTTTAAAACAAATAGTAAATTGGCATACAGTGTGATAATTTAATGATTTAAAAAATGTTGGTTTTGAATGTTCGCAGTCATTTACAGACATTGCTTTTGTATTGGTTGTATTTGATCTGACTCGCAGCATCACCTGACTTGCAGCTCAGGCTTTTGCAGTGACTGTGTCTACTGAAGGCTTGAGTGTATCTCCTGTTCAGTATCCTAATGCTTTGCAGTGACAGGAGGCCGGGCTCTTCACTCTGCAGGTGTCTCACTTCGGTGCTGAATGAGCCATTTTACACTGTGTTTTGCCTCCGCAGCTGAACTGAACGACTAAAAATGTGTCTTTGCTCTATTCATTATGCAGGAAGCTAGCTCTCTGAGTAGATCACACCCTGTTCATCCAAAGTACAAAAGAGTCAGCAGATGCTTTTTTGTCCCTTTTCCTGTACAGTCATCAAAACCACAAAATATTACCTGTTATATCATTCCATGCCAGAGAGAGTCACAGTTGGTGTCTCAGTTAAATATTTGCAGTGATCACCAATGGACTGATGGTTCTGTTGTGAAAAGCAAATGTGGCATTTTTGGCCACATCCTTTATGAACCTCCTGCGAGTTTCCAGTCTCCTAAGGCTTGTTTTAAAACCACTTCAGTTTTACTTACAAGATTTTTTTAATAGTAAGTTACATGTCATTTGCTGCCAGTGAAATAATGTGAATTTCATAGGAAATTTCTTCCAATGTTTACAGAAAATAACAAAGTACAAGTTGGGAAATGCAGACAATATATCATGTTTTTTTTATAGTACTATAAAAAAAACATGGTATAGTACTATAAAAAAAACATGATATATAGTCTGCATTTCCCAACTTGTACTTTGTTATTTTCTGTAAACATTGGAACTTCATAGTACGCAGTTTATTTAGCAGTATTACAATAAGAGTTTTTTGTGTTTTAATGCAGGACTAATGCCTGTCTGAATACAGTCTAACACAGACTATAGACAGATTCATACAGAGCAGCTCTAGACTGCAATGTTTACAATAGACAATAGAGCAGGAAGGGGGGGCAATAGAGGGAGAGAGAGAGAGGGAGAGAGAGAGAGAGAGAGCAGATGGGGGGTGAGGGAGGGAGAGAAAGCGTGGGGGGGAGGCTTGTAAGTAAAGGTGAGGAGAGACAATACAGGAAGCTGGGTGTTAGCAGGCTGTAAAGGCGGGGGGGGGGGGGGGCAGAGGTAGCGTGGGGCTGATGAGCTTGGCGAGGCACAGCCAGATGTGACGCACGTCTGTAACAATGTAGTCTGCAACTTCCAGGATCTCCAGTAGACCTTTAAAGAGCTGCCTGGCTGACAGGACTGCAAGTCAAGCAGCAACAGGCCCATCTTCCTCCGAGCGTTGCCGCTGGACTCAAATGTCAAGTCCATGGCTGACAAATACATGGAGGACAGATAGGGTGGTTTGCTGTGCAGCGGTGTTCGGGGCTTCCTTCACGTCATCTCTGTGGAGGTATCTGTCAATAAGATCCTCAGAGGAAGATCTCCAAGTCCTCCTCTGTGAGTGAGGGTTTAGCAGGAGGAGGACAAATGGAGCCTGTCTTGATATTTGTGATAAATTAAGAAAAAGAACATGTTACTTACAGTCTTGGCGTTCAGTCTCTGCCTCATCTCAAAAACGCCATCTCTGCCATGGTTTTGTTGGAACTCAGCCTGGCAGCATCTGGTGATTAGAGTTTGGAAGCTGACGGATGCAGTGGGGTATTTATGTTGTCATGAGCATCATAGTCTCAAAATGAACTCATAAGGAGCAAAGCAAATTAAGTGATAGGAAAAAGGATCAAAATTAGCACCCGGTCATAGAGTCATGACTAACCTTCGACAGAGTGGCACACGTTTGCATAAAAGCACAGCTTGGTTTGGTCTCAGCACGGCCTTCTTGAAGAGTATGTTGGCTTCCTTCGAATCCTCCTCTGTCTCCTCCTTTAGCTCCTTCAGCTGTCTCATTAAATCCTGAAAGTTTTCCGGAGTCAGCCTGTTGATGATGGTCTTCATACGGCTCAGGAACTCTTGGATGCTGCTCCACCACAGGTTCCTCAAGGGGAGCTTTACCTTGACGCTCCCCCCTGTTGTTAGGGGGTGCTTCTTGATTGGAGGAGATGGTCTTGCCGTCTTTCCTCTTCCTCTGTTTGGATGAAAATCCAAAGGCAACATTAACAGGTGGTTGCTCTTTGAAAAAAAAACACCACCCACAAAAACGAAAGGCTCAGTTTGAACGAGTCCACTCGTGGTCCTCTTCACGTCAGATGACTTTTCAGCTCTTGTCTTTCCTGGCGAAGTTTAAGGCCTCGAAAACAAGTGGCTCCCTTTCACTCAATCTCCTGAAGATTCTCCTCTTCTCTCCTTCTGTGAGGGGAACTGGCATGAAGTTGAACTTCATCCTGTTCTTCACTTCTAACGACATCTTCTTTGAGTTTGTTATTTGTTGGTCTGACAATTGGCAATCGTGTTCACATTGGCAAAACAAAGCGCAGACACAGCACATGAGATGTCACAGACCGGGTTCTGGAAAGAAGTTCTGGAATGAGGTTAGATTACAAAATAAATACATGTAAAATAGATAAATAAATAAAAAGAATGTAAACCATTTGAATAAAAGTGTATACTTTAATAAACACAGGAACCCCATATGCAAATATAATATGGGTAGGTATATTTTATTTATAAATACAAAATTAAAACATAGAAACTGGAACAATTTCATATATTGACATAAATGCCCATACAAATGTGTATATTTACGTATGTATAATTATATTGCAGACATACGTTACATCTACATATATCCATCCCAAAGCCTGTCAGTATATGTTGATATTATAAACAGTGGGTTCCACATTCCACATGTGAATTTTGTTTTAATTCACTTGCATATATAAATGAAATATATATCATTAACATATATGGCTGCAACATGTTATGACATATAAAAACTCATCATGTAGATTTTTTTAATATATGTTTGGTATTTGGTTTGTTGTGTGTATTTGCAGCACATGTTGTCAAATTGATGAAGATGTTTTCAGAGTTTGCTTGTGTTTTGTCTGTTTGCATGTGTTTTCTGCAGGTGCAGTGCGCTGACCTCTCAGGGCCACCGTAGTTTGCAGCATTTTTAAATCATCATCAGAATATGAACTTGGAACATACAGTAACCTGGTCATTTATCTTCCTTCCTTTTTAACATTATAAGTTTAAATCATCTGTGTGTGTGCAGGCTTGTATTTGACTTCTTATCATCTCTGCAACGCTGTGTCATTTCTGCAATGACTGAATTACCTCAGCAACGGAGGATTAACCCACTTTGGTTTCTGCCTGCCAGCGGAATTCACTCTGGCTTTTCCATCTGATCAGCAGTAATGGAAAACAAAAGCGACAAGCAATAATCAGTTTATCGTCCAAATTACCAGAGTCACAACTCTTAACTTTAACTTTGGCATGTAAATCATCATTATTTCACTTGCAATCATTTTTGTTTTTTCTTTCTGTCTGTGCAGGTGCACAGTGATTCAGCATCTGGATATGCACTTGTATGCCATATCCTAACATGTTTTGGGGAAAAACAGCTAATATATTCAGATTAGTGAAACCTGGGATAAGACCTTACCCAGGTATCTATGATCTGATATTTACATGCACAAACACATAGATGTGATCCTTCAAAACCAAATAATAACAAGGACACTAGTGTGCATGTAAACATAGTCAGTGACAGATTTACTGGCTTCACCATGATACAATCACTTCTTGCATTTTAATATTACAGACACAACTCCTCTCCTCAAAACCTGTTGCATCTCAGCCTCCCACACCTGTGTCTTAAGGCACTTTGCTGTTTGCGTGGTATATTCATCGTCTGATCCCTCTTTTGCAGTCTGACTGGAGAGCGGATCATTTTAACCCTGTCACCAAGCAGGTGGGTTTGAGGGTATTCTTGATACTGTGAGAATTTCAACTTTGTTGTGGTGGCTGTAGCTTCAGAACCTCTGTTGACGTTTGCACTTAATAAATCAGTGATTTGGCTAAAGGGCCCTTTTACTGACAGCTCCATTATATGGCTGCTGTGCCCCTGAAGCTTCAGTCTCAGTGGGGCTATTTTACCACGAGTGAGCTTGAGTACTTTAGACACCCTCAGGTAAATATTGAGACAGTAAATGTGTCTGGGAGTTTGCTTGTCTGTGTGTTTAAGTGCAAGTGAGCATCTAGGAGAACTGGAGAGCGATGCTGAGGAGATGAAGAAGGTGGCATGGTTCAGTGAATTCCTCTCCCTGGTTCATTACAGTTGACTAGGCTACATAGAAAAGTTAGTCAAAAGATGAATAAAATTGGCATCTGGCATATGAGTAATGGGCTTTTGGATAAATACTTGATACAACTCACCATGGTCCAATATACACTTAGGTCCTCGGCCCATGTCTGGCCCTTATCCTTCCACATCGGGGCTGATTCCGACTATTATCCTCCAGTGTCAGGTGATAGCCGGGAAGATTTTCTGTGTGAGCGCCAAAATCCGTCCAGATGTGGAAGTAGCATCTGACAGTGATGCTGTATGTGAGCTGGACTTGGGCCAAGGAACCAGGTGTGTATTGAGTTGAATGAGCAGGCTAGGCTCGGCATTGAGCAGCAAAATTAAAAAGTTAAAAATACTTAGTAACATTCTCTTGTTTTTTTGTTTGTTTGTTTGTTTGTTTGATTTTGCCGAGTAGATTATGCCCAGAGGTTGCCATTTTTAAATCTTGTGCCAGCGGTACTGCTGCTGTCAAGCGTATCGTAGCGACACTAACAGAGATTCGCTGCTTGGGTCTTGAAACATTGACAGTCAGGGTGAGGGAGAAATACAGGGTTTTACTTCTATCTCTTATGAATCACCTTGTATTAATAGTCTAACCTGTAACATTCATCTCAATGGATTTGCACTGAATTGAGTCTCAAAAATACAGGACTGGGACCAAACATGTGTAAGTATCATGTTTGTCACAGATCTTCTGCAATAATCCAAAAGCCAATGGAAAAATTCCATTGGTTTGTGGTGGATCTGATTAAATATATTATATCATATTAAATTATATTACTAGAGGAAAAGACAGGATTTGTTGACAACAAAATTTGTTGTCTTTTCCTTGCTGTTACCTGTAGAGAGAATGTTTTCTGCACCAAAGAGGATTAGACTTTCACTTGAAACACTGTCAGTCAAGGGCATTTGTCTGGTCTGGGCCTAATGGCAAAAGCAAAAGCTGCTGCTCAAACTGAAGGCTGAGGAAAGGACTGTTTGAAGGCAGTTGTTGCTGCTTCTACTGTATGTGAAGAGAATGGGCGGTGTAGCACTTTGGCGGGAGCCCACATGATTGGCAGAGGAAGTGAGGGCAAGAGGCAAATTAATTTTCGGACAAAAGTTTTCCCTCCTCCATGGCAGAGAGAGGCTCTTGTTGGCTGGCTTGAGTTTGGTTTCTTAGAAATTGATGTTCCTTTTATATCCCTCTGTCTTTGAGTCTTTAATATAGAATGAGGTCATGTGAAGGAAAGATTCTGTGTGTGTAGTGAACTCGCCATCCCTGAGAAATCCATAAAAAGGTGTGAGGAAGACTGTTTCTAATAACAAGTCTGTGTGAGGACCAAATCACCCATCCCTTGAATATGTGATAAATTTTTGCAACTATAGGGAAGTGAAAGGGAGACATAGCATTGCCTTGAAGTCTCTCTTAAGGCCATTTAAGCAGGAGATGAATAGATGGGTTTTTCTAGCAGGCTGTTAGTGGATGGATCCAAACAGCACAGATGGAACTGTATACCTGAACTATAAAGGCAGATATAATGGAGATATTGACAGGGAAAATAGCCACAGAAAAGTTAGGCACAAAAGGAGGTGAAGTAAGATATGAATGTATTTACAATTAAAGAATTTGAACACATTTTAATTGTAATTGTAAAACAAAGTCTCTCCAGGTTGACGCTGTCCTATCCAGACCCGGACCTATAAGAATTATTCAAGTTTGACAAAGCATTTCCATTTTAACCAGCACAACTTTTCTTGCCTGTATGGCACTTGTCACGTGATGCTACTAAGCCAGTCATAACTGGGGAGTGGGATATAAGAGTGAAAGAAAGAGAAAAGGAGTTGATAAAGATGTTAGATTGTAAAGATTATAAAATAGTTGAGACTAAGATGTGAAATGGAGTTAAAAAAAGAAGAAAAAGGGAAACTGAAGATACACTTTCACTCAAGAGGCACATTTTTCAAAAGCTCTCTGCTATGTACTTATAACAGCCTTTAGTTTCTGTGAATGAGAAAATAATATATGATTATTATTAGAGAATTAATTTATAATCCATCCATTCACTTGAATGGGAAGATTGTCTCAGACTTTTGGACTCCACTGTATGCATTGGTTACCATGGCAACAGGCCACCATTCCTGGACTCAACAACCTGGGGTGGGTACGCAGAGTCCACTGCTCCCGTTCATGCCTGACTGCTCTTGTACAGTATGGGAAAGTCAGCTCAGTCAGGCAGCAATACGGCACCTCTCACCACTGTGGTAGTAGAAGGAGGGGGTCGTCACGCTAATGAGCCAGCCATGTTAATGAGCATGCAGCGAGTGGCAGACAAAGACAACACTGCTGCTCTTATTGTAGAGCGCTCTGAGGTGCATCAACTTCAAGACCTCTGGCCAGCAACAGTCTGTATGTTCAACCTCCACTGCTGCAGCACAGAACACACAGACTGCCATCCTCTGTAAACAAACACCTACCACACACACAGTGTTCATGTAGGAAGTTAAGCCCAGTATCCCTAGGCAGTATGTCCCTGTTGGACAGTTCTGCACCTCATGACGTACGTCCAATACCAAAGTTCAGTGCCACTGCAGGAAGTAATGTGTCCTTTGTGGTAATGTGGAGGAAAGTAATGGTGTCAGAATTTGCATCTCATTACACACCTTTTTTTCACTGACCATAACCACAATCTTTCCTAAATCTTAACCAAGTGTTTGATCTGCCTAATTCACAAAATCTACCAGCACCTTACTGTTAGGTTAGGTTAGGTTTTTCTGTACATGAACCAAAGTGTTAAAACAACATTTTGCCCCTTTTATGGATAGTTCTGCGCTGCATGAGTTTTTGGCTACAGCCAGTAACTTCATCTGTCTGAGCTGCCAAGAAATTAACTGGCACATAAGCATAGATCATAATAGATAGAGCACAATACAATACAAAAATAGTGGTTTAAATCCTCTCATCAAACACTCCATCACTCACCTGGGGCAGTCTCATCAAATCCAGAGAAAACCATAACACCCCTGACCACCAGCTGGTGGGGAGAGGCCTTGACCAAAATCTTGGGAAGATCTACAGTGCAAGAATTCAGCTTTGACTTTGAGAGGGAACCAGAAACTTCCCACAGGCAATAACACATAACAGGTGAAAGCAAAGCTGCCATAATGATATAATTAGGAAAAGGACAAAGGATGGAAACTGTGGAGTGCACTTGTAACACTGCAGGAGAATCTGTCTGCCCATAGACATGTAAAATACTTGCACAGAGTGAATGTGCCGCCCTCTGTGTGAGAAGGTGTTTGCCATTAACCCCATTGTTGCAACAGATGAACAGCTGCTGTGAGCATCCCACAGACCATGTGTAGTTCCGCTTAGTATGCCAGAGCATGAACAAGACATACTGAGGCAATTTCTCCCATCTCTCACTAGTATGGTTTATGGGGGGTGGGGGGTGGGGGGGATGCCATGGGGGGTTTCAGCTGAGCTGTCCTGCACCTAAAAGAAAGCCTGACATTTTTAGGCGCTGGGCTGATTGAACAAGACAGTCAGTCAATCCTCTTTTGCCCAGCACTTTGGACAGCCCATCTATTCTGCATTATAGTCCCAAATGGAGGCCTAAAAGCATGTTCTCTGGGTCTGCTACACATCTGCAAAGAACCAGCTTTTTCCACTTTGGGCCCAAGGTCAAGCCGATAAAGCCCATTCAAGGATCAAGCCTGTGTGAAAGAGACAGAGATGGACAGTGACATAGACAGTGAAATGACTCTACTGTTTGTCAGTCAAACAGAAGCGTCTGTTTTCTGAATTATTGTCAGCTACCAACTGGGACAATATTCACTTTCTGGGGGTTTTCCACATAGTCAATTATATATAGATTTAAATGTCTGTTACTAAGGCTCCAGTGGAATAGGTGAAGTATTTTTTCACATCTTAAATGTACAGACTCATCAGATAGAACTGTCACAAACCAATTAATCAAGAACACGAGAAAATTCAGTAATAAAGGTTAAGAATACGTATACAGACAGCAGCCTCCCCCATAAACACTCTCATAAGCAGTTGTCTCAATTACTTCGTTTGCAGTAAATTGTCTCTGACAGTGTGTGGAGAAATCCAGCAATCATTCTGTAGATGGATCTGCAGATGGATGGAAGTCATTCAAAAGTTACTCTGGCTCGCTTACTTCATAAATCTTCAAGTCGCACAGCACATACATTTGATTCAGCAGGAATGGTAAACAGACTGCAGAAACTCCAGCATCACCACTGTTGCAGAGAGGAGTTGTTATTGCTATTACACTGTAACAGAGAAAAGAGAAATTAGTTTCCATATTAACTTATCTTATATTAACATATCTACTGTGAACATATGACTGACTCTGATGACAGAAATATCTTTGCATGAAAACCTGATTCAAATTCAACCATCAGTCAAAGTCAGAACCAATTAGATAAAAGCTGACATATATTTATTTCCAAATGTGATTCATAGCAAAAGACTCTGCGAGTCCATGTCTGGAAGATGTCAGGCACATGTTCTTTATTATAGGGTCTGCTTGCAATGAACTGAAGTGTATTTTATTTCAGGATTTATTTAACTGGGATGTTCTCTTGGGACTGAAATCTCTGTTTCAGGAAAGCCCTGGTCAAAATGGCAGAGTAATTGTGTCATCCACATCCACAGAAGAGTCCACGGCAAAGCTGTTCCAGGCCTTAACATTTTGTGGGATGGATGATATAGATTTGATAAGTTGATAGAGAAAGATTCCCATGTTATTGACTTGTGACTAACTTGGACTCTGGCTGATGTGAACTGTCCATGTTTGCTTGGTTTTCAAAGCAAACCGGATAAGAAATGATTGACAACAAACTACAATTCCTTTGCTACAACTGAATGTAATATAGTTAAAATCCATCAGTACATTATTGTATTTAGCAGTGTAAAATTGGGGCTTTGCTGAAGTAAAGTATCTACATCTATTTGCCACTTCTCCTGTAATCACAAAAATAGTTTTGACAGCTTCTTATGTAAAGATCACAGAATAATCAGTTATCATGCTGTGATAACTCCCAGTGTCTTCTTCTGATGAGAAACAATATTATGGCAGCATCATGAAATACAGTTCCTGTGATCATGAGGACCCCTTCATGTTTACTAATGTCCTCTCTGGACTGGACCGTCATCTTCATTTCTCTGATCTCATTTCATATATTATTTTAGATAGTTTTTCCCCTTTCGCTGCCATCTTCCCATCCCATCTGCCAGTCCCAATAAGTACATCTGATTTCCATCTCTGTGTTGTCTCAATCAGTCGATGTTGTCCCAAAGCCGCAGAACTGATAGGACCAGAGTGTTGGAACTCATTAAGAGAAAACAGAATCGATGCAGGTGGCTTAACTGATTTAAAGCTTGAGTGATGTGGTAAAACAGGTGTGTGTGTGTGTGTGTGTGTGTGTGTGTGTGTGTGTGTGTGTGTGTGTACATGTGCATGTGTGTGTGTGTGTGTGTGTGTGTGCATGTGTGTATTTTTGTGAGCTCTTGTAAGAGTGTGATAAGGTAGGCACTGTTGAATTGTGGGACAATGGCAGTTAATTTCTCAGAGGCTTGATAAACTATTAAACATAAATTATCTTTGCACTCAATCATGTAAATGGAACAACTTATACTTTGAGCGTTTTGTCATTAATTAAGATTTATACATGACCAAGAGTAAATGTCAGAATGTGTGACTAAATATTTATTGTTCTCTCTTCACCGTGCTCTGTTTATTTCCACTCTCTGTCACTCACACAGCTACAAGCCACTGAGGCATAGTGAAGGCGGAAAATGCCTTGTTCACTTCATCAGTGCACACGAGCAGTAGAAAAGACTTTTAAAAATGGCCGAACAACATGTGCATTAGCCACCCAGGCTTTGATTGATGAAGTGTATGTGTCCAAGATGTGTCTCAGTGCTAGCAAGCAGTCGAAATTGTACTGTATGTATGTGTCCTGTGTTCAATTTAACCCGAATACAGTGTGATGCTCTCAAAACTAATGTTAGTAACTCACCTGGTAGAGCGTCTACTACAAACAAAGTTGAGTACTGACTGCAGCAACCGGGGTTTGAATCCCAGCATGATTTGCTGCATGACATCACCCCCCCCCCTGCATTTCCTGTCCCTCTCTACTGTCTCTGTAAAGCTGAGATGCTGGAAAAAAAAGGTCAGAAATGTAACACATGGCTGTAATTGTGTGATGGATATGTGTGGCCCTTTTGCTTCTGTGATGTAGAAAAGGTCATGTCATGTCATGTCATGTGTCATATCACAGCAGGGCAGCATTATAGGACACACACGCTGTACCACCACAGCTGAAAGGACTTGGGATGTTCTCTAAGAGCTCCAGCATGTTCCATGAGGCCATCTGCACGCAATCTCCTCTGCTGGTGTGTGTGCACTGTCCACAGCAATTAATGTGTGCATACTCGTGGGAGCCACAGTCTCATTCATGCAGGAGTTGTCCTTGTTCTCTGACACTGTGGTGGGTGCTGTTCAAAAACATCTATAGCAGCTGTAGTAGAAGAAGTAGGTAAAAGCCAAATGTGAAGCTCTTTCTTAAATGAGCATGGGCTGGATTCTGCTTAGTTATTATGTTCTTCTGGTCTTTTTAAATACGTTGGTTATCTGATTATTGGGTTCCCACTAATGAATGAGCCAATCAAAATCAAGTGTTTAAAGTGTTTTAACAGATTTTCCGAAAGAAGATGCAAATTAATGCATATTTCCATCCACTACTATTATGCAAATAGGGGTTAGGCACATCAAAATAAACAACTGGTGGCTCTAATTCTCCAGTTGAGTGCCTTTTAATCCACTGCAGGAGAAGAGGATACAAAGAGGTGAAGTGCTTAAAGGAGTGCCGTGTCAAGCCTTAATTAAACTGAAACGATGTGGAAGACATGATGAAAATATGGCATTTCTGTGTGTTTTATAAATTAATTTGAGGAACATTCATTGCGCCCCACAGATATCTGTGTATGTGGTCTGTGTGTGTTTTTCGTCTAGTGCAGTTTTTTGTCTCTCCAGTCTCTACAAAGCTTCAGTGACATTTAAGTCACATGCTTCATGTGAGACATGATTTATCTGTGTGTTTCCATTGCATTTTGTCACATTTTGCTCTTACTGATAATCCAACTTTTTCACCTCAGCCAGTGCTTTTTTTCTGTCCTCAGAATATCTGGCATTTCCACTCAGGTTTCTGTATGCACAAGTTTAAAATGTGCATAAAGACATGTGGCTGGAAATACAGTGTCTTTTTGACAGTAACACTTGTAGTTGCCAGAATCAGAAATCTTCAAAACCTACTATCAGTGGCTTTAATATTACAAGCAGGACACTGAAATTAAATCAGTGAATATTCCAACCAAGGCAGTTCATAACCAATTTGCAGCAAAAAATTTGATTGGAAAGCATCCCACAAAAACTGCTGTCCAGCAACAAAGAATTATTAATGTGCTGATTGCTCCTCCTCATACAATATTTCTTGTGCGGCTTCTACAATATTTCAACTGACTTGTCCATTCCCCATGCAGCACATAAAAGAAATATTCAGGTGAATGCCATCAAGGAACAAACTGAAGCCGAAATTTAACCAGAAACCCAGAATCATGATTCCTGCTGTAATTTTTCTTACACAACCATATGACCCACTTTTCTGTTGTCACATTATTTTACCACTGTCCTTTAATCATCACTTGACCTTATGTCAAACTGTGCTGTCCTGATTCATATTTATTGTGCAATGAAATACCCCACTGAGTCACTGCACTGGAAAACACTGAAGAAGAGTATCAACAAGCTGTGACGGTTGATCGACAGCTGGAAACGACATGTTGTTCACCAGATCCATTGAAATTTTTCTAGAGTCAGAAATAAAATTGGCAGGTCAGACAGCGTGAGTGAGCCATGTTGTTCGGGGAAGTGAGTTCTGTGTCGTACTTTCAGAATTTGGAGCAGCGGCAGGTGAAGCATGTTGATGGTAGCTGCAGGAAAAGCCTGTTCATGCGGTCGGGAGCTGCTGACATACTGTAAGTTAGAAGAGGATTACACAGACATGGCTCAGATGTGCACTCAAATAGAGCATCACTTGGTGATTCTAAAACCCAGAAATGTTTGTGCCATGGTTACTGTCATCTGAAAAGCTTTCCGTTCCTCTGGATTTTCAATTTATGCTTCAAATGTGGTTTTCAGTTCACATGATCCTGGACCTGCTTACTATGATATAAACTGTAGGTATTAATATCTCAACTGTGAAATTATAAGTGGCACAGTGTTAGTTTTGAAATATTGTTTGAGGAGATTATCGCGATTATTACATTAATTAACTAATTGGTGTTTATCATAAGGTTCATTTGCTACAGAGCTTATTTTCTTTATGCAAAAACCTAATGCACAAAATCCATTGAAAATAATCTCTGTGAGAAACCTGAGCAGATGCTGAATTCCAGCTTCTGTATCACTGCAAATCACTGCAACACTGGACTACTTTATTCAAACAAATCTCTTTGTAATGACAGTTATAAAAAATATGATTCAAAGTACAGACCTGGGTGGAGTTTAAAACTGCATTATTAATTTATTTATTATTTTTGGCTTCTTGGGGGCAGTGCAACAAGCACAAAACTGACATATTATCAGCATTTAGGGTTGTTGTGGCTAATTTCTTAGCAAATACTTTCTTATTTACACATCCAGTAGACCCGGAGAAACACTATCATTCGTTTGGAGTTGTGTTTGCGTTGCTCTCGTTTTAGCTCCATTAGAGTGTGAAACATCACTATAATCTCTTGAGTTACAGCTGTTTCAGTCAAGAAACAGGACATTGTGCATCTTGTCCTCAAACAGTCTTAACTGATTTGGAAAAGCTGAACAGATATATCAGCTTCAATAAGTTGAAAGGATAAGTGGAAGCTTCTGGGAGTCCTAGTGGTTGAATAGTTTATGTGTGCATTTGTGCTTGACCTCACCGTCATCCTCTTTTGCAGTTAAGCCACGCTCCATCCCACTGGAGGAGATATACTGTAGTGAGTTTTTTTCTGTCGTTCTATTATAAGATCACATTCTGCACAATAATCTGGACATTAGGTGAACAAAGTCACCTTGGCCTTGTTGACATTGTCTTCCTGATGTAATTTCCCTTTCTCATTGTTGAGGGAAGTTAATATGAAAGCTCTTTTCTTCTCATGAGCTATTTCTGACTTCAGGGCAACCGCAAATCATATGCCTTTGAGAGCAAAAGCTTATTTCATGTCAAAAGTGCTCCACAAACATATTCATAATTTGAGCGAGGGCACTGTGTGAGTCAGGACAGACTTTCAGTGACACGTTTAGTATGTCTGACCTATCTACTGATCTCATCATCTGATAATGCCTGTGTTCTGCTATTTTTAAAGCTTGTCCACATTTGCTTGTGTTCACTTGAAGATGGAAAATAAGATTAATTTTCTATCACTTGCATAACACTACACAATGCAAACAAGCTATTTATGCCAATCAAATACAATTCAGTCAGACAGTCTCAGTGTGAATTCCTGAAGATAAGCATCTTAAATACAATAAAGCGACAGTTTCTACAGATGCTGCTATGATGAAATCCTTACACGCTTGAACAGATATTTTCAGAGGGGAAAATAAAATTAAACAGTACTTGTATATAAACCAACTTCAAATCAGGAATATTCGCTTAAATAACATCTCCTTAAATAATCCTAATGCACACACCCACTAATTATAATTCTACACTGATTCAGAGTCAGACAAATGCATGTAGGTCAGTGCGTGGGTCCGTTGGCCTAATGGGAGAGAATAATAGCGCGCGTCTCTTGAAAAAGTTTCAAATGACAGTGTGCCAGTACACCATCTGTACAGCTGCTGATTGCAGCAACCTACAAAACAGAAGGTTAATGTGGAACTGGGCCACATCTTTCCTTCCAGGTCCACAAATAGACTGGCTAGTGTTCAGTCACAGGGAGACTTTCACTCACATTCGACTCTGAATTCTCCTAATGCCTAATCATTATCATCTCTGCCAGAAGATGCTCTTGTGCGCAAGCAGCCTTTTTGTCTGGAGGCCGTGGAGAGGCATTTTGTTGGTTTTAAAGTTATAATGATCTTAAGTTCTCCAAATGTAAAAACATCTCCATTTAAAGGTCTCTAATTGTATCAGATGAGCATTATTTGCCTGCTGGAGCACCATGTGGCTGGTAGTGCTCACAGTAATTACACTGGATTAGCCTTTGTCTACATGCTAAATCCCTGCAACATGTGACGTGACCCAAATGACAATTATTTGGTTCAATTATTCTGTGTAAAAGAAATACTCTCAGTAACGTTTGTACAGCATTTACCAAAAACTGCTGAGCAAGATTATGTGATATTATTGAAAGCTGAATTGACCTTGTGGTGACTCCTGGTCGATGGCTTTGTTTTGAGTGTGTGTAAAAAGATGCTTTTTAAAGGTACCCCATGGAGTTTTCCTGTAAACAAACCAAAGCATATTGTGTGTAAGTTTTCCCTGATAAAACCTTTTACAAACCATTTTTTTAAATGATTTGGAATCTGTTTTATTAACATCCATGTTTGGTAGGATGAAGTCTTCTTCTTCCCTCCCTATGCTGGATATTTTTGTTGTATTATTGCTCCATACAGCTTTCAGTGTTAAAACTTCACAGGGTGCATTTAAAATTCTGTAATTTCTTTTATTTTCTTTATTCATTTTTGTGTAGGAGCACTACTTCCAATAAAAAGAGGGTATAATTGTGAAATAGAAACATTTCATGCTGAATAAGCAAAGGGATTCACTGGCTGCTGTATTTGATTGCCAGTATACACTTTAACACTTAGATTTTTCAAACGAATTATGAGTTGGGCTTACATCTGGATTAGCCCAGAGTCCAGCAGTTCTTCAAATTGGCAGAAACGACCTCTGTATTAAAAAGAGGAGATTTCAGTGAATCCTTATTTCAAGTGTTAATTCCTTCATTTTGACACCTTATGTGTCTCCATGATTCCTCTGAAAAAGCTATTTCCTCCAACAATACAGTCTGGTTTAGGAGTTAATGTCCTGGACTTGGAAACGGTGACTGGCAGCTCAACTCCAGGTATCAGCAATGAGAGATGGATGACATGGAAATGTGCCTGGAAGAGCGGGAATAAACATGGATATTAACATGCTTAACATTAACATACAGAGGGTTGATTTTTGCTTCTCTGGTGGAATAGCAGTGTGGCAGCAACTATGGGAATATTGGTAGAAAAAAAAGCCCAACAAACATTTTTATTTTGGCTTCATCAAGGAAACACCATCATTACAATATATAACCTAAAAACATTTGTCATCTGAGATTTAAAAAAAAAAAAAAAAAAATCACAGAAAATATTTTAACTTGGAAAACACAAACTTTTTACATTACAGTGCAGTAGTCATCCAACAGACTGTTGTAGACAAAGCTTATAGGCTAAATAATTTTCAACAAATCAAGGTAATTTTTTCAAATGCACAACTCCTTTCCAAACCCAAGGCCAAGGTTTATACACACATAGAAACAATGAGAAAGCAGACCTAGAATGGCCCTATAGACAGAAAATATAGTTTAGATGAGTCTAGACAGCATGAAGAATATGAAAGCTTTACAGTCAGTCTAACTGCATTTTATAGCACTTAGTCAATATAAAACCACTGATATTAAGCTTCAAATCATACATTCTTAATATAGGCTTTTGATAGTTCTTAGAAAAGGCACAGTGAGCAGTTCCAGCAGATCTTGAATATTTTCATCTGAATATCTCCTCACTGTACTGCCTTTTCTAACCAGCAGGATGCTCTTCTCTCCATGTCACCTTCTACAGCTTACAGAGGCTGTTGGTTGTCATTTTCTCGAAATAAAAATAAAGCCTTTGAACCCAAAATGTTGTTTGCTTTGACAACATAAGTGTGTTTCCATGTCTTGATGTTTGCTACAATATAGATGTATAGTCATGTAACCAGCTCTCAGTAAGAGCTTTAGACAGTATACAGTATCATCCAGGTCATGTGGTGGTAATAGTAATTCAAAGGAAACTAGACTTTCTGTTTGGTTTTGAAGACATTATGCCAATTATCAGCAAAGTCTATAGTCTGTAGATTACACCCTCTGGAGACCATGAATGCCTGGACCAAGATTTTACAGCAATCCATCCAGTAATTGTTGAAATATTTCAGTCTGGACCAATGTGACTGACAGACCAACACTGGCATCTAAAAAGACACAGCCACTATCATTGATGGGACCATGTAAGATAAATGTTCATTTACAGTACTTCAGTTTAGTAAATTAATTCAACACAAGAACTAAAACATCAATCTTATCTCAATCTAGAATAATTTTAAATAATGTGTCCATTAATATGATTTGACTAATCGTCTTTATTTGTTTAGTAATCTGTTTTTCTTGTCATTACTGCTACTCAGCTTTTACTCTGTCCTCTCTAGGGCTACAGTGCATGATGGGGAAAAACCCACCAACATTGTAGAATATACTAAAATACAATTTCACCAGTGGAATGAGAGGAGGGATCTTTGAAAATAGATCTAGCCCCAAGTTATCTATCAATTTGCTGCAGGGGTTCCTTTCAAGGCAGAGACTACATCACCAAGATTACTTTTCTCCTCTTTCTGATTGTGTTTCATGAGAACAGATGCTCTCCTTACCTGCTGGGATTTGCTCAAACCTATGAAAAGGGGAGTTTCAGACGATCAACAATCACATGATCTCTCTGTGCTGTCAATAGGTAGCAAAATGCTGAAATGACACTGCACATCACTGGCTGTGAAAGAAAGGAAGAAAGAAAGGATAAAAAAAATCCAGAGCAAAAGGTTACAAGCTTTGATGCCATGTGTGTAACACCTCTTATGTTACCCAAAAAAGAAAGGTGGCTGTGCAAAGACCTCAGTCTTTTCTATGGCTTTGTGTGTATTTACCTAAACAGTTGCCACAGAGATGTGACCTCTATATTTGTATTTTGTTATTTTACAGTGACATTATGCAACTTTTGAAAGAGGGAAGATCACCCTCTTCTTCTTACAAATACAAAGTTGGACTCATAAGCAATAAAACGCATCCTTAATACATTTAACACACTAGATGGTTTTGCTGGTACAACCTTGGTCTGTTATGATGGGACGAGTTTTATGGGGGTTAGCTATTATTAGCAAACTTTAGAAAGATGTACTGTAGTTGTTAAACTTGATTGCCATGATTCTTCTCTACTTGTGCTATACAGATTTAAAAGTGAATTTGATCAAACCAGGTGATATTTGTTATACTCAGATTAGCACTATCACAGGTACAGGTACAAATATGCACTACATGTACTAATTTCTTCATTAATCCAGGATTAAAGTGGTACAGAGGACACTGTCTTGTTACTTCAAATGCAATTCTAATATTGATTTGTGTGCCATGTTGCCGATGTATGCTAGATGATGTCCAATTACAGTGGCAAGAAAAAGTATGTGAACGCTTTGGACTGACCTGGTTTTCTGCATTGATTGGTCATAAAATGTGATCTGATCTTCATTTAAGTCACAAACGTAGACAAACACAGTTTCCAGAAGATAATATCACACAATCCCCATCTTGTTCATCTTTATTGAACACAGCTATTTAACATTCACAGTCCTGGTGGAAAAAGTAAGTGAACCCCTGGATTTAATAACTTGTCGAACCTCCTTTGGCATCAATAACCTCAAATGAGCTCTTCCAGTAGCTGCTGATCAGACCTGCACATAGCTGCATGTTCCTCCGAATCAATTCAACTGTAATTTCATCAGTTCACAAAACATTTTCCCAGCAGTGTTAAATGGAACACCCAGGAGCGTCAGGGTGCTCTTTTGAGCAGCTCTGTAATATCATCCCATGGACGCCATGCTCCATGCTCATGGTAGATTCATGAGCAGATATGTTAACCAGCTGCAATGATTATTTTAATCCTTTAGCTGTTGCTCTGAGGCTCGATGTTACATTACTGATCACTCTGATTTGTGCCTTTGAAGTCATCTTAGCTGGGTGCCCATTTCTGCAAGGAGTAGCCACAGAACTAAATCATCTCCATTTATATACTGACTGTGGACTGAGGACTATTTAAACTCTTTGGAATCACTCTGTAACCCTTTTAGGTTTGTGCAAATCAACAATTCTTCATCTTAGGTCTTCTGGAGGTCTCCTCTTTGCAAGGCATTTCCACGTCGGCAGATACTCCTTATGAATAAAATATTTCAGTGTTCTTGTCAGTTCAAGTAGCTCATTTTCAACAATGCCTCCAATCATGATTAATTCATTGAACTCCAGGTACACTAATTGCTCACAATAATTATGAGGCCATTAAATTACAAGTTTTCATAATAGTATAACTGTCCAGTAGCTGCCAGGGGCCCATCACACTTAATGGTTTAGAGTCATAGTCTTTTCCATTTTTATTGCCCTTATTGAAATTCACTTTTTATTAAAAAAAATATTTCTACCCACCACTTACTTAATTTGGTCACTTTCCTCTCAAAAGTTACGAAGTAAGGCTTGCTGGGAAATCCTAATTGACCAATGAGATTGCTCCCTTCCATTTGCGATAACTTGCGTGACTTACGTCAATTTGTTTTCTCAACGTTTTTAGCAAGAAGTGAGTTTTCTTCAGCTAATGGACGATTCAGTTAGCAGCATAATGTTCAGCAAGGCCAAACAAAAAACACGGGGCTCAGAAGAGGAAGAACAGAAGAGAAACGAAGGAGTTTATTGCTAAACTGACAACATTAGATACATTTTTACTCACCATGATTGAAATTCATTCAATGCTAGCAATGTTAACGTGCAGCCGGAGGCTAACGTTAGCTGGATTAGCCGTACTGTCCATAGAGAACAGCAGAGGCAGGAGTTGTGTTGATGAGTTTGCTGAGCGCGAGGCCCGGCGGGTTTAAACTCCTAAAGGGTGAGTACAGGTTTCTCTTTTTTATGTTGTTTGTTTATTTTGTTTATATCTATATTGGACACATGCACTTCCCTAGGGGATAAATAAAGTCTCTATCTATCTATCTATCTATTGGTAAATGCGAGTTACTGTAATCTATGTGTGTGTGATAACATGTGGCCGCTGTGCCAATGGTGGTGAATGGTGAATTCTGTCTTATAGATGCAAGTGGTCAGGTTCGGTGCTGTCATCCATTCATTCAGACTGTGGAGGCCTATAATGGGATGTTGAGCTTTTCTTGATGGCTGTTTGTTTTATGCTTACTGACACACTGTGTAAGCTAACGTTGTGTTGATTTGTTAGTGTGGGTTGGCTTAAGCTATTTCTGATGTTTGATAGTTGCTGTGGAGTTTGAGTCCAGGGCAGATAGTTAGAGTAGAGCTCATACATTTGAAACTAAGGCTGCTGTCATAGGCTAGTTTGCAGGATGGGAGTTGCATGTGGAGTGTCTCCATGGTGATATAGCCATTGTCTGCAGTGGTTGTGTGTGAGCATGTGCTTGTTGTGTATGGGGAGTTGGGCACAAGAAAAATATTTGGGGCCTATCACAATTATGTTACTACAGGGTTCGCATACTTTTTCCAACCTACACTGTGCATGTTTGGATGATGTTTTCAATGTGGACAAGAACAACACAATGATTTATGTGTCATTGGTTGAAATAGATTGTGTTTATTGTTAATTATATCTTGGATGAAGATCTTACCATATTTTAGGACAAATTTACACATAAATGGAGGTAATTCCAAAGGGGTCACTTACTTTTTCTTGCCACTGCATGAAGTGGTAGTCTTTATAAAAACCATCTCAGGGATCGATTGAGTGCAGCCTTTGCAGCCCATTTTTTCTTGCAGTTGTGTTGTAACAAAATGTTTGCGCCTCTCTGGATGCTCAGGCTGGTCGCTGGGCTTTGTGAGGGATTAAAGGAAAAATAGTTTAATTTTACAAACACTTACCTGCTCTTTTGTGGATCTCAGCCACAGGAGCACGTATTAAATGTTGTATACAATGTTGTGCATTCAAAGGTGGCTAGTGTTATGTACTGTGCTGCAGGATAAATGGCCTATTTGGAGAGTTTATCTGAGTTAATTCTGCCTCACTGGTCCCTGCACAGCTATAATGAGAAGTGTCTCTTCGCTTAACCCGGAAGAAACGCTGACACAAGCAGCTCTCGAGCCTTCCTGGGATTTGTTTGAGCTATAAAATGAGTGTTCTTTGAAACCTGGCAACAATTGCATTTAAAGTACAGTACTTTAGAGTTACTGTGAAAAAAAAAAAAAAAATTTTGTGCAAAACTATCTTTAATCTACAATTTTTTGAGACATTAAATGTAGAAACAGTGGATTTTTATATTTTTATATTCTCTTTTTTGGAGCCCTCGGGCTGCACAGTGTTGGTTTTAAAATGCACACGAGGAAATCTTTTACTGGAAGGTCTCTGGAGAGTCTATAGGAGTGATGAATAATAGATGAGCTGTATTTCCGGCTTCGTTTTGATGCAAAGACAGCAGCAATTACACGTGCCTTTGCAGCGGAGGGCAGAGAGGAGGCAAACCTGTGCTAATATTAGCTCAAGAGGCGAGACACTGTGTAAACATGAAAAAAATAAAACCTGTTGGGTCCAAATATAACTAACAACCTTTAAAATCAGTACAGAGACCAGATTTGAATGCAAAAATTGAGGACTTAAGAGTACAGAGTACAGTCCCACTGATGAGCTGGATGATGAATACCATCACTGATCTACTTTTAAATGGCAAGTGTGCTTTAAGATCCCTCAGTTACAACTTCATATGAGAGAAGGGGAGAACCCTTCCTTTTCAGAAATAAAAAGCCGAGCCTCGTTGAACCTGCCGGGGTCAACGCTTTCCCAGATCTTAAATTGCACGTGGTCAGCAGAATTCATATTTGGTAAAGCATGATTGACAGCTAGTTAGAGCTCTGCAGATATTGATGTGGTAAGAATAGAAAGTAGAGAGCAGTTAACCCCTGACTTTATTCAGAAAGGAGTGATGTATTGATGCAATATAGTGTATTGATCCTGTCGACTATGGGCAAAAGGGAGATAAAAGAAGAAGTCTGCCGTGAGAAGATTCAGGGATGAGACTGACAGCAGACTGGCAAAGCAGCTGATTCCCCTCTCTCCTAATTTGTTCTTTCTTAATATGTAGCAGTCATCCGTTTAGAGAAGCAATCCCAAATTTAAATGTGATTCAGGCTCCAGGTTGTGACAGTATCATTTTACATCTTTTGACAGTTTATGTTTATTTTATGAAAGTTAATGTATTCATAATAAGGGCTTGCTTAAATACCTGAATTTTATTCCTGCATCCAATGGTAATTAATGTCCATTAAGGACTCCTTCAGCAACACATGACGTTTCTTTTCTGTTGCTCATTGTCTTCCAGCTCTGAGGATAAATAGGGCATCTATAAATAAGCAGACAAAGCTGGTATTTAAGACCGGTTGAACACAGGTCTGCCTCCCACAGGGAACCCAGACTGAGCGGAGGCCAGTTTCTTACCCACGTCTCCCTCAGTCTCTTGCAGAGCTCATCTAGTGCAGGCCCAAGGCACAGAGATTGTAGCTGTTTGAAGTTTTACATTTAAAAGTCGTGCACCTTGACCTCGATTAAGCCCCCTGAGTGCTGCTGGAAAAAATCTTACAGTCAAGTAGAATTTGCAGAGATGGGAAGAGATTGGTGTACAGCGCTTAGAGGCTTTTAGCTGGCAGACAGTGACGAGATCTGTCGATGCAGGGCATGAGAAAATAATCGCTGCTGGTAGTTTGGTGCTCAGTGTGGACACACAGAACAACAAACAATAACATCAAGGGAAATAAAAATGAATCTTCTGTGTAAAAGAATTGGTCTGGGTTTTGGGAAATACTCTTATTCACTTTATTGATGTGAGTTAGATATGAAGATTGATACTACTTTCAGCTGGTTAGGTTAGCATAGCGTAGCATAAAGACTGGAAGCAGGGCGAAACAGCTAGTCTGGCTCTGTCCAAAGTTAAAAAATATGACCACCTGTTTCCCCCTGCTTCCTGTCATTACATGTATGACAATGGCATCGGTCTTCCCAGCTAAGTCTCAGCAAGAAAGCAAATGTGCATGTCCCAAAATATGGAACTATCCCCTTAGATTATTAAAGCAAAAATGCAGTCCAAGCAAACAATGACACTATGCAGTATTAATCGAGTCATATTTGGTCACTTGAGATTCATTGATAAACCTGGTAATGTTCTTAAATGATAATCTTTAAAATCAAGAAAATATCCTTTGTTGAATCCACTGATCTTCAAGTCTGTAAATACCTATACTATCCAGGTCATCACCTCAACCTATAAAATCTCACACATTCAGATTCTGCTGCACAGGCTGCTCTGAGTTGTTTAATGGTCATTTCTGCCCACTGTGGGACACTCACAGAACACATGTTGTTTTGGAGAGAGCTGGAGCAACACTGTGCAAGCAAACTGTGTCATATTCCATGAAAAACATCATGGTGTTTCAAGTAGTATGAGTGGAGTATGAGTCACTAAACTGTATTCAATAAAGGTATAATACATTGACAGCCAATAAATTGATGCCCTTGATAAGCAAAAGCACCACATCACTTCTTTATTAGTATTTCAGGATATACAGTCATGTGATAAATTAAAGGATGAATGGATTAATGAGAGGAGAAACACAACAATCCGACACATCTATAAAGAGCACTTAAAGGGCAGTAGGGCTCGCTTAATGGATTCATGAGTATGACAACAATGTGAATCATATAGCCTTCATCACCACATGTCAACCCAGTTGACCACATTTTAGTTTCGCTATGCCTGTCAAGGTTTCCAATCTCATATGACCCATGAGTAATTTGCAAGAGCAAAGAGAGCAAGAGCAAAACAGAGCTGCTAAAGTTACCCCAAGATCTAATATACAATTCATTCGGAAAGTGCTCAGACCCCTTCAGCCTTTTTCACATTTTGTTATGTTGCAGTCTTATGCTAAAAAAAAAAAAAAAAACATCAGAGTGACCATCAGGTTCTTGGTCACCTCTCTTCTCCTCTCCTCTCTCCTTAGCAGGACAGCCAGCTCTAGGTAGAGTTCTGGTTGTTCAAAACACAATTTACAAATTATGGAGGCCACTGTGATCTTGAACCTTTAACACAGGAGAGTTTTTTTATAGCCTTCCCCAGATCTATGCCTTGGTTTTGTTCTGATATGCATTGTGAGCTGTGAGACCTTTATAGGTAATTTAATTTACCATAGGAGGACTCCAATCAAAGTGTAGAAACATCTCAAAGATGATGAAGAGAAATGGGAGGCACATGGGCAAAAAATTTCAAGTGTCACAGCAAATTTCCTTTTTAATAACTTTGCAAGAAATTATAATTTTTTTTCTTTGCTTGGTCATTATGAGGTATTGAGAGTATATTGTTGAGGTTGAAATGATTTCTTTTTATTGTAGCATAGGGCTGCAACATAAGAAATATGAAGAAATGAAGGGGTCTGAATGCACTGTTGAAGCTTCCAGGACCAACTCCCACGTGGTGGATGTAACTAGTGGTGGGGCAACGCATCGACGAAATGGATTACATAAATTCGTCCATTTACGTAATGTGTGTCGATGCATCGCAAGGAGGAAGTAAGATGGCTGTGCCTAGTCAGAGTATGGACTCCACCGAAGAGCAAGCTGAAGCGAAAAAACCTCGTCCACGATCATCTTAAGTGTATTTTAAAGCCGAGACTGAACAACATGGTGCTCTGCAAGCTCTGTAAATTAGAAATGGCTTATCACATCAGTATTACTGCCATGCTCGAGCACTTGAAGCGGAAGCATCCTGTCGCAGGATTTATTTTACTGTTGGATTGCTAAATGTAGATTGCACCACATTCCTTTTACTTGAATGGAACAAGCTCTTGCATTAATTTTATTTTGGAGAGACTTTAAAAGACTGTAAAACACAGATTACCAGTTAAGACTGGGCTATTTTTTGTTGGGGAATAATGCCCTGCAGTGCATACTTTGTCATATTTGTTTTGTTTTAAAGAAAAGATGATTGAATAAAATATTGAAATATAAGTTTTTAAAATTAATTTGGAGTAAATTCGTTGTTATATAGATCTAGTAATAAAAAATAATAGTTAGATTAATTGAAAGAATAATCGATAGATTAATCGATAAACAAATAATTGTTAGGTGCAGCCCTAGATGTAACTCTAGTTCCGAACACACTGCTTAGCCTTGGAGGTACAGGTGCAGGATCCCCATGGATGATTTAATGGCTACTTCCGTTGTGTGAAACATAGATTTTGTTAGTTTGACTGGCAGAGCATCAAGTGAGTTGTTCTGAACAAACGGACGATTAAGAGGAGATATTCCACCTCGCCCAGCCGAGGGCTTACAGTGGAAAGAAAGAGGACACACTCTAGCCTCCAGCATCCCAAGGAGCTGTCACATTGATGTAGTACACTCAGACAAAACGTTCAGAGTACATAATTCCCTGGCCTCTCCAGTTTCCTGGCACTGAAGTGAGAAAAAAATTTAAAGGGTTCCTTTTAAGAGCAAGCAATCACCAGAGAGTTTTTTTAAATGTGGAAACTTGCACCAGAGGCATCAGATACAGCCCCTTTTGATCCTGTGAGCTGTGTTTCTGTGCTGCTGTGTGTGCTCTGTGTGTGTGTGTGTGTGTGTGTGTGTGCACGCGCACGTGTGTGTGCGTGAGTCTGTGAATCTCTGAAAGATGATAAGCCAAGGATTTAGGCCATGGTTTTCTAGGTTATACCTAAAAGCCACCTGTCTGTCTAAAACACAGTCGAGTGATTTAAAATATTAGCACAGAAATAAGTGCTCATGTGACTGGAGAGGAAATCTCTCTCCTCCTCTCTCTCTTCGTGTCAATCCAAAAAGCAAAATAACCCACTCTGCCCAAAATAATAAGCTGGCACTTTCTGTTGAGACTTGCCAACTGTCCATCTGATTTTTGGGAGTAATTCTTAAAGTTATTCGGATCTGCAGGATTAACACCCACTAGGCGCTTTTTGAAGAATACACTGACAAACCGCAGCCCTTAGAACAGCTAAGAATCCAGCCATTAAAATCCTCCAGGCCTCTAAAGAGACAGAGCTAAATGAGCCCATCAGGAGGTTGTGTGGCATCATGTGGAGGGATTTGCTTCATTATGGGACTGCTGCCAGTCTCTTTCCTGGCACACAATGCAAATTTAGACTCATTCACAGTGAACTTTATCTTTTAATTTATGTGAGAGTAAAACTTTTTAGCATAATGCTAGCAACATCTGCTCAGCTGAATATTTCAAAGTGTATAAGATTTTTATATTGAGTTTGGTATTGATTATATATTTAAGACAAGTATTTCAGAATAGGTTGATTGACACAAAACAATTTGATAAAAACAAAACTAAACTACTTTTTGTCACTCAAGCTGCCTCATTATCCCATAACTTCTGGGGAATTTGCATCAGCAGTGAAAGTATTACAACACAACAGAGAGAGTAACGTTTAAAGTGGCACATTCAGTTTATGTTTTTTGATTAAATTGGATGTTATTTATGAATTTTTAAAGGGGAGGCCATCTCACTAACACTGAATCCTGTGGCAAAGAAGGAGTTGTACAAAAGAATACAACAATAGTTGAAGTTTTTACTGTTGTCAATAGAATAACAGAAGACTCATGCGTCAGAGTGGAGTGTTTGGCTTTTATCCTGTACATTCCTTTGGTTTATTGCTGCTCTGACTTTCTCTCTTTGATGGAGATGATATCTTTTATGCCACTTTATTTATGTGTTTATTTTGGCACAATACATTATGTGCTGGCTCTAATACACCAGAACAAAGGCCAACAACAGACACAATGCCTTCTGTTGCTTTACACAGGATTTACACACACACACACACACACACACAAACACACACGTGTACAGACACACACTCTCACGCAATGATCCAACATAATCCACAATGAAACAGTGAATCCATGGGAACAATTCTCCATGTGTAAATTAACTACCAATGAAAGAATGGCAAGATGAACCCTTTTGTACTCGTATTAACGATAAGATAAAAAACAAAGTCATGGTAAATACATTCGTCCTGAACCGTCACAGTATGGACGTGTCTGAGTGGGAATAAAGTCAGTCAGTCATCCTTTGTGCACAGGATGGTTCATTGCCTTGTACACGAGCAGTGATTGAGTGCGAGACTTTTAAGTGGAACAAATTGAAACACTCATAGTGCACAAGTTTTATTTTTTATTTTTCTATTTATTTTTTTGACTTTATAACAATCAATGATTTTCAGTTTTGGAGCTGATTGTGCCCTTTGCCTTTTGTTTTTTATCAGCCATACATAAAAATATGACTTAGGTGAGAGGTTTATGTTTTTTTCACTGTTCAGTATACTACAGGCTGTAACAACTATCTCAGGTAGATCTAAATGACACTAGGAGGAACAAATTGTAACTTGTTGCTTTTTTCCCGTTGTACCGACCTCATACCGAACTGTGACCCCAAAACTGAAGTACATACCGAACTGTGACTTCCATGTACCGTTACACCCCTAAGTGATAGATAAGATAGGTACAGTGCAAGCGCTGTACACCCCTTCTGTATTTCCACTGGTACATCATATACGAAGACAACCAAAGCCTGGAGCTAAAAATCCATCTTTCTTTTTCACCATCCTGCACCCAGGTGCCTGAGAGCTGATTTGACCCTGCATAGTAAACACAAAATTGACCTCTATAGTGAAAAAAACAGACGCCCACATTTGCAATGCAAATTTCCAACACAGGATCCAGTTGCAAGACTGTGAAGGACACCTACAATCAACAAAACTGATTAAAATTGTATTCACGCTTGACCGATTGGTGCTGTTGCTTCAGCCATTCAGAGCACTGTAATAGTCAATAGATGTCACTTTAATCCAACTGCTGTGATAAAATTCCAATTTGTTTGCATAATTAATGGAAACCCCCGCATCCCGAGCTTCACCATTGATATCTTCTGATATAATGAACCTTTCAGTGCACAGAAATAGATCAGCTGTTCCCACCATTCAATTGTTTGCAAGTTCTTCACGATAGGAAGAAATTAAATATTCTGTTACAGGCCAAGAGGCATCACATGAATGTCAAGGTGAGCACATGGCCAATTCACATTCACATTTAGATTCAGGTTAGAGTTTTAACTTAAGAGAAGCAGGTGTGATTTGTAGCTCATTCTCAACCCTGCATGCAGTGGAGCAGGAAGTACCTCTCCAAGCACACAGAGCAAGTGTCTCTGAGCTGCCATGAAGGCTGTAAAACTGTTCACTCGCTCACATTCTCAAAGACAACCACTGCAGAGAGGTATCCGAAACATGCTGCAACAGTCAATCAAATATTTGTGCAGTTCTCTTCTCCCAAGTTTTCTTTTGTGACCCAGCAGTTTTCTGCTCTGCTTGGCTGAAGTGTATATTTCTTTTTACAGTAGTGCTTGCGTTCAGCGCCCAAACAGACATATCCTCCTTATGAACGTTTGGCAATCAGAAAATTTGCACCACAGGATGATGATAAGCTTTGAGGTAAACGTCTCTACACAATTGTCACTCCTGTCAATGTGTTTCTGCATAAAGTAAAGACATTCATAATTAGCGGGAGCTATGTGGTTATATTTGAGTCTTTAAAGAGCAGCATTTATGCACAGCTAATGTGCACCTACAGCAGAACAGTGACTTCACCTCTCATACTCTACTCTAGCACAAGAGTTGGAGTTGACAGAGGGTCAGGGTGTGAGTCCAGGGTTGCCCCTAACCCCAGAAAGGTTAGGGGTAGCGGCCGTAGTAATTATGATGGGAGCAAAGGAGGAAGTCAGGCGACCAAGTGTGTAAAGCGACAACGTCCAAGTAAGGAAGAGGATGATGTGAAACACGAGAGGCCGCTGTTTGTTTTACATTTCAAACCAGTAGTTATCACCTGTTTCAACCATGACTGTTCCATAACCGTAACTGTGTGTTTATTATTGTAACCATGACATCAAAAGTCCTCTAACATTAAAGAAGTACTAATTTTAACCCAAACCGTGATCTTTTGCTAAACTTACACCTAACCAAACCCAAACTGTGACCGTTCCATAAACTCAACAATGGGTTTATTATTATAACCATGACGACAAAGGTCTATCTGCCATGGCAGGGACGCTGTTTCAGGAGATGCCCCCTATGGGTCGTATTCAAGCGTAAGGACAAATGACAAGTTAGAGGACTTGTTGCACTGTTTCAACCAAAAACAAAAAAAAGCAGAGAAGTAAGTCTGAAAGAAAACACACTCAGCTGTAATAATGTGGTGTTCTCTAAAGTAAGATTCATTTTCAGTTTTTATCAATTTTCCCAACAATGGCATGGAGCGACTGTAAAGCTAATTTCACCCAGACTGTATCTAGCCACGCATTGAAAACATGTTCACTTCAAGGTGGAGAGGATAGCTCAGAAAATGCTTCTACAGAGTTGCATTAAATATTCAATATCATTAACAAATCATGAATTTTCATTTAATAAAAACTGTAAATGAAAAAATAAAATAGCAGACTACCAAGCAGTTAAGATAAGATAACCTTTTAATTTGTTAAGATTAACTTTTCACTCTGCAGAACATCAATGAATTAAAATAAAAGCACTGAAAAGAGGAAAATAAATACAACTAAATAAGGCAGAAATGAATAGACCTCACATTTGTATTGTTTGTTTGGGATATTCTCTGTTTGCATCTTCTGTATGAATGATGGTACTGTATATTTCCACCCCTAATGTGACGCTGTGTTTGTTGGAGACACTGATATATTTCAGTGTGATGTCCCGCTGACGTCCTGTGACTGATGTGGCACTTCACTGACCCTCCAGACACTCCATCTGATGAGAAGCTCTATTCTCTGTCAACACAAAGCCCTCAAATAAAGAGCTACATAATGAGGTTTTGAAGAGGCTGTGTGTCACCCACACTAAAGAAATGATTTGGTTGAACTACAGCGCACACACACACACACACACACACACACACACACACACACACACACACACACACACACACACTGATTTCAGCAAGCCTTGCCTTGTTTCTCAACGATCACTGTGATGTTGTAAATCCAGTCCTGCTTTTCAGTCTTGGTATTAATTCTGCCTCTTCCTGGTGACTCTTTTAAACTCGGACAATTGGTCCATCCATTAAGCCAAAGGGTGTGCTCCTTATTTTTTCTTTATTGTCTTTCCCAGCATAACCTCATTGTTCACTTATCACTCCTGGGTTGCTATGTGGGTCAGGGTTACTTACTTGAGCTGCCGGGTTTGCTTGGACGCTACCTGATCTTTACAGTGGACATTCAGGAAGTAATATGCTTCTGCGAGTGTAATTTGAGTAGAGCATCCCCTTTAGCCCTTTACCAGTAACCCTGTAAGACCGTAGGATGCAGCGATGAAATGATGACCGCCGACAGAGTACCCAGGATTTTCCTGCACTCTTTTAACCTGTGGCCTACTTTGAGTGAGACAGAAAATGATGCTTCCTCTTTGGTTGGCTTGTTTACACAAGTTTGACATGGGAGAGAAACTTCAAAGCCGGTGAACAAGATGTTGCATACGGTTACATCAGAAATGGTGATATATATATATATATATATATATATATATATATATGTAGTTCAATGTTTGACAAAGTTGATGTCAGCAGTGAACAGCTGAATATTGAGCTGAATACACTCTGGTGTGGTGTACATGAATTAATGCCAAAAGAAATCTTTAAATCATTATTATTCTTGAATTCTTCATTAGTATGCTAATATGCTAAAAAGCTGCATGTTTTGTCTATTTTTAATCAGCCTTTTTCTTCAAATATGTACATATTTTAAGCAGACTTCCATTAAAAAATCAGGGCATTAGTGCAGGATGGTTGGATATTAAAGTATTTGCAAGGTGCTGATTAAGAGCAATGTTCCTTGGTGTCAGCTGAATCATCGTATTCTACAAAACTGCTGTTCATTACTAGGCATGCATCATAATACCTGCCTCACAAAAGCAGCAGCAAACAATGGACATGATAGAGTACAATGGAGGAAAAGCAGTGTCAGCAGTAAAGAAAGCAGTAAAGCCATAACAAACTTTACTGCACTTGAACTATGGAAGAGAAGGGAATCGCTCTCAACGATGACTGGCTGAACGGCACAAGCCAAGGTGACATGAAAAACCACCAAACAGTGAGTTAGAGCGGCGGCTGTAAACAGCTAAGGTTTTTCTATATGATGTTTATTGCCCTTCTCGCTGACTGACAGGTTAGGTGGGGTAGGTGTTTGGGTAGCTGAAGGTCATTAGTTTAGGAGTGGTGATGCACTAAAGGTCAAACAACACAAAGAATCATGTCAGCTATTACCAATTTATCTGACCAGGTGATTACTCAGGCTATTGATCATCTGTGGTGTTTTTTATCATTATTTATTTAAGAGTAATCAAGTGCTACTGATTTAGATGTGGAGTGTCACTAAAATTATAAGTAAAAAACAACATCCTCTACTTTTTACTGATTATGTATATTCCAAATCTTAGTTTTAGGCATGCAAAGCATGAATAAGTCCCAAATAATACATTATACCTGTTATGAAAAACTAAGTGTAAACCCACAGAGATTCAGAATCTTTAGCGTGTATGGTCCTCCTCCCCCTTCTAATCAACGACTGTATCAGCATCTTTTCGTCTTTAAAAGGAATGGTTTAATCTTTTGGGAAATACCCCCTTTTTCTTTTGCTTTCCTAGTTAGTTTCCAATGTGAAATTTCTTTTGTGGCCTTTATGAGACAAATTCAGCAACACAAGACAAACATCAAACAGCATAGTGCCGCACTTTCATGTCTGTACGCTAAATATGAAGCTCGAGCCAGTGGGTGATTAACTTAGCTTAGCATAAAGACTGGAAGAGGCAACAGCCAGCCTGTCTCTACCAAGAGTTAAAAAAAAAAAAAAAACACCCCTTCCAGCACTTCTATATTTTACAAAGTAAGATAGTATCTTCATTTAAATGTTTAAACGATCCTCACTGACCCTAGATCATCGCACTAGACCACCAACATCTCACACCAAAACAAATGCTTTGTTGATCACAGCTCCTTGCTGCTTGTGGGGAGGACGAACAGTTTAACAGGGAGAGACTCACATGCACTAACATGCACGTACCGCTGTCCCGCATATCAAAGCAAAGAACAGAGAAGCTCAGATTACAACACACACAGAAGGGGAGTGACACCATTCTTTGTTCAGGACGCCATTACTCCACTATATCTTTACATAAAAAAATAGTTGTTTGCTGCTATATTATTGTTTAAAATCTCCTTTACAAAACCTTTGACCAAACAGGAAGATAAAAATGACAATTTGTGGGTTTTATGCAGCTTAGTGTAACTCCAGGAAGTCACTGCTTCTTCTGGAAATGGTTAAAGCGTGCAACACTTGTAAAAGTATAAATACATTTCATTTACACCTGGTGCAATTGAAGCCTATGTCACCACTGATGCTCTGGAGAACATTAGTCACTCTTGTACAGTGGGTCAGTATTCATCTAATTACAGGTGGCTGGAAACAGGATCTGTTAAGTGTACACACAGTACATGCACATATGGGTCCGTGCACACATCCTCGTGCTTGAATTGAAGTTCACACACATACACTCACATAGACACAAGAGCATGGTGTCACGTTAGGTCACAGTGCAGCTGCAGTGTGTCTCTTGGGGATTGCTCTAGAGGGCAGGAGTTTCCCTAATTACAGTTTACATAGCAGGCGATGCACAGGCCATACATTCTCTTAATGGTTTCACTGAAGCACAATCAACCCAAGCAAACTTAAAGACATTTTCCTATCAACCAATAGGTCTGATTTAGTTATATAACCTGCTTGTATGTTGGGATATAGCTATTGATCTCAATTGTTATGTGAACTCCCATATTAGATAGAGAGGGCTTAGATTTGTTTGTTTTTTGGGAGCCTTGAGTGTAATTTTAGCCTGTGGAATAAATCACTGACTATCAAAAGCTCTGGTAAAGCTCAAGAGATTGTTTGACATTGGGAGGGGCCCAGAAGAAACAAAATCTGAAAGCATGAGGTCAAAGAGAAAGCAATCCGAAGGGACTGGAAGAATCAAAGGCGCAAAGATTATCAAAGCATCCACTTTCAAAGAATCTTACAGAGAAGAAACAAGACAATCAGTGTTAAAACCTAAAATGCATAAAAGAAGCCAAAAGGGATTCAAACTGAAAAGAGATCCTTGGAAAGCAAGAATAGCTCAATGTGTCAGAAAGGAAGCAGGTCCTTAAACATGATATGTTCCCAGTGGTTTCATAAAGATATTTCAAGTTATTACAACCATTTGAGTAAATTGGTCTCTTCTGTTTCTTGGATCAATGAGCTCTTGATCAATAACATAAACATGCACACTCACTTTGGCCTCAGCTTTTGTTTAAGGCAGGCTTCAGAGATGAATGCTGGAAGGCAGGTGCAGCATATGAGCAGGAAATTTGAGAGCGTTAATTCAACAAGCCAGACAAAGCAGTGATATTAACTCGAGGCCTGACGAACTCACAAATATTTGACAGATTTAAAGGATTACTGATTTCCTGTCTCTATTGCAGAGAGTTAGATGTGAAGATTGACACTATCCTTATATCTGTCCACTTGTCCATTCAATACAAAGTGAGAGTCAGCGACTGGTTAGCTCAGTTTAGCATAAAGACTGGAAATAGAGCTAGGTTAAAAAAAAAAAATCTGTCAACCTTTAAGGCTCATGGATCTTGTTTTTAATCAAAACTGTCCAAAATAAAATGTAAAAATGAGAAGTTACAGCTTTATGAGATGGGTGCTGGACTATTTCTTGGCCGGGGGGGCTGTGACGTCTTTACTGGTTGCCTGGCAACCTCAGACGGCAAGAGACTCCAAGAAATCAATGCACCCAGCTCTGGCATTGTGATCCGATCACAAGTTGACAGCTCGAGGTGCGTCAGTTCAGACCTGGCATGAGAATGCGTCTCCACATTTGTGATCCGATCTCACTTTCCCGCTGTAAATGCAAATAAACACATATGCGTTATTGCTTTTAGCCACTCCAACTGCTCTGTTATCAATGCGTTTGTGAGAGTGAGAGTGAATCACTGAACTGCGCACAGCTCTACAATGATTTTATTTTTTGCCATTTGGAAAAAGTAAAATATTTTCTATTCATTATAAAACAAGATGGACTGGCAGAGGATGTCAGTTGAGTAGGTGGTCCTTCAATGTGGCCACATATGGCCCTGACCTTTTCCTCTTGGGTGCATTCACACCTGTACTTAGAGCTGTCTGCTTGTGATAGGATCACCCGAGACGCAATTTAATGCCAGGTCTGAACAGGGCCACAGCCTGGTACATAACCCCATGGAAAACATCAACTTTTTACAGATTAAACAAAGGAGATTGAACGTGTCACACCCTGCAAGTTAATCATTTCAACCCTGCTTCCAGCCTTAATACTAATAAGTTACGCTAACCTGCTCCTGGCTTCAGCTTCATATGCAGCATACAGACATGAGAGAGACATTGATCTTCATATCTAACTCTAAATAAGGGTAATTCTCTAATTGTGATGCTGAAACACTGGCACTCCCTGCAGGAAGTCATTAAAAAATTATATAATCAGATGATCTGTGTGTAACACAGTATGAATGGTAAAACTAATTAGGCACTTAATTGATTTTCATAATTCATTATTTCAACAAAATTTTATCCATTATCACAGTAGACTTGCATGTTAGTATTATTTTAACATAATCTGTGAAATATTTGACAGAAAAAAAACCCACAACTGAGGAGCTGATCATTTTGATGCTTCACAAGCGCCTGAATTGGTGCTTCTGACCAACAGTCACAGGTTCAAACCCACCTACACCAATATTACATCCTGCCCTAATGTCCTTGAGCAAGACACTGAAACCCTCCCTGGACCTGAACGACAGCATTAGCTGAAGGCATAATGTGCCCTTGAGAAAAGGTAGGAGAAAATTCACCTTTGACATGAGGGGGATGCTGTTCAATAATAATTTAGGTGAAGCCTGGAAATTGCATTTTGACTATTGACATTGACTATGTAATTCAATGCCAGAAATTGTCAGTTGATGAAAAATCTAGTTTAGGCGTCCAATCAATTAATGAGGAAAGAGCAAGGAGGAGTGAGAACTCCTGGAGTACTTGTCAAGTCAGTTTATTCTTGGAGCTCAATTAAAACAGCAAATGTTGACCATAATCCTGTACAGAGAATCTAAAAATACAATGGACACTAAAAGAAATAAGATAGATGAATATAAGGAATTATAATAAGGATGCTGGGAAACATGAAGTCTCTCAGACATCTGGAGAAGAAATACTGGCTGCGGAGATAGAAGATATAAACTGGTGCCAAGCCGTACAATGCTTTAAAAACAAAAGAATCTTAAAATCAATTCTCTTCTTGAAAGGAGGCCAGTACAGAGGAGATGTTGGTCTTTGTTCCTGGGACCTGTGAGGATTCGATTTGCTGCATTTTGGGTGAGCTGCTGATGAGACAAGACTAAACTGACTGACTCGCACTAAAAAAGAGTCAAAGCAAAAAGCAAATTTTAAGGCAAAATCAAAAGAGACACCTATAGCTTTCCTGCGTGTGTGTGGACATTTGACTCCCAGGAAGGTTGGTTAGACCTCTGAAGGAATTTGAAAATGCTTTTCTTTGGCTAGAGAAAGGTTTTGATCACGTAGCTTTCTACATCCTCAAGGCAGCAAAGTGTATAGACTTTCCTAGTCTTACACTGGTTTACACAACTTAGGTTTCAGTTTTAACAGTCCTGTATAGTGAGCCACAGGCCATTTAAGGATAAAAGAGAAAAAACTGACTGCTAAGCTCTGTCTCTCTTACTTACTCTTGCCTTTCTGTGATCAGCTTTTTGCAGGTAATGTGTGGCAGTTTTAGCACTCAACATTTTTAATTCTGCGCTCTGAAATGACGTCTCTCACTGATAGATTTTATCAGGAGAATTACTACATACTGAATGTGCTACTAGTCAACAGTGGTCTAGTTGTTTTTTTATGTAACCTGTAACCAGTGTTGGGGAGTAATGAAAGGAATGTTTTTTTTGTTGTTGTTTTGTTTTATCATTGCTTCTGAACTATAATTGAACCCCCTTTGACCAGCCCCATCCGCTGTGAAGTCATGCCCAGGCCTTTGCCCAGGCAATGCATTTGTCAGGCATTTCACACCACACATTTGACCTTTGTGTAGTGCATGTGCAAAAGCCAAGGACGGGCATTGCACAGTGATCGCACAGCTACAATGTCATCATGGATAAAACTCCCGAATTTCAGCATGAGGAAGAATCACCATGGCGTTACTTAGGCAGTACAAAACCAAAGCTGACATTCCCTGCACTTTCACATGAATAGTGGGGTATCTTATTTTTTTGGTTTATGTTATGTCCCATGAACAAATAGACACTTTTTGTAATAAACTCGGTTGAGTGGCAATTTCTCTGGCATGTGACTGTTTTGTATTCAATTTTGTATCACATGCACATTGTCAGTTTGAACTGCATTTTTATAAGTAGCTTTAGTTAACCAAACTAGTTTTCTCTCTAGGGTAGCTTTGCTATAGTTCAACCTCTTCCCTTGGTAGCTTCCAAAGAAATCCTTTAAAGTAGCTTCCCCCACACTGCCTGTAACCCCACAAACAAACTGATGTAGTTAGTTGAGGTGCTCCTTGGCCTTAGAAGTAACACTTTGTTACTGCATTACAATCAGCTGATCGGAGTATGTGTGTGCACGCCTGTTGCAAGCATCAGTTATATGTGATTATATATGTTAAACTATGGCAGGCAAATTATATTTAGTATTAATTTAATACTACAAATAATAAGTTACTACATTAATGGGAAAACAAGTCAAATATTGTCTTGACATTTGAGCAGTACCATCATCCATCGGCACAACCCTACTATCGTTATGATTTACTGGCCTCAAGTGAAGGTGTCCTGAGATTTTTAATATGACACCATTCCTACAGATGCACTTCAGTTTCTGCTCTGAATTTCTGATTGGATTTTTTTGAGCTACAAGATGGAGGAGCAGTCCACTGACTGAAATTTTAACAGCCCTTCATACTGATTAAATTCAGTATTTAATGGCCTTTCAAAGAACCATAAAACTGGCATAGTGAAGTGGAATTTTTAAACTAATATTTATCAACACCTTACTAATCAGTTCTTCAGTACATTCTCTTTGAGAAATAGATATGTGTTTGTTTCTGATGTTCAGAAAAGCTAATTATTTGCTCTTTCCTCCCCTTGATGGAAATACTCATTACATTTCCTTTCTTGTCATATATTATTGTGCTGTGGTAATATCAATAATACCATTTGTCTTGGCCAGCCATTAGGAATTATGGACAGGGGGACAAACTCATTAATATGCAATAATTGCATGCATTGCATATATTAGTAATACCAACAGGTTGCAATATCTTTACAAGGGCAGTGCAGCACAGTTTTTTATATATATATAAACATGCTAATGTTACTTAAATGTTAAGCTAACTAAAGTTTTATTTGCTGCCTAGCTCCTCACCTTTGCCACGTTCAGCTTCACCTGCCATACCTGGTGCTTTTTCAGTTTTTTGTTTTTTTGGACGTTTGGCCATTGCCTCTCTTTTCCTTTAACTTCCTTTCTCTCTCTTTACTCTGGCTTTTCTTTTAAGAGCTCCTGATTGTTGGTGACTCAACTTTTTGACTTGGCTAGTCAGTTCTCGGCACATATGTGTTCTACACATTTGATGTGCCAAGTGTTTCGACCTAATCATCATCAATAACATCAGATGACAAGTTGAAATGGAACTATATCGTCTGTGATATAAGTCAATAAGAAGCTTGTCGTACTTGATCCCATTTAAAGGTCAAACATAGATCTTTGCATGATCTCTGCATGCCCCCCCCCCCCCCCCCCCCAGCCCAAGGCCGGGGTCATCTGTACCCTTTGACCCCTCCTAACGACGTTTGTTAATTAAAACCATGTAACAGTTCTTTCAGATCTAATTTCCATCATGTCATCTTTTGACTTTTCCTGCTTATGACATATTCTTGTTTTATGTTTCCTTGAAACTGCCTGTTTTTCCTGTGGTTCTGAAAAAAAAGTGCTATTTTATAAATCTATCAACACCAAAAGCTTTACTTAAATCTCTAAATGGTTCCATTAATGATTTCAAGCAGAGCCAATTTGTCCTTTAATGGATTTTACGGAGATGGCTTTTTCACAGATAACCTGATGTGAACTCTGCTTAGACTCACTTTAGGGACCTGTGTCTATAAGGCTCATATATGAAACATAAATTGATGGGTCTGAATAAACAGCCCTGTATGGGGTCTGTTAATTCATTCCTTTTAATTAACTCAGACCGTTCAGTTAAATGTGTGATACCATTATATAAAAATACTAATTGGCAACAGGCCCCAGCCAGACTTTTTTTTTTTTTGTAAGGTGGAGGTCATAAGCCAAAATGGTTTGAAACCACTGGTTTAATCTTCAGTGATGCACTGTATTTTATATGTTTATCCGATAATTATTGTTTATGTATCTAAAAGCCTGTCAAAATCTAAAGTAGCTGTCAAATAATTGTATTTGATAAAAAGAACAAAATATTCCACTGAATGAAGTACAAGTACCGTTAAGTTGTCCTGTAATGGTTTAATTGTGATTTAAAGGGGACCTATTATGCAAAATGCACTTTTCCATGGTTTTCTATCGGTAGTATGTGTCCATGGCGTGTCTACGGACCCCCCAAACATGAGAAAAGTCCATACTCTCGTTCTTTTGCTTTCTCCACCTTTCAAGAAATGTGTGCTCAAACGAGCGGATTGGAGATTCGCCCCTGGTGACGTCAAGAAGGGCGATGCCCCTCCCCCCGGGTGGGTGACGCTCCCCGAGCTAGGTGTGTGTTCCGCCCTCTGAGTCCGTGTTGCAGACGGTATCGTTACTTCCCTCGCGAACACTGGCTTTCGGTAGAACAATGTCGAAGGTACAGCGAAACACAGTAGTTGCTTTGTTGTTGGCTGCACAAACCAACACAGGAGTCTTTTTTTTAATCCCTACGCCCGAGGATCTGAAGACCCAGTGGATTCATTTTATTTTTGATGGAAATGTTCCCGCTCCAACTCCGAAAGTGTTGTACGTGTGTGCTAACCATTTCACCTCGGACTGCTTTCTCAACCTGGGCCAGGACAACGCAGGATTTCCTACAAGTCTCAAGATAAAGCTTGGATCAGTACCGACTGTCTGTGACCCAACTTTGAACTTCGGAGCTGTAAGTTTTACCATTTTATGTTGCTTTACTGTTTGTTCACGAGAGCCTGTTGCGTGTGTTGTTAGCATGGCAGCTAACGTGGCTAACGTTTAGCGTCGTCGACGCGCAGCCGGGTATAGCGGGGTACAGATTGTATGTAATTCTTCTGCTTGGTATCGCCGTGTGACATTGATAAGAGCCACCCTGTTAAATGTATTATATTTTAAAGGCGTTTTAGCTGTCTGTAAAGTCAAGCCGGTAAAATTCGGACTAAAAATAGGCTTTGTACTGATTAGCGTAGGTGTCCGGGCTTGTTTATTAGTGCTGTGAAAGTTATTATTGAGAGTCATGCCTTATAACGGCCGTTTTAACGTTTATATCATGTTCACAGATACAGTGCCTGTAGGGAATATCTAGATAAGCGCAGAGTTAAGGGGATATGTCCAAGGGGATAGTCTATAATACACATTTTTTGCATCTTGCACATATAATGAGCTATTTGCAGCATTTACAAGCTATTGACAACCCAGTTTACACATAATTGAGAGCATCTGTTATCATTCTTGCACTGTTTGCAGCTGTTGCCATAACTACACATTTGAGGAGATGTTGGTGTAATCTCTGTTTCCTCTGTTCAGGCCATCTATACAGCTTCCTGCAACAGGGGATGTTGCATGCCAGACTGACCCACTGTAGGCACACAGTTATCCTTGAAGATCTTCAGCGTCACATCAGAAGTACAGGTCTGTAGCCATCTGAAGTGCATCTACTTTTGATAAACCTAACAGTCATTTATCAGTCTTGGAATAATGTGCAGGTAAATGAAGCTGTGGTTACTTAGAACTTGTGAGAGTGTGTAGGCTAAGGTTTCTGTCATCATCTGTCGCCTGGCTGCCATGTCCTACAATGAAAATGCTGACCGACCACAAGCCCAAACAAAAGAAGGAGAACCACTGTTCAAGGTCCAATTTCCAAAAGCCATGAAGGGAGAATGCAGAGCTACACCAGTTAAGACTGAGGCGACATTCTATAAGTGTTATATTATTTTATTTTTCAACCAAAAAATGTTTTGTACACATTGTATTAAATATTGCACATATAATGTTATGACAGTTCCATCAATAACAAAATACAGTAAAGAAAATGTCAGGAGGTATTTAGAAACAGAGTCAGTCATTGTTTTGTAAAAAAAAAAAAAAAGTGAAAAATGTAAAAAAAATCTTTTGTGTTTTATCAAACAGGGAATGTGGTGGACCTCATATTTGAAAAAGTCTTTGTGACCTGGGACCATACACAGAAGCTGCTTTGGCCATCCCCATCCCAGAGGACCTCACTGCACAGTTCGAGCGGCCTGAGAAGGAGGAGGTCATATCCAGCTCTGTGTCCCGGTTCTATCATGGGCCAGTCTAAAACCCACATACCGGCCTGTGGCGTCAGGAAACACGGCATGGATGCGTAGGACCACGCAGGCTGGAATGACGACCCAGATTCTGCAACCAAGGAAGCACCAGCTCACAAAGCTCCTATAGGCTAGATACCTGTACTGACTAAAACAACTGGACAGGGCATTTAGTCTTGCAAACATATATCTATGTTGTGTCTCACAATTTTTTATATGGATCCAGTGAATCCTACAGTTTTTTCATCATCACTGATTATAACTGCCTCATTTGATGTAAATAAATGCTTGATTGTTACTAAAGAAATGACTCCTCTGAATTCATATATTATATGCACACTATCTGCTGATAGAAGAACTTTACAAATCAAAGAGCAGCTAAACTAATTTATTTGAGGGTGTGTTACTCTATTTGTGGTGTGTTATTACCATTGTAAAATTATGTGCACTGAAGTAAAACAAGACTGTCTAACATCTTTTATTTAGATTGAAACTATGTTTTAACAAAGAAGCAAAACGTACTGGTGTATTCCTCTCAACCGTAAAGGACCATAGTCAGTGCTGTACATGTTGCAGGCAGAACACATTGAGGCAGAGCGGCTCCAACCCAGGACGGTCTACCATACATGGTAAATCTTCCTCGATCTCCCATAGCCATCTGGTAACCTACAGTGAATTGCAAATGGTAAATTCTATGGTTGATTATAAATGTAATGTAATCAAAACAAATTAGTGATTAGTTTGTCCAGTGAGAATGCTACCTGTGGTATCTCCTAGCAGCAGATGTTCTCAGCTTCTGTGGGCATGGTTGCACAGTTTCCACAGGAGCACCTGTCCAAGATATAGAGAAAAATGGTAACATTCACCAAAATATAAAGCTTGTGAAATTCAAACACTGACAGACAGTGGAGCTAAGGTGGGTAAGAAGTAAGCTTGGCTACATATCAAGTGCATATAACAGAGGTAATTTATAACATGTCACTTATTGCATATAATGTGGAGCTTGACAACAGTGTAGTGTAGAAAACTGCACAGTTTAGTCTTTGACTAAAGATTACTGTTGCTGTCAGACATGTTTATGCTGATTTACAGCTTTCATTGTAATACACAAAATAAATTTACTTTTTGCATCTCTGCTCAAAACATGGAGAAAAATTATTTACTTTGTCAGCATCTATTAAAATATCTGACTAGTACTGACATTGAACACCTGTAGCAGTCCACATACAACAAACATTTTCAGACTGTAAAAGTATATCTATGGAGGCATGACAGATAACTACATTACACAATTCACAATAGTGCTTATTTACCAAAAGAGCTCCCAGTAATGACGAGACAGTAACAGTTAGCATTAGCTACCTAGCTACATGTTAGTAACTGTGTGCCAGCTCTCATCAACAAACTGAAAATGTAAAGTCAAAATACACAAAATTGGTTACCAACCATTCAGAAACGTCCTGCTGCAGTTGTAGAGTTTGAACTTCTTCAGCAGCCTCTCCCTCTGGCTCAGATTCTGGATAAAAGTTGTGTGGTTGAACCAAATCGCTACCGACGCCAGGTTGCCGGTCACGGTCACCGTAAACATTAGAGCACGGTGCCAGAAGCCTGAACGGCATCCCCTTCCGGAGAGGGGCGTGGTCAGGCACAGCTCATTGCATTTAAAGCTACAGACACAGAAACAGCCTGTTCTGAACAGGGCTCAAAAAGAGGGGTTTACAGGCATGCTGAAATATAGGATCGGAGTGGATTTTTTAGCAAAAAGCTTCAAATACATGCTTTGGGGACCTCTGAGACTTATTCAAACTTGTTGAAAAGGAGCATAATATGTCCCCTTTAAACATATAAAAACAAGTATTTATTCAGGGTACTTGAGGGTAGAGGAAACAAGCAACGAATACAACACTTGAATACTATCACCATTCAAATTGGAACGGTAAATGGGTTAGCGTGCAGTTGCCCATTTACACATCCCGCAGGCATTCATTGACGTTCATTTTGAGTCGTATTCCTGGCCACCTGGTTAATGTAAATCCAATATTCACAATTCATTTGCTCTGTCTTGGTCTGAAATCTGGCTCTGATAAATGATTTGCTGTGTTCACCATCTAGCCGCCAACGTTCTCTGTCTGTTGTTTGGCCCTGGGCAGCTAGTGTACAGTGGGTTTTGAGATAATCTTGAAAACCAACAGCGTGTCGCTGCTATGAGAGCGGAGAGGGTGAACCAGAACAGTAAAAAACTAAAACAGTGAGCTAAAAGAAGCTATAACGCTCCACAGAGTTGAACAGCTGAGTTCATCACTATGAGCTATCCCTTTCACATTACGCATAAATTGATTGTTAATTGTTATCACACAAATATTGATTATAGGTGCTTTAAGCGCCGGAGTAAATGTACTCAGTGATATATTCCAACAGTACTCATATGGTTGTTAAATGTCCCTCAGGGACACCGTGAAGGTTCTCTGATGAACCACCTGAAACTGGTTCTACATTTCAAAGCATTTTATTATTACAGTGAAATAAGCAACAATTATATGCATATACTGCTTTGGTGACCTGACCTGAAGCCAGTAGCAGGAGAGCACCACAGCCAGAGATTCTGATTAAGCTGCTGCACTGAATACAGTCTGCCTTCTGCCTGACCTTACATATTTCTCAATCACCACTTTGTTATCTCTGAACAAACACAGACATAGATATATTTCCCTTACCACTCAGACACACACACACACACACACACACACACACACACACACACACACACACACACACAAATATCCACTGCTGTGTCAGTTGACAGCGCTTGCAATTTGATTCCTTGGTTTCAGAAGGCAAGAAAGCACTAGTAACTACCCACCTACGAGTCACTGATAAAACGTGGCCATGTCGTCACAGGTCAGCACTAAGAGGGACAGCACATCACCACAGATTCAGTTACACCACCGCTACTCTCCATCCACTCCCACACCCTGCTCCTACTTCAAATGGTGTCTGAAGGAGGCCCCTGCTTATTTTTTTTTTTATGATTCTCCAAAAAATTATTCCCCATCAGGCATTTAATTTGTTCTCTGGCTTCAGGACCACATGAATTATTTATACTTAACACTGTTTCATAAAAAATACAGTACAGGCTACTTTTTTTTTTTTAATTTTTTTTTTTACGTGCTATCTTTCTCGTATCCTTGGAGGTATTGCAATGATTTTCAGAACCGCTTTCTCTGATTTTGACGCATGCATATATGGTGGAAGGACTGCACATTTGTTGGTGCCTTCTACCTCCAGAGAACAGCTTTAATTATTCTATTTGCAGATAAATAAAGAGGGTATACTGTATGTGTCCACCAGCAGATTATCCTGCACTCATGAGGATCATGTGAAGCTTTTGTTAGACAATTAACACATTCCACATTACTAAAAAAATTGTTGGCTGCTCGATGATATTACATTCTATGTCTCCCCTTTCAAAATTAACAAACAATTGGGTGATCACATAATCTAATATAATGCCATCAGGAAATGTTGCATGGTTTGTCAGCGGATTGGTAGTAATTATCCAATCACTATGGGCAGCAGGGGAGACAGGATATAATGTGATTATTAACCTCCCACATCTGTACACTGCATGCTCAGGTATGTTGGTAGCTCATACAACAATGACGTCATCAGTAGTGGTCATGTGGGACTGAATGGTAATTAACAGCAGGAAAATATCTCGGATTATAATTGCATGCATGCAGACGGCATAAACTGCAGACTAATCAGCCTCTTGATTAGAATGCAGATCTGAACAATCAGTGCCTGAATGGAGTTTGGAGAAGATGATAATGGAGGTTTTTGACTTGATAGCTGATCCTGTATCCTCTCCGTCTATCTCTGGAGGATGAGCTTCGATGTGTTTATGCCGTTGTGATTCTGTGTGATCGTTCTGGAGCAGCTGTGCAGCTGAGGTCCAGCACACAAAGTGCGGGCTCAGTTATCTCACAGACAGGGGAATGAAGGCAACATGAATAGCGGCATCTGTTCACCTCATCTCAGGGTCTGAACCAGGAGTTATGAGTCTTCTTCTGAAGAAATTTGTGAGGTTCTTTGTTATCATCACTGCTTGACAAAAGCTTGACAATCCAATTGAAGCATGTTGTATTGAATACGCAGCTAATGCCCTGTGATGAATTCAGTACATCCAACAGTGTTGATAGTATCGTAGACAACCTGTTTCTGTGGAGAGCGATAATACAGGGCGAAAACCAATGTGTGCTTGATTGTGAACATCTCAGCTGGATATGTTGGTTCATGGAAGTATGATTGGAAATTCAGAGATTCATAGTCAATTTCCAACTCTGAGTGAAATCATTTCTATTTGAGGCCATCGACCGGATATTGTTGAGAACCCATGCTGGGCAGAACCCATACAGTATGAAAGATTAATGAAGGTTACCATGGTACTGTATTTGTCCCAGTATCTCGTATAATAAGCCATAAACTAATAATAAACAGTCTCAGTAGTAATATCAAGTGTATGAGAAAGTATTGTAGTGCTATGTAAAGTTCAAATTCACTCCGTTATGCAAGAAGTAAATTTAATGAGGATTTCATCTCAGTCTAATCTCGAAATCCCAAAAAACATTATTGTATCAGATGATAAATATCAAGCTGACATTAATCACTTGAGCCATTGAAAGATCTGTGAGGACACTGCCCTATTTTATGCAGTTTTATACAGTTTACACAACTTGAACTTCACCACACTTCAGTGCAGCAGCATTCATTAAGACTATTATTTAAACTTCAATCATTGATCAGGTCAAATGTCTATTCAAATGTAAGCCTTCAACTTTTTACTCCTCGACTTCATTCTGAGAGGAAAAGACAGATGGTCTTTGCAGGCACTAAACAGCATAACAAACAGAGGGTGGACTGTTGTGCTGGGTGGAAAATATTGACGTTAATATGGACTGAATCCTTTTTGGCACAAGCAGAGTTCGGCTTATTAGGTGTAACAGTGGGATTTGTCTTTCACTCTTTTGTCACTGAAAATATCTGCACATAGATCTACAGAGGAGAGGTGAGTGCTTCTCTTAAAGAAGCAGCAGAATTCATGTTTTATCCATGAGGAAAACATGCTGAATGACTTCGGCCAATGTCGTCATGGGATTGTCAGAAATAAAGCTAAAAACTGCATGACAAGTTAATGGACAAATTAGCACAGAACTTGATCTGAAGTGAGACATTTCTCTTCTACTGTATGCACTCAGTTGAATTAGTGTAAACAAATTCAAACTAACATATAATTTGCCAGAATCCATCAGAATAAGTGGCTTAGCCTAATGCTAACTTTGCTGTAAAGCTGATGTTTTATTGCCTCTACTGCTCACAAATGTAAAGCATTTATGGTGTTGAATCCAAAGTGTTTGATGTCGTGATGTCTGTTCAGCACGGCCTGCTAGTTTTTGTGTTTGCAATTTTGTTTTAGCAAAGAACACAACAATAGCCTAGTTTATGAATGCAGTGGACAAGATGGACAGTGCATTTCTGTTGCGCTTATACACAGAGAATTCTAACACATCATAACCGATCATCTTTAAATATTTGAATTTAGAATAACAAGTGACAGACAGAGGACATTTTTTTAGGACTAGAGTGCAACACATGGAAACGGTAGCCTGTTAACCAAAAAGTTTTATCTATAAAAACATTTAAAAGAACTGTAATTGATATTGTTGTTATTGTTATATTTTAAAAATAAACACAAATTGACCACAATCTATGTTTTCTCTCTGCAGAGCTCTTCTTCATGTACAGGTCTCTAATGCTTAGGAAAGTACATAAGAAAATATGTACAAGAGGTTAGCTGCACTCAGAAATGTTGCTACAGAATGCTTGACTGAATGAATATGGCTGAAGTAAAAAATCCCAAGCAATTTGTTAGCTAAAATTAATCTCAGAGGCAAGTCTAATTTATTAACTGCGGCCAAGCATATAATCAACCTGGAAACAGCCATATTGTTACAAAATCAGTTTCCTCCACACACTCAGTAGAGCAGCTCTCAGTTTGGTCTCTTCAAAGCAACAAAGTCTCAGTCCTGCGCCAATAAATAAACTCCGTCCATCATCACAGAGGGAAATCAAACCGCTGAGAGACAATGACTCCAACAGGCGTGCTCTGATTTTAATGATAATGAATCATGTGCTTCATGGCACAAATTGCTGCCATATTTGTGATCGTCTAGTTTCAGGAATGTTACAATCATGTTTGTGTGCCGTTATCCTGAACGGGATGACCTGTCTGACAGGGAGTGTGGGGTCGTTTCCTTTGAGAAGATGGTTGCCGACCTCACACCTGGATAGACACATGAGTCGGGGTGATCTTTTTCTTTGAAGTCCTCCAGGATACAGCCAAGTAAGGATATATGTTTTTTTATGTTTAATAATAGTGTTTATAATAGTATCCTCAATGCTCCCCAGATTGTATGATTTACAAAGCATTTCATCATGGTAGAGACATTTATTCGATAAATAACCAGTTCAAACAAAAGAATCAAATTAACAGAGATATGACCTCGTCATATGAACTCTAATTTCCTGCAGAGCAGCAATCCGTTATCACTGTCTGTTAGACGACAGTGAGGAAACGCTGAGGAATGCTGAGTCACCGAGCAAAAGATCCCAGATGATTGATTTATCTCCACCGGAAGTGTTAAGTTGATGACCTATAGCTCTTTACAGGTATTCAGACTGGGTGTATGATTGCCTTCTCTTCAGAACTTTCATTGGTGAGCAGGGAGCATTGTGTACCTTATACAGTAAATGTTTTCATCTTTCCCATAAAACTCTTGCCTCATTGCCTTTGCTCTCATATGGAGTCTGTGTGGGTAATGCACCCAGCAGTCCTGCAGATGCAACAAGACCTGGATGAGCAATTTTCAACCCCGGGTAACTGTATGATTACCTTTAAACTGACATAATAGAAATGATCAGAAAATAAAGAAATACAATGAAAACAAAAGAAGAATTTTTTGTGGTAGATTCAGAAGCACTTTGTATTAATCATGTTTTCTTTACGTATCTCTTGTAATTTTGACTTTGTATCACATTATTTCCTGCTGAGCATCTCATAATAAGAACTTGGCATCTCATAATTACAAGAAAACTATCTAACAGCTTTGAGATCTGTATCTCATATTTGTGAAAATGCCAAAGTTGTAATACACCACACCTGTGGACGCTAGGTCCTAGCTTTGCTATGCAGTCTTGTGATATTCTGCCTATAGGGGGTGCTGTATGCAAAAAGTTTATATCTCATAATCTGCTGCATATGTGTGAAATTCAGTCTGCACCATCAAAGGTCATTCCTAAATCCATGCATGAAATTTGGTAATGACTGATTACCGTGGGCTTAACATAAAAAAAAATGTGACAAAGGTTTACCATCTGCAACCAATGGTCAATTCAGAAGTTGGTAGATGTCAAGTCTTTCAAACAGTGTTCGGATCGGTGAAACAACGAGCTGACAATAATATCTATCATCGTGCTGTAATTTGAACTTAATGCACAACGTTTTCCTTTCTTGTTTTTTTTCCACACCAACATTTTGACTGTTGTGTTTTAAGGTTAAACAGGTTAAAAATACCCCTGTTTTGCAAATGTGATGTCATTGCCTCAACAAGATGTGTGCAGCCCATGTTTCCCCAGTGGCACAGTCAGTAAATCACCTTCTCTGAGGATACTGATGTCAGGGGTTGGAAACCACTTACTTGGGCAACAATCTAGCAACTCATGCATATGGTATCCAAATGCTTGTGAGCTGCTGGACCCTGATAATTGCTGCTTGTGGCTATCTCACAATCTGCATATATGATTAGGCTAATACCACATTTGAAATTAAGAGATATGAAAATATGAGAAAAACTATGTGGAGATTTAAATTCCTTGCTCGTGGGAGTGTGCTTCCCCAGTTAGATACAGCCGAGTAGATAAGTTTCATACTGCTTTGTACACATGCACATTTTCTCTGCACTTTTAAAAAACTCTTAGGGAAAAGAAGAGAAAATGAGAAAAGTACTCTAACAAAGAGAAAAAGTAGACATTCAAAACATTGTCTCTGTGTATTTGTACATCTTATATCAGCGGAACAGATCAGAAGGTTTTGCTCTTCCTGCCTGTGAGTGTGTGCATGCCACTGGGCTAATATACACAGTGGACCAGTGGCCTTTCGGGAAAGAGACACCAGTCTTTCTGTCCATTCAAGCTCACTGAAAGTAACTCAAAACCACAGGCTGCGTCAGAGATAGGAAACGGATGAGATGGCAGCGAGAGGTGAAAGAAAGAGTTTCAAAAAGCAAAACATTTGATCTTCAAAGCTGAACTGTTCTCACACTGAAGTCTCTCCTTTAACGATGCAAGTCTTAAGAATGGAGCCTCAGTGAGACCGTTTCTTGTCATGAGAATAAAACATCCAATCATTAAAATTTAGACGTAATTGAAAGAAGAGCCGCTGTGTAAAGTGGAACATGGAAGTGTAGGTGTGTGATGAGGGGAGGGCAGAATAGGTGGCAAGATACGAATATTTTTGAGCTGGGTCAGTCATGGACTATCTGATAAAGCAGGTCAAGCTCAATACTCTAATTAAAGGGGTTCATTTACTTAACACTCGTGACGCTACAATAAGGTCAAAGTGGTGTCACCCACCATGTTCACCCTGCTCCTCTGAGAGCTGAAGGAAAGATGAGGCGAAGCAGCCTCTGTAATTTTCCCTCGATGACAGAAATCATTGGAAGATAAAGGAGGAAGGAAAAACATGCCGAGACCTGAGAGAGAAGAGAAGTGTGTGTGTGTGTGTGTGTGTGTGTGTGTGTGTGTGTGTGTGTGTGTGTGTGTGTGTGTGTGTGTGTGTGTGTGTGTGTGTGTGTGTGTGGTGTGTGTGTGTGTGTGTGGTGTGTGTGTGTGTGTGTGTGTGTGTGTGTGTGTGTGTGTACTGTATAACAGAGTGAAGAGACAGAGAGAAGAGATTCGGAACAAATCTCTTCTAACAGTAGTGCATCTATGTGTTTAAATGTGTGTTGTATGTGTGTGCATGCGTGTGTGCGCGTGTGTGTGTTGTGTGCGGGAGGAAAGAGAGTGATTTTGATGAATGTGTCCTGACGGATGGTGTAACCCCCCCTAAGCCTGCCTCCACTTCCTCTCCAGCCCTCCTGTCATGGCTGGATATCGAGGTCAAACCACCTTTCATATCTGTTCCACACTGCAAGGACACAATACAGAGAACAAGTAAACACCTCTTCCCCTGGGAGTGCTGCTGTTTTCTTATTTCTTTCTCATTTCGTCTATGATTACAAGAAAAGAAAAATATAAGAATTGCCTTAGTGCATGATTATATCCTTTAAAATTGCGAAAAAGAAAAACATTTTGTATCATTGTTTAACTTACATTAGCAGCAGCTACATGCAGAAGTTATGGCCTTTCAGATTTGATATTATACCGTCCAAATGAGGCCAACTTTTTTAAAATGCAGTGTCAAAGTGCTTCCTGTCTTCAAGCTGGATAAAAATTGCACCAGTGGCATCTGTGATCTCGAGTTTAATCACAGTCTGGCGAGTTGTCGTTGAGATATCACCTACACTTCAGGTCAGACAGACACAACCTGATCCACAGTTGGGTCCCCTCCCGTCCTCTCCCAATTTTTCATCTCACCGGGGGAAACACTGATCAGCAGCAGGGCGGAGGTGGGAGGTGAACGACACGGAAGCACAGCCTCAGAGCCTCAGTTAACAGGCTTTCGTCTTGATGTCATTTAATCTAATTTCCTCGGCAGCTGTGCGACTTTCACCTCTGACGAGGGAAAATAACAGATTTTCTTAATTTTTGGAAGAATATGTTAAAGCCAGCTACATGTCTAGAATATATTCCCTTGCCCAACTGTAAAGTCTGAGTTATGTGATAAGTAAGGTTTCATACATATTTTCAGCATTTTAAATATAAATTTAATAGTGTCAAATATGGTTTGAACTGCTTTCTGTAAAAACTGTACAGGATTCTTTGTGTTCATAAACTGATGGTGGGAAGTAACTTAACACATTTACTCAAATAGTGTGCAATTTTTGAGGTAGTTGTACTTTACGTGAATATTTCCGTTTCATGCCACTTTAAACTTCTACTCCACTACATTTCACTTTTTACCCCCCCATACTGAACTGTCAGCTATATATAATATTATATTACCATTTCCATTTCACCCCAGTTTATACAGTACTTCTACTGCATGACATCTCAGAGGCAAATATCATACTTTTTACTTTTTACTTTTTACATTTGATGGATCCACAGTAAAACACCACAACAGTATTGATGCTTATACACTAATGCACTTCGACTTTGATAGTTTAAGAACATTTTGCCGATGATTCTTCTGTACTTTTAATTAAGTCGTAGTCGAATGCAGGACTTCTACTTGTACAGGAATATTTTTTTACATTGTTGTATATGTACTTTTCATTAAAGGCGCTACTTCTTCCACCACTGCCTGTGTGTGTCAGATAAATGACAGTAAACAGAACATCAGGTATTTAATGGTTTAACACGAAAACTTGGCTTCAGAGAAAGTTTTAGGAAATACTAATTGAGCTATATTGTTGAAGATTAATTATCTTGTTTTTCACGCTGTACATGAACATATTCGGGTAAATGGCTTCCTCATGGTATGCAGATATAATGTAGATGCTTGTGGCGTCTGAAATAATTGGGACAGACTTTTTATCTTTATTTTGTCTATAGTGCTGCAATATGCATTTCTTTTCTCTCTGGCACGAGGTGAATTATTTATCCTGACCCCTTCTCATATTGGCTTAAATAAGACATTTCACTCATTTTGGTGAGATGACCTCTTAAAAGTAAAAACTATTTCAGCCTGAGGGGGAAGTAGCCTGCATCAAGAATTAAAGTTAATTTTAGGCAAGTGGTACGGTTACAACCTGTGGTTGGATCACATCAGTTGAGATTTGTTTACTTATTTAGATATTTATTCATTTATTCACGTGTGAAAAGCTGCACGTTTTGTCTGTTAACTCACATGTGCCAAGACCTGTAAAGGAGAGCAACACAGGGGATTTGCACTCAGTGCGTTTTGGGTTGTTTTTTGGCAGAAAAGGCTGAATTGACAGATGCCATTGGCAGTTCAACAAAGTGTTGTTACTGAGGTATTGTGTTTGCTCTAGGTACTGGTGTAAGCGGATGGCTATATGAAGTAATAATAATACTGATTAAATAATGGTCATAAAAGAATAGACACTGTGGTGAAGGGCAGAGCAGCTTCTTCAGGGTGTATTTGCCTCCATGTTTGCTCTTCTTTTTATTACTTTACATGCATGTACAACAAACCTCTCTGCCTCTGCCAGAGGAAATATATCAGCTGTCTGAACCTCTGGAACCCAGGTCTGACTTCCGATGTGTCCCCGAGGAGCATCAGCCTATAAGATGCACACCACGTAACCGCAGAGTCCCCAGTTTGAGTCCGCTGGGGACCACTGTTGCATGTCATCCCTCGCTCTCTTTTCCAATATTTCCTGTCACTCTCTGCTGTCAGTCTGTCCAAAGACGGCAAAATGCCCCCAAAAAATGAATCTTTAAGAAGAGCGAGTCAGAGGTGGACATGCATGAGAGCAAACTCACTGCTGAGTGCGGGTGAAATGAAAAGGAAAATAAAGGTGAAAATCCTCCAACCCTGACAGGTTTGTTCATTTGTGAGACCTATGACGTCACCTTCAGGAAGATACCAGAGCGCTCTGTTCCTCTCTGCATGACAGCATTTTATTAGACAAATGATGACACACTTCACTGTTTGAAGGACAGTAGTATACATTCAGATCAGGTCATCTGTACAGTACAAAGATAAGAGAGATGTGGGAGAGGTGATGTATGACATCCAGTTGTGTTGGCCCAGTGGCCTCACGTGTGTAGGCTTTCAGTAGCAATGATTCCCCTGGTTGACAAAACGCTGCAGCCTTATTGTGTTGGAGTTATTGATGAGCTCCTTGAAATCTTTGGTCATTTAGCACAGTCTTTATTCTTTTCTTTTTTTTTTTTTTGTTGACTGTGGTTGATAAAGCAGAACCATTCTGTAGTTTTGGCCTCAACAAGAAATGAACAATCACAGAAAAGAGCAACCGATTTGAGCCTTAAAATGACTCTGCTGATTCTAGTCAAAATTATTTGATTTGGATTAGTGATGCCAGTATGAAGAGGCTCACTTTAATGTGTTAATAACATTAGATTTTGTGCTTTTTTACACCATGGTTTGCTCCATCAAAGCCTCCGGCCATCTGAGCCTGGGTCAAACTGCTTAATAGTCCATGTGGTGCAGAGCAGGTGTGCTGGAGGAGTCACTGGGGTGAGTACAGTGGGTAAACACTTTATTTAATACTGCATTTGGCATCATGTAACTTAAGCTCCAAACGTCACATTCCTTTCTAGTCTCAAAACTTTTCTTTGAATAAGCTATAAGGCGCTGAAATGACTGCATTTGAGTAGAACCATCTTGATTGCACTGTCTGTAAGGCTGCCCTCAGGTGTCAGACTCAGTGGAAAGGCGGGCACTGGATACACATGAGGTTATTGAGCAGCAAATGTTTCCTTCATGAATCCTCAGAGAGTCTTTACAAACTTGTTCCCCCTTAAGTGGATGGACATGAGACATGGATGCTCTGAGTAAAGCCTTCCAGTAAACAACAGCTTCAACAACACTGAACCTTTGAACAAATGATCACAGACTTCACTTGTCATGTAAATAAACACCTACACATCACCTTTTTTTTCAGAACAGGACAACAACATCACATCTCATATATGACAAAAAAGCTGAGGCAGGGTGGGCTGGTTGCTACAGAGACACGCCCCCTGCTGAAGTGTCCATGAGCAAGTCACTAGATCCCTCACCAGGCAAGGGGCGCTGCTCAGTAGATCAGAGGACCCCGACCTGTGGGCTCCCTGTGGAGAGGAGCGTCTGGGGGAATGGGGCTGAATGAACGATGACATTATTATCAATACATCCAATTACGCACGGGGAGACACAAAGTTGGAGTCAGTGTAATCCATTGGGTGTGAATGGTGACATCCTGTCAAGGCTGATATCTGCCTCGCAGTCATCCAAGTCACAAACCGAATCGGTGGCGTTTTCATTGTTGTGAGAGAACTGTGAAATCCTGTCAAAAGTCTCTTCGTGCTCAATACATTCAACCACGTTGGGGATCATGTTGACGTAGGCGTTCGCGATTTCCTTGTGGATGAGGGTATCTTGGTTATATGAGACCAGCTCGTTGCTGATGTTAACAGTTTCCACCGGTGTGTTGGAGCAGAAATAGCGACAGCCAAGGAGGCTGGCGAAGGCCTTCCTGAACTCGGCGTTGAAGGCGTAAATAATGGGGTTTAGGGAGGAGTTGGTCCAGCCGAACCACACGAAGACGTCGAACGTCGTCTCGCTGACGCACGGTAGACCCGCGTCCCGGTCTGTGGCGGGCCTGTCGCAGAACGGGACCATGCAGTTTAGGATGAAGAAAGGTAACCAGCAACACACAAAGACACCCATTATCACCGACAGAGTTTTGAACACTTTGGTTTCCCGTTTGATCGACGTTTTCAAGGTGTTGTGGTGTTGGCACTCTATTCTGTTGGTCCTGCAGCTTTGCGCGTGCTCTGCCGCTCTCTCCAGGGAGGCGATTCTTCTAATTTGTATTTGTGCAATCCGGTATATGCGGGTGTAAGTCACAATCATAATTGCCACGGGTATATAGAAACTTATCAAAGAGGAGGATATAGCATACTCTCTGCTCAGGCTGGAGTCGCAGTTTTCCTCCATCTGTCGACTTGCGGAAGAGTTGTGCGCCCCAGCAATGTCATCTCCGCTGGCTTTGTGCCAGTTTAGCTGGACCGGTATGAATGAAATGAGCACAGACAACGTCCAAGTGATGCTTATCATAACAAAGGCAACTCGCTGGGTCATTTTCCTCTCGTAGCGGAAGGGGCTCGAGATGGCCCAGTATCTATCCACGCTGATGATGCAGAGGTTGAGAATGGATGCAGTGGAGCACATAATGTCAAAAGCGACCCAGACGTTACAGAAAGTGCCAAACGGCCAATACCCCGCCACCTCTGCTACAGCTTTCCATGGCATCACCAAGATGGCCACGAATAAATCCGATAAAGCTAGGGAGACGATGAAAATGTTGGTGACTTTGGTCCGCAGGTGCCGAAAGCGCAGCACCGCGGAGCAAACTAGGATGTTCCCCAGGAGGGTCCATAGGATGAGCAGGGACAGCAGACAGCCCGTCACTGTGCGCACCACCATATCCTTCCTCCCGCCGCTTGTTGCCTCTGTTTCGGTGCTGTTCCACATGATCTCTCCAAGGGGTGCCGGCACAGAGTCAATCCCCTGCACCGATGAGAGATACTTGGCTGGGTTCTCCATGTGGCTGTTCAAGTAAAACTGCAGTCCATTGCTCCGTGCGCGGGGACGGGCGCAGTTATCAGCCACTCACTGCATAGTCCCCATTGACCCGCTCGGTACCCAGCCTGATGTGAAGTGCAAAACAGACGGGAGGAGAGAAGCGAGCGCTTTAAAACAGAGCCGAGCGATGTACCAGGTGCGCTGAGGGGCTGAAACGCAGCAGGCAGTGGCGAGCGCATGTTGCAGCCTGGCCGGTCCGGTAGTCTGACCTGGCAACGTCTGTGAATCTCTCAGTCCAAGATATCCTGAGCGCGGTGTGGGTGAGGAGGGAGTCCCTACAGCATAACACGCACTAACCTACCCAGGGCTGGGCGCATACTCCCTCACGCCTCCTTTATGCGTTGTGTTACGCACAACAGTGCACTGTTGGAGGATAGGGGTGTGAGGAAGCCCTGAACATTTTTGAAGATTTTTTTGTTGGTGGAAACTCCAAATAGCGTAATTAAAAACTCCAATTCAGAGCTTTCTTCCAATTGTGGATTGTCTATCCTCTGGTGCGCATCACACAATACTGCAGTGACAATATGATGTGCAGGATTAAATTGTATGTGGACTATATGAAAAACATTTATCAACAGCCACTTCCTGTATTTAAAATATAATTAATGTATTGTATTCAGGTTGCAGACACAACCAGCCAGTTCACATATAGGCATATAATCAAGTGGAGGTATTGTAATTGTCAATGGAAATGACCCTCACATGCAGCCTAGAGCTGTCCATGGTGCTGAAACAGCAGACAGCCCGGAGCATACTGCATGCATTATCTATCTATCTATCTATCTATCTATCTATCTATCTATCTATCTATCTATCTATCTATCTATCTATCTATCTAATCTCAAAAACATAGGATCATAATGCTATTTTACTGCCTTCAAGCATGACTGAGCACGAATTTCATACTTTTATTACTTGCACCACAATCCGTCACACTCCCCCAGCTCAACTATAGGACTCTAGTGCAATTTACAGTATAATTTTGTTGCGTGGCCATAATGAAAACTGGGTCTTCTCTAATCTTTTTCAGGGTCTCACTGAACATTGGTGGTTATTTGCCCTCTGACGACCGCCGACTGGAGGTCAGAGCTCGCCCACCTCTCAGAGTTGTCTGAACAGGTGAGTCACATTCACACTCTCAGCGGGCATGTTGAGCCAGGAGCTCCGCGCGCGGTGTGCGTCGTCGTGTGTCTGTGCAACAACAGCAGCAGCAGCAGCAGCAGCAGCGCCGTTTCCGGCTTTGAAACGTCACGGATATTTTTGGATGTGTCTGCGTGCCTGTCAAATTGTTCTGACATTACGTCAAAATAATCTCCTGACGCCCGATGCCAAATTCTCTGGAGTAGGCTAACCTATAATCTGTGGGTGTCATGTCAGGAGCCAACCTGTGTCCGACACAACGTTTGCTTCTTTGCATAAGATGTTATGTTATCATGGGTAATAAATTAATATGCTTAGATCAAAAGTATGACGCTTATGGACGTGTTTGTCTGACCACTGGAGGTACTGACTACTGCCGTTATGTGGAATATTGTTGTTGCATTTAACACGACAACTACAAAGGCACAGTTCTGTTTTTGAATTGATGATATTATTTTGTATACTTTTGTGTTTCTTTTAATTTAACAGCTTCTTGGTGTTTTATTATAATTAATTCTTAGTAAAAAGAAATAAAATAAAAAATATTCGGCCCAAGCTGTAGCACAGGAGACTTTCAAACCTCCTGTCAAACTCTAAAAACAAAACCCCAGAGAAACCTAAATATGTGGCGCCATCATGTGGAACAAAGGTCTACCACACTTGCAGCCTGTATTTAGTTCAGAAACAGCTAGGAACACCACAGAGTTAAAAAAAAAAAAAAAAAAAAAGCACACAACATAAGGGGAGACAATATAAGATGTGACAGATCTTGTTTATGAAAAAGAAAACTATTCTTTATTTCAATAGGCAAAAGATATACATTACATTCATCACTATTGTACACATCATTTCATATGAGCACCATTAAATTGGAATTTCGCAAAATTGTATCACAGTTTCTGAATGATTTTGATCAGCATGGCAGTATTTACAGAGGATAAACAGTTATATTACAGTTTGCACCTAAAAAACAAGGATTTAACCACAACTTGGCACATAGTGAGATTACATACAGCAGATAGCACCAGGTTGAGAACTTGCTGGACGTCTGACTAAAATTACAAATTGATTCGACATAAAATTGTACAGTACATCTATATAGTAGCTATATCTGTGCTTTATATCAAGAAGAAAAAAGTGATGTCACAGACTGGGTTGGTTTTTACTGCTGATTCTTCGTGTGTAAACATACGATCTCTGGTCTGGTGTAGCAGTTGTGATCATGCCAGCATGTTGCGTGTCGGTGTAATCCTGGAACTACTGTGATGTGCCTTTTCATAACATATAGCATACATAACTTCAACATGTTATCAGTTTATAGAATGGAAAAAAGTAAATTTTCTATCTGACCTTGTACTTCTCAATATTCCAGAGTCTAAGTAGTAGTAAATCAAAAACAGTGGTACCCAGTAACATAATTTTATCATAACTCTCCATTTAGTTGAACAAAACTGAGAATCAGGAAGCAAGAGGACACTGATGAACCTTAAATGACTTCTGAGAACTATCATCCAACTCATAAAGATTACTCAAAATTTAGTGCTATTCTAAGATTGTCACTATCCTTGTAGCTCTTGCACAACATCCATTAAACAATTTTAACTACTAAGTAAAGTAAATGAGAACCTTATCCATACATAGTATGCACATTTCAAATGCAGATAAAATGTGGGTCAAGTGGTACAATACACGCGTGGCTTTGTGAGATACAGTACTATTACCTTATTAGATTATATGAGACTAACAAGTGTTTCAGTGGCTTGACTTGTATTTTCAGATATGAAAATCAAGAGAGTTCTAGTCTATACCAGCAGTAACCAATATAAAACGGTACAAAATGTGTGTATCAGATACATCATATACATTTTGCATGAGGCACCAGTGAGAACATCCTACTGAAATGTGATTATAAAATAAAAAGTACAGAGGGCTCTTTTTAAATTCTTGAAACCAAAGGTTCTGTTTTGTTCATCAAGGTCCTTGTGTATACAAGGTAATTCTTCAAGGAACGCAGGCTAATAGGTTTGTTTCCTCTGTAATCCCCACACTGAAGGATCTACATTTTGTTTGTCTCCACGGCTTGCTGTCAAGTCTGCTGGAGAGTGACCCAGACTGCCTCCTGAACGGTTGACCTGCGCTATGAGACTATTTCTGGGAGCTGGTGGTGACAAGTGTTCTTGTGCATGTTATCTGGCATTGTCAGTCATCTGCTATTGTGTCAGACCCGGCGGAACACCTCAAAGAGGGAGGCAACTGAGTGCATGCGGTAGAAAAGGTTCAAGGGAATGGCAAAATTGAGAACCGTTGTCCATATGCTGAAGCCAAATGTCTCCTGTTCCAACCCGTTGTCGTACTGTGGCCGGCAGCCAAAAGCGGGAAGGATCCATAGCTGAAAGAAAGATAGAAATTAAATTAATTAAACCTGTATTCACTGATTTCTCAGGCACTTGGGAGAAACCTGACAAGCCATAAACACCAGATTAACATATCATCACTTTATAAAGCTGTTAGCTAACATGTTTGTTAGCACCCAGCAGTGGCAGAGCAACATTAGCATCCAGTTTAGTCCCCTCTTACCTCTGTTTTGATCTTCATTAATTCTTGAGTCAAATATCTGGGTCTTTAGCTCCTAATTGGTTCACTATGTTCGCCAGCTAGTAATTAACTTTGATTGTCTGTGGTTTAGTGCTGGGCAGGTAGTGTACAGCCAGTTTGTCTGAGGTTTTCCCTAAAGAAATAGCTTCTGGCTGAGTCTGGAAAATAGATTGATGAGAATGATGCGACTCAACCAAAAAAGTTCAGTTGCGTGCCACAAAATCAAAACAATGAGCGGAAAGGGACTAAAACGGTGCATAAACCTGAGGGGAACCAAAGAGTCAGGTGATAATTCTCTGTGGCTTTGTCACTATTAGACACCTCTCACATTACATATGGTTATTGTATCCATTGTTATTGTCTCCTGATAAAAAATTACATGAACATTAAATGGACATTTGAAAGCATTTGAAATGGTTGGTTGCTACAATTTAGATTGTTAACACAACAACATAGATTGAGTCTCATTTAATTTAATTAAATTGACATACTCACCGAAATGTTGCACATTATCAGGAAGACAGCAATGTTCTTCAGGATTTTACTTTTTATATTTGGAGGCTCCATCACTTTGTTTCCCACAGGGAGTGGCACCTCTGATGGTTTCCTCGGACACCTGTACACCTGACCGCTCTCTTCCTGTTCGTTCTCCATGGTGACACAGGGCCTTTCTGGAGTCTCATAGGCTCGGTTGATGATGCCGTTGTACGGTGGGGCTAAAGAGGAATTCACTGAGAAGATTTCTGGAGCAGATGGTAATTCTGGGTCCTCCCTTTCTCCATCCACTTGCTGGCGGTAAAGAGATTCTGTGATGAAGAGGTTCTGCATGTACTTCTCCAACACAATAAGCAGAGAGTAGATGAAGTTTGTCCAGAGGTAAGGAGGGCTGCTGTTGGAACTTAACACAGCCACTATGCTGCACCAGGACATAAGCCAGGAGCCGGTAGAGGATCCAAACAGCAGCTCCGTGTCCAGCTGTCTTGACGGGTTCTTGGAGGTGTCCAGTGGTATGTGGTCTGCTCGGTATATTAGTAGACCTGAGGCACCGGCAAAGCACATGAACACCAGCATGACAATGCCATAAATGTAGAACATGGAAATGGCTGACTGACGTGTTTGAAGGGACTCCACATGGGTGATGTAGACCACCAGGATCCCAATAGTGCTGGCCAGGGCAAGTAGACCCAGAAGAGGGCCCACAGACAGGCCCTGTGTTTTGGTAGCCAGCCTTTTCTGGTTCGAAGAAAGGTCAATGGTCCGTCCTATGTTCTTCCACATGACGAAGAGCATGGCAGAGACAAAGATGTGGTACTCGATGTTGAAGGGATAGAGATAGTAGAGGCTGCTGGTGAACATGGAGCAAGTGCTGGTGGTGCAGTTACAAAGAGGCTCTGAGTGCACTGCAAAACACATACAAACAGATGTGTGTGAGATATCAGAAATACAAAATAGTCACACACAATCTGTTCTGAAAGCTAACTTAGATACACATTTTTGGCTTATTACAAAGCAGTGTCTCCTTGTAACCCCTTCTTAATGCATACTGTATCCACTAGTTGTGACTAGTTCAACCAAAAAGTGATTTGTCTTTTCTCTACTTGAATAATTCTGATTTTTTTTCTTTACATCAGTAGCACCAGAAATGACACTGATGACATCATCATTTCACACAACAGGTAATAAAAAGATACAGGTGGCTTGCATAACTATTAAAGACAATAAAAAAGAAAATCTGTACTTGAGAACAAAAGACATGCATTCTACTGAGTGCCATTCTAGTTTTGAATGTTTTTAGATTTGTGATGAAACTTGAATTTGAAACAACTACAAAGACCAGTATTTTTAGTGCAGTGTAACTTTAACATTTGTATCATGCCATATTCTACTGATTTGAATTTGAAATCAAAGTCAATTAGTCATCAAAGTCATTAGCTGAAGGCCTGAGCATCTTAGACGTTGATGACAATACACTTTTTATACTTACTCACTCCTTGTAAAGCCCACCCCAACATATGATAGTAATGCTGTCGCCCTCTAGAGATTATCTCAACAAAACCCTGCCATGTGCCCCCTCTCAACCCCTCCAACCCCTCACCCCCCAAAGGCCACTACTACGGTCCTGCACGCTTTAATTAAAACAGGAACAACAGTCAGGGTGCAGCCAGCCTCACAGTCAGCCGGATATGAGGAGGAGCAGCCGAACCCCCCAACCCTCGGCTTAGATGTATCAGTTACTGTAATTGCAGCACCCTTGGGAGTAAGAAGCCTGGGGACAAAGCCGTCTGAGGTCAAGCGGGGGGTTGCCAAGGAGGGTGGTGGTGGCTGAAGTGTGGGGAAAAGGCTGAGGAGGGGGCCTCAGCACTAGTAACACTATGTGTCCCCTGAAACCTAATAGAGAGACGTTCGACACAAACAAGACTCTCTGGGCCTGCTGGCATAACCTCCCTTCCCCTCACAAATCCTCCTCTCCTTCCCCTTTCTTTCATCCACTGAAGTGAGATCTCAAGTGGACTATTGTACCTTTCTTCTAGGTACAAGCCAGCAATCGACCCCTTGGCCCTTACCTATGGTGAGGTTTCCGTAGCCCAGGGCAGAGAGTCTTCTCATATGATTGTTCAAGAAGTGCTCGGCCTCTGACATCACACCGTTGCACCACAGGAGGAGGTTGGTAAAGACTGCATGGATTACACCGAATCTGAGGAGACAAACAGTTGAAAACAAGATTGATGACCCATCATCTATCAGCATGTGACAGTGTTATGATACAGTTCTCATATTTTGTAAATTTTTTAGTCACTGTTTAGACCCTTCATGACTCTGATATTTGTATTTTAGGATTTAAACTCTGGGTGTAGTGAAATTAACATGACAACAACTAAAGTGTGGTTAAATTATAATATCACATATTTCACATACCTCTCAAATGTTTCAAAGCTTTTGATGACATCCTTGATGTGAAACCAAAGGAAATGCACCTAAAAACCAAAAACACAACACAAAATGTTAATATAAAAGGCAAGACAAAACATTACCCTAAATATAGCTTCTTAAAACACATTTTGTAAACAGCAAGATCAAATTAAGAAGTATTTAAGTCCCTTTAACAGAAGGATTTCCCATGTTACACTCACATAACATGGACAATGATAGGATTATATTGTTGCAGCAACTCTGTACTCTCAACAACAAAGAGCACATTATTCAAAGACCTACCTGGTTAAGTTGTGCACAGAAAAAAAGACACAGTGTCTAACACTGCTGAAAGATTATCACTTTATTGAAATTAAAGTGGGGTTGTAAACTTGCCTGCGCTATGGTGTGAGTTGCATGGATGACAGGATATACCCCGAGCACAGCCGACACACAAGACTGATAGCCAACATAATACCCGATTCGGAAAGCGTCCATAATCAGTGAAAGGAGTGCAAGGAGAGTCAAACCACCTACCGAGAAAACAGACGGAAAGATCAAGTTATTATTAGCACTGATGACAAAAAATAATAATAAATGATTAATATGCTTCAATAAAACAAAGTTTACGCTGCTTATATGGAGATTTTTTAAGCATTGTTTCATTTGTAAATCCACAAACACTTGGATCTAGCAAGGATTTTGGATGATCACATGCAGACTGAAGTACACCACTATAATCTCCAAACACATTGACAAGAATAAAATTAATTAGCCGTTACGAATTAACTGATGTAATCTTGCACTTAATCTTACAAACTCACCTCTTATCCAGCATGTGGTGGCGTGGACATCTTTCTCGGTCCGCGTGTTCTTCTGTCTGTCCCGCACCAGGATGTACCACATCATCCAGATCAGCTGGAGGATCATGAGGCAGGTGATAAAGGACAGCAGGTGCACTTCCTTGACCAAGGAGTCATGGTGCGCTATGGCCAGCATCAGCGCAGCCCCGATCAGCAGCAGATTGGTCCCGTACTGTCCGCTGAGGATCTCTGCGTTCTTCCTCGGGTAGTCCCCGGAGAGATTGAGTTTTAATTTGGTAAAAACCTTCTTGTCGTGCTCGGAGCTGGACGACGAGGAGGAACTGTGACAGTACTTGTTCAGACACATGATATCCAGCCCGCTGTGTTCTACCATGGTGGGAGACATGTATGAAATTCGCAGTACCGAGAGGAGAGTAAAGTCAAAGTCGCGCGCTATAAGTGCACTTTAGGGAAGCCAGGTGCGTAACCTGTTGCTACGAGGTGGGGATTCAGACGGATAGGTACCGTGCCAAACATGCTCATTCAATCTTCAAGGTTCGGCTCAGTGACCACGCATAGTCTCAATGTCCAGCCTCGCCGAGGATGGACTTGATAGATGCCATTGTCATCTTGAAACCCTGAAACTGAAATATCTGGTCGTGTAACAGGCTCGCTGAGTCACTCAAAATGGGAGATTGCGTTTCAGTCTTTGGTGATCCCAGACCCCCGTCCTCTTCAAACCCCCATATGTTTCAGAGAAACCACTGGGCTCGCTGTGCCAACCATTCACTGCCTAAAAAAAGCAAAAACACTAAGCACGGAATTATCCACAATAACATGAAAAAACGAGCTTCGCCAAAAACCACCTCTTCAGGGAGCTGCCAGCCAGTCTTTCCAAGTCTGCTGAAATCCTCTCAGGCTGCCTATCGGATGTTACAGCATAGATGACATGAAAATGAAGATGGCATTTCACGAACCTGCGATTTTTACAGGCTGGAGAAAAGTGACCTGTCCCGACTTAATGCGCTTCAAATCCAAGTGCCACCTCCTCAAACTAATATGTCCACTGGTAGTGGAGATATGGTTGTTTGCTTTGAGGTTGGAAAAAAAAAGAAGAATCAGATTTCAGTGGTCAAATTCACAATAGCTTTTTGTGAGTGGATGTCTAGAGAACTTTCATACCATTCAGCACAGAGCTCTCCTGGATATGACCATGTAACCTCTGGTTCAATTTAAATAGCCTGGGACGGATGCACGCAATCAGCATGACAACAGAAAGTCTGCTGACACAGATTCATAGGTGATTGGTGTGATACGAATTTATAGGGTGGTGGTAGGCTATTAAGGACCCTTTAATCATTTAATCAGATTTCCTTTAAGGACATTTATGGCTCATTTCAGAAAAAAGTGTAATTAAAATGTAAAAAACAACTAGGCAAACTGATACAATAATTCACAATAGTTCCTATTTTGCTTTGGGAGTCCCTCAGGACTCTTTAGTCAGCCTTGTCAAACAGTTTGTACTCAAAAAATGCATTTAAAAAAAAAAAAACTTGACAACCATTGGAGCAAATGTTAGGGATACTTAGTCAGTGCGCACAAGTAATAATAATAATAATAATAATAATAAAAAATAGTAACTCATTTAACTTAATGTGAATAACAGGAGCCCTGACAATTTACAAAATATAACTTCTCACTCATTTTAGTTTTGACCAAACAAACCTACAACACGTGAGGTAAAGTTATTTTAAAACGAAGCAACAATAAACATTTTCATCATCTTACTTGCTCGACAATTTATGAGGTTTTACTTAAGGTAACCGTGTTGCAGGCAATTTACAGCATGAACTCACAGCGGTGACAGTCATGCACGAGGAATAATACAGCGCCAGTACACACACACACACACACACACACACACACACACACACACACACACACACACACACACACACACACAAGCGCCTGTCTTCCGCGAGCGCATCCGTGCTTTGAGGGACAGTTTTACAGTTGTTGGTCGTTTCAAACACACTGCCAAACACTTGTAGGATTCAGGTCTGCCATTTAACACGTTATTATAATCCAAACATCAATTGTGCTTATTTTCCCCCAGTAGCGCGTGGAGGAAAACAACAAAACCGCGAGCGAGCGAGCCCCGCGCGCGCAGACGTGGCGTTGTAAATTGGCGTGCGCATTAGATGAGTATTGGATTTGGTTAATCGTAATTTGGGGAGGACGCAGATAACCTTTCAATTTTTTTTTTTTTTAATTTTGCTAACCTTTTATCTCTCATTGGCTGGAATGTTTTTAGCAAAGGCACACGACAGCATCACGAGGGTTGTAGACATGATCAATTTATGCTGCTAAATGGCTCAACCTAACGCCATCTGCCTCCCAGTATTGATTTCTTGATCACCGAGAGTCAGCGCGACAAAGACAGAGTAGTCTTAAATCTATTTGTTATCAGGGACCTTTAATGGCCGCCTGATTAAGAACTTTTTTGATTGAATTTGGAAGCCTCTTATTTGCTCACTGATATTTGCACAGCAGGGGCATCACTGATGCTGAATAGAGACTGATGACAAATCATTAACAGTCTGACTCACCGAAAAAGCTTTAATGTCATTTTTTAAAAACAAAGGTTTTTAAAAGCTGAAGATCAAATAAGTTCAATAAATTTCAGAGGGAAACAATTCTACAATTTACTCCAATAATTTGAATTAACAAATATAGTTGCTTTGAAGATTTTATATAATCATCTCATAAAACAATATTATAGATAATAGAGCCATGCACTACTTTGATCAGCTACAAGATTAAAATTCTGCATATTTATTGCATCACTGATAATAATCCAATGGCATAAAACACAAGACTATGCCAGGTGCCATTCTGCATGATTACTTTTGATACTTAATTTTCTTTATAAATGTGGACTTTGACTTAAGTACAATTTTAAATGGAAGACTTTAACTTGTGATGGAGTATGTTTATATGATGTATATACATACATATTTCTGTATTCTGTGTACTGAAGATTTAACAAATAAAAGTCTTCCTTAATAACAGGCCTGTGAAATCCAATAAATGGAGTCTGCAAAGCTCAGGTAATTATATTGAGCAAAGGAATTTGCTCAGTATGGCTGGTAACAATCGCTTCAAAAATGAACCTGCATCAAAATCTCTGACAGTGTCAAAAGTGCATTGTAAGATTCACACAGGGCTATTGGATTGGATTGGATTAGATTTGATAGGTGTATAACTGGTAACTGAGTCTTACTATAGTTATCTTAAATGCAGAGTTAATAATATGTGTAACAGGCCAGTATAGCAGATTAAAATCTAATTTGAAATGTCTTCCTAGTCACAGATAAGCCTTTAATCAAGTTGGGCCTCAGTACTGGATTTAGCAGAGTTTTAGCAATCACATTTTCCAACTTTGCATCTTGCACTGTCGTAAATGTTGGTTTTGTTCACTGTTGCGCTTTGTCAGTTAATAGCAACAATTATACACAGTCATTGAAATTAGTTATAAAAATTTATTAAAGACAAAAACATATATTTACAGGATATAAGCAGACATCTTTACATACTTCCACAAACTGCTTAATAAAAATAAAAATGTTCAAAACTTTGTTGGTTTTATTGACAGTTATAAATAGTGGAACATATATACACACACACTTTAGCACAATAGGAAAATTTCACAGACACTGACATGTCACAGCAGGAAAAGCAAGGTGTACATAATGGAATTAATAATGTCTGAATTTCATTTGGCGGCTTCAGTTTTAGGGTCCCAGTACTGTACATGCTCACTCACTGTCATGACTCACTGGTAAACCTGAGCAGAACATAGCCATTGTTAATGTTATTACAGACACCTGTGCTTTCTCTACCAGGACAAGTCAACATGTCTGCTGTGAAAAAGGCCTATTCTCAAAATTGTCATTACAGGTAAGTTTCATGTACTGTGTGTTTGATTCTGTAGAGAAATGTGTGTTAATGTGTCAATGCCGTAAGCAATAGAGGGAAAAAGTATAAAAACAACTCAACATTGCGATTAACAAGGTGTCATTCTGGAGCTGCAAAACAAAAGAAAAGCTTATGTAAAGTTGAGATCCAGGTGATTATGCAACCTTTAATTTCACTCCACATATTTGTTCAACATTGCCAAATACAATGTTGACCATTCAAAATGTGGAAATTAAAAGTCTCATCCTCACCTGTCACATTCATCCAAGCAAAGAGATGAACATGACTACACCCATGAACTGTGTGAAGAGGATGAGTGGAGTGAAGAAGGACCACACTGGCCATAGTGCTATATTAAAGCTGCAAGAGAAGGATAAATATCAATTACAAACATGCACAAAAGTTGAATTTAATGAGAAAAAGAAAGTGTTTGATTATAAACTACTGCAGACAGATGCCTCCTACAATGTAAAATTTAAGACATAATTCATCAGTGATCCATAGCTTATAATGTGTCCACTTGATAAGAAACTGGAAGTAAAGGATTCCCAGAAGGCCAGGGACACTTACATAGAAGACTGTGGCAAGCTATTAAATGGCAGTAAATCTTTATTGACTAGTGCTAACACAAAAACACTCACAAGAACCAACAGCAACATACAAAAACAAGCTTCAACATGCACAAACTTACTCCACTCCAACAGGTTGTTTTTTTGCATTTTAAAGCTTCTCACTTTCTTCTAATCACTGACTCCAATCAACCATGTGAATGACACAAATTCACATGAAAATGAACTCACCATTTAAACAAGGTAGATTAGCTGATCACAGGACAAAGAAAGCTTAATGGCCCATCAATTAATATAACCATTGAGACTCGAGATGTCATGGATCAAATAAGTAGTATTAGCCAGGAATAACATGTTGATGAACAACCTAATGGGGCAATTTCAATTCATACTTGATTAATTAAGCCATTAACAGTCATGGTTATTTCCCTTCTCAACTGCTCATCAACCACAAACAATCCCATATTTACGAAATGAAGAGGTGCAGCTGGTAAAAGCCCTTGGTGTCGCGAAGACATGCAGATCTATTTAAAAATTACTTACCTTGTCCTGATTTTTGCTGGTATACAGAGACATGGTAGATGGATTTGCACTTGTGTAAATAATATCTGAGATTTTAAAGCTTTGCTGGTTCTACAGATCAGTTCAACAAACTGTCACTGACTGGTTAGTTCTTTATGCTTCAGATGAACATAATAAAGCATGTTGCAATCTAGTGCAACCAATCTCACCAAGACCACTCCTAACATGAGTTTAAATATATTACATAACCACACAGCTTTTTTAAAAATTATTATTGCTCTTTAGACAGGAAAGTGGGACATATATGAACACGTCCACACAGTCCTGAGAAGACATCTAATGAAACAAACTAAGTGAAAACACCTTTGTTGAGTGTACAAGGGGTATGTGAGGACCATTTAACACCATTAAGAAATATTTATGATATTTACACTTAATCGTTGACTAATGATTATGGAGCAGGTTGCTAGTATTGGAGAACCAACTGAGAATCACCCCCAGCAAATTCCAGCAATCTGTCCAGAGGGAAACAGCAGAGAGCTGAAGTAAAGTCACTGACATAAAAGCTTATAGAAAGCCAAAGGCCCAGAGCTAAAAGGCAAACTAGAGCCTGTTTAACAGGCTGGCAAACACACCACACCCCACCCCACATACTTTTTTGTATCTGTGGTCTAGGTCTCTTTTTTCGTGGTCTGGGCTAGGCCCCTTAGTTCAATTCAAGAGAAATCTTTAAGTTACAGCATAGAATGACATTTTAGACAATAGTGTGCTTCCAGCTTTGTGGTAACAGTTTGGGGAGTGCCCCTTTGTGTTTCAACATGACAGCTAAAAGGCAGAGGGATATTAGATTTTTGAGGCATATACCACTGTCAATATATTGTCTCTCCTCTAATGATGTGCTCAAATAGTTTAAAACTGTTAAATTAAGCACATTTAAAAAGGAGAGGCACAAAATGTCAGGTGTTGTTACAACATAAATCCAAAGCTGTTCTACAATCTTTGCTTTCTACAACAATGTCCTATAGTCTGTTATTATGAAATTGAAAGCATTACAACTTGTTTTACCTGCATGATGCAGCAATAAAGGCTGCAGTGGTGAGGGGAGGAATGGCAGGGTACTCTTGGTCATAGTGCTGGATGCCTTTGAACCACTCCAGGTATACAATGCAAAACATGGCCAGAGACAGGCAGATCCCAAGGAGTACCAGGCCCACATTGAACCACCAACTGGAAAAACAGGGGTTAAAAGAGGTCAAATTTGACACAGTCTGTAAAGATTTATTGAAGCTATTCAAATACAAAAGACCGGTCTTTTTAACAATAGCACAAAAGTTTGCCAGTCATCTTTATCATTTACCAGTGGTACCACTGAAAAAGAAAAGAAAACATTTTTTATATTTGATGTTTTCTATGAGCAACCACCTTCAATAACAACAGAGGCTTTCCTAGAACTGAGCTTATTTTGTGTATAGATCATTTATAGAAAATAAAAACAGCTAGTGTGTCATTACTGGAAACCTAACATAAGTCACAGTGGAATAATTATCTTATCTAATGTTTTACCTGCTTAACCGCACATAACACTACCGACTACCTGGTACACTTGATTGACTCATTTTATAATGTATGGAATAGACAGTGTGTGAATGAGATCTGCAGGGAAATTTGTGTGTCTTCCTCATAACTCAGTCACCTTTTGATATCATCATTCTCCATGATATTGTGGAAGAAATCCACATAGTAGGTCACACCTACGGATGCCAGGATCCAGAAAATGGAGTGTCTGTTAATGCGAGGGAGAGGTTTGGCATCTTTTTCCTCCTGACCTGAAAGGTAATAGAAAAGAAACAACTATGTCTAAAATTCTTAGAGCAGGAATTTCAATCCAAGCATCCGCTTTGAGAGCATGATTCACTGAATGTGGACTTTAAAAGTAGAGATCTAAATACAGATTAGTTTGACTAGTCTTAAAATATTTTACCATTAAATACATCAGACATATAGCACATTAGTGGTAGTATTCAACACTAACACACTGCATAACTGAAAGTAAATTAAATACTAAGAGGCACAGAAAGAGTTACAGTATGGCATATAATTTACTACAAAATATGAGATTTGTCTTGCCTTAACAGAATGTGCTAAATCCCCACCTTTCAGGTTTAAGCATCTTGAGGTGTAACTGATAGTTTTCTTTGAGATAATCTTACTTCTCAGAAAGCCATTAATCTCTATAATTTACTGGTTGATTAAACATATCAGAGCCTGTTGTTGGCTGCTGAAGTGCTTCAGCATGCTGGTCTACTCTGTGAAGAGTTCACAATGAACTCCATGCCTCTGACAAATAGTTGGTTTACATCTTTGGTCAAAAGTTATGTCTAGTGTCTAGTGACTTATAGCAAGTCACCTTGCCAGAAAGACCACTGACGGTATGTAAACTGGAATATACGCAGCCATTTATATGAAAGAGATAACCACTGGACAACTGTTTGGTCTGTTGCTTGTATTACAGTCATCAGTTTACACTGGCAAAGAGATGACCCTTGGACTGGTGACAGCATAGGAGTAACGTTTCACTGTACTATGTTTCTGAGCTGACACAGCATTTGCTCACAGTCAAAACAATCAAGAATTGCTGGATATCTGCCAGTGGAAGCCTGAAAGTTGGACAATTGTCCACTGTACAAGCTGCCTACAAACCCCCTTAGACTAAACATGTTGCAGTCAAAATCAATGACAATCAGTCAACTGTCAGGTATTAGGTACGGTTTACTGCAGGGCTGCTGTATTACATTGCATTCGTTTTAGCCAAGAGTTCCAAACAAACTGCCAACTGACTGTATCTTTATCATATATTTTTAAGGGTCGAGCATCCAGTAGTGAAAGGAAAACGTCAAGTTGTTTAAAGACTATGTTGACTACAAAGTGACCATTCAACAAATTTAACCATAGAAGTTAGCTACTTGGCTGCACAGGTCAGCCAACAAGCTGAATTAATTTGACACTATGCCAGTATCACGTACAGTAAGAACGTTAACGTCCAAACCAGAGCTATGTAACGTTACCACTGTCACAAAGTTACCACCGGTTAAAGTTGGCTAATAACGTTAGCTAGCATAATGTTTCTGAAGCTTACTCTTTTCATCTTCGTCACCCGATGTCGTTGTTTGCATAAGAAGCTCGGCATCTCTCTTAAATCTATTCCGCAATGTTGCCAGCTCGCTATCGTTAAGCATTGTGTTGATGTTACCATTAACTTGTGTTAGAAGCTAAAAGCTAAGTGCTAACTAGTGATTACAAGGCACTCCCTGTCAGAGTCGCTTTTTAATGACGCACTTGTAAACGACAGTTGTAGTTTTTGTCTTTTATTTTGTATTAAAATAACGGAATTAAACAAATTTCAAGGTATAGAAAAACAATAAATACATATCAGGTAAACAAACGAACATATTTAAATATATAACTATTAATTGTATCATTAAGATCAAAGGTTAAAAAAGAGCACAGAGTTAAATTTTTAAAAAGGAGGTCTCCAGAAAGTTTTATTTATGTATTAAAGACAGTGCATATTTTCATTTCTTTTTAATCCTGAAATTTTTTGCTTTTGTTACACGTGCAAATACATAAACTAAACTAACCCGTCACGGTCCACAAAGTCCCTTCTGAATATAGAAAACAATGTTTAATTTTCCTCCATTTACATGCAGGAATACAAGACTTGGCTAAGAGTAGCCGGTTATTCAATATCAAACTCACACTGTGATCATTACATTTAAAGTAGGAGCATAATAACTTATTGCTACATCAAACCTTTTCCAAAAGGGAAACACTAGTGTATGGTTCAAATACACTGTACTCTAATGCAGAAAACCATGTTAGATGCAGTAACTTGAGATAAATAACAAACGTAATAAGTGCATTTTGTGTTTATCTTCCTAAAGGACTATCTTGATACAAACAGCATTAAACAAGCTGGATCAAACAGGAGCTTTTGGAAAAAAATATACCCTCAAAAGGGTGAGTGAGGATATTTTCACAAAAACATCTGACCAGGCAGATTTGCTCCCATCCTTCATAAACTTTGCAGAATGCATAGTCACTGGCTGTATTCCAAAGTTTATCTTGAATGTCTACCTTTACATAGCGCTGGCAAGAATCTGACACTGTAGATACCTTTGTCCTATTTCACTCTCAATTAAAAACTTTCAACAAGGCAGACAGGCCATGTGCAGTGAAGTGAATAATACTTTATTGTTGGCTGTTACCACTCATTCTGTATTTCAGAGCAAAACAGTCACAACTGCCTACTTTTGTGCTAGTTTATGCTAATACAACAGGTCGAGATGGCTCTTTAAGTCACAGAACTTAAAACTAAATAATCTCCTACACAGAAATATCAATCAGAGGCCATCTAGCTAACAATTGGAATTTGAAATTTTTTCTTTCAGAAATTGCATTCACTTAAATACCCAAGGTATCCTTTTACTGGATAAAGACATTGTTCAGATATATATGGCTGCCATTAAGATCAGAACTCAGAGATGAAACTGCCTGATGCACAACATACTGGCCAAATGAAATGTTGATCTGGCAACCAGGATTTATTTTGCAACAGTAAAGACAGGCTTAGTTTCAGTTTTTCTGGGTATCCTGTGGGGTCTGGATTAAAACAAAGCATTAAGGAATACGGAGTCCCAATGAGGACTAGAAAACACCATTTTAATACTCACAAACTTGAGTAACAGCTTGACTAATACCCAAAGTATGCAATATACAATTACAGGTAAGCAGTGTGATGAATGAGCATCAGTGTTAAACCTGCTGGGATTAGCAGAGCTTCATAAAGCTAGGCAGATTTCCTCCTGTAGCTCCTCCTGTGTGTGTGTGTGTGTGTGTGTGTGTGTGTAGGTGTGTGTGTGTGTGTGTGTGTGTGTGTGTGTGTGTGTGTAGGTGTGTGTAGGTGTGTGTAGGTGTGTGTAGGTGTAGGTGTGTGTGTGTGTGTAGGTGTGTGTGTGTGTGTGTAGTGTGTGTGTGTGTGTGTGTGTGTGTAGGGTACAGAGGCTGCTCATTCTAGTGGTGGAAAAATCAGACAGCATTAAAACTTCACCTGAGGCTGACACCAAGCATCTTGCTTCTATGGAGCTTCTGTGTCCCTGGCCAAGTGAACCCCATTCGGGGTGCCGAGGAATGTGCATTAGCTTCGTCCCGTGTGAGAGTCAAATTCACCTCAGGTGCACCTCTCCTGTTTCCCTTCCCCCACTCCAACATCCAATCCCACAGATAAGGTGCCATTTCCCAGCCCTACCGTGGGCAAGGAATGTAGAAGAGAGCAACCGTCTATCACAATTGTCATTTTATACATTAAAGAACATTAACACATTCTGGGGTAATTTGTAAAACTGTCACTGAAATCAGGAACAAGACACATAATTCAGTGATAAAATGGTTTAATCTTTGAGATTATGTCATCTGTATAAAAACATCCAAGGGAGGATGACAGACAACATTATGGCCTTTACATTTCAAAAGTCTATGAACAACACACATTTCATGTGGGAGGGGTGAGACAAACAGGTCTACTTTACAAGTCTAACTCTGTCTTTCAGAACTCTAAATTTAGGATTGTTGTTGATCTTCTTGTTGAACAGTACTAGAACCTCCTCCTCCGTTTTAAAATTTCCATCACCAGTGAAAGAGTAGTAAGCTGCCAAAACCTGTGAAAGAGGAACAAGCTCTTAGTATCACATCAAATCAAAGACAGTTCTAATAATATTTATTACAAGAATATACTGGGTTTAGAAGTCAGATGGGAAGCCGTACAAACATAGAACTATAGACTCATACACACAGTAATGAAAACACTCCATGCCTCACCTTCTTCCTTAGTTTCTTCACTGGCAGCTCCTGGTCAGGTGAGTCTCTCAGTACTGCCTTGATATTCCCCTTCCAGTTGAATTTGCCTGTAAGTTGATCAGAAGCATAAATTAGCTTCTGGTATGGAGAATATTCATTGAGGGTCATTTTCTCACTGTCAACAAAAACAACACTGACCCCTGGTGGCTCAAAGTCATGCACCAAACCATGTTACCTTTGGAGGCTGTTTGATCCTCAGTCTCCTCTGACATGTCTATATCATCAGCCTCTGCCGTTTCATCAGCTGGGAAAAGGACAATAAGAGTTAGATAGTAAAGTAAATCCTGAAATATATACTGTACGTCTACACTTTTCACTTAAAAAATACATTTTTGGGTGAAAAGAAAGACAATGGGTCATAATTATAAAGAGTTTACTTTTAAATACAAAAAAAAACGTGTTATGTTAACAGTTGAACATAAGTATTTGATTTCTTCAAAATCTTAATAATTTACCAAAACAAACTTTGCAAAGATGCCGATGCAAACGGGGCCATTCCACATTGTGAGTATCAGAGAACTACTATTAACAATATACTGACAGAATAACTCAACACAACAAAACTATGATAATGCCCGAACCTTCAGAGAAATTTGACTTACTCTTTGTTTTCTTGCTAGATGCCTCATTTTCAGCGCTGTACCCATTCTGCTCTTCATCTCCGTCCTCTTCACAGTTGTGCTTTCTCTTTCTGTCCTTTTTTTTCTTCTTCTTGCCTGTCTGCTCTTCCTCTGGCTCTTGTGTGACTGTTTTTTCTGCACCTTTCAAAGCTTTCCCGTTCTTCTGCTGACGGGCCTCTTTACGCTCCCGTTTGTTTAGTTTCTTCTTCTTCTCAACATTTGGCTGGCCGTTTTGCTTTTCACTTCCATTAGTATCCACTTTGACTTCAGCTACTGTCTGTTCATCTTTTTTGGTTTGCTGGGGGACCTCCGGCACCTTGTCAGATTGCAGGCGGGTAAAGAAAGTCAGTTTAGACATTGAAAACTTGGGAAACTTAATACAACCAGACAGCAGAGGGAAGACTGCATATTGCTGCTATGTCTTCTCCCTATCTCATGGCATAAAGATCAGAACTGCACACCAACCACCTCAAATGCAGTAAAGACTCTGCCTCTTATGCATTACTATGTTATTATGGCAAAACCTGAAAACCTGACAGTTATAGCAACTGGTTTTTTTTAATACAAGCATTAACTTGTGTGAGCATTATTAGTAGAAACATTCAAATTTACAAATAGGACAATCATTCCAGTAGTGTATAACTAAGCCAACATGTGATATTACCTAGATGAAAAAGTAATTATTTGTAGCAGGTTTTCAAAGTATTGGAGCCAATTGTTACATTTGAATTGGATTTGAACAATGAACTGAACTAGCTAATACTTCTCGTTCACCGTATCTGCTCTATGCTAACACACAACACACAAGGAAGACCAGTTAAGAGTCAAACAAACAACAGAGTAACTTTTGAGCAGTGGAACTTACATTGTCAGCTGCAGCAAAGATTTCCCAGACTTCATCGTGAAGGCTGGTGTTGCCGATTTTGAGACTGTTTCTCATCCAGTTCTGAGGAGGAATCACAGCATGACAATAATGAGGCCACATGCAAGTCCCCATTCCCACTGCACCACACTCTGATCAATAAAGCATTACATTGTTGTTAAAGTTTGAAGAAACACCAACCTGAAACTTGGCCCTCTTTCTCGGGACGTTATCATACGTACTGACTTGTCTGAGCACATCCTTCAGCTTTGCACTGACCCCAGGTTTATTCATGGCATCGTGGATTCTCTTCAGTAAAAGAAATAAGTTAGAGACACCATCCTGACTGTAATGCTTTTCATGGAAATGAGCCTAATTTCTCCGCATTTCACCTGGATCCACTGCTGCTGTTTCATGTCTCCTTTGTTTGCCTTAGCCTCGTAGCCTTTGCCTCCATACTTCTGATCTTCACTGATGCATTTATTGTGGTTCTTGTAGTCATCACCCCTGTTCAACACGTACAAGGAAGCGACATTTTGGGGTTAAATGAAGCTTTCTGTCTATTTAGATTACACTCAGCTTGAGTAAACAGTAAAGGAGAAGACAGTAAACACCCGGTCATTACCAGAAATCTTTTCCACAGTCGATGCAGGACAGCACCTGGCAGCCCCGGCACATGCTCACGTGTTTATCAACCTGAGCTTTTTTCAACGACTCGCCGCACGCGTTGCAAGTGAAAAACACCATTTTGAATTACACTTATAGAGCTAGATGACCTACACTAAACCGAGTCTGCTGAAACTAACGGCACGAGCGTTTAAAACGGAACAGGTAAAGTCCTGATGCGACACCCAACCGCCCACAGCACTGACACGAGCTAATGTTAGCCAAATGAAGGCAGGCAACTTCACCCGAAGCTAGCAGATGAGGAAATAAACCAACAGCGGAGACTAAAGGAGGGTTTGTTCAAACGTATAAATGCGGCGAGTCGCGACGTTAAACTCGTTTTGCTTCAAAATCGCATTTGAAAGCAACGAGGCTCCTGCTCTTTTCCATCCGTGCAAACTTTTCAAAACACACGTGACCACACCGACCGTCGCCGTGGCTGCATTATTAGTCTTCCGTGTGCAAACACAACAAAAGATAAGTTCCTACCGTATTGAAGCAGACTATTGTCTAAACGTTTGGTTTTGTTTTGTTTGGGGTTTTTTTACATTGAAAAGTTATGTACAGCGACTTTCATTGTGTCAGCTACACTATCTTATCACGTTATAATATATATTACACAGTCATACTGCAACACACCAATAATGCTTTTTTTGTTTCTGTTTCATGTTTAGGCGGCCCGAAATACAAGCTGCACCAGGATGTGATGCAAGGTTATCGCACTACAAAAAGTGACCGATCATCCAAATAAAAGGTGGAAACCTTTAATGTAGGTTTGGACTTATCTTTATCACTAACAACACGGAACTAAAGATATTTATGACTTTCACGTTGTCATTCTCTGACGCTGCACCGATTGACGCCGCTGTGGTTGGTTAGCATAGCTTTGTAGTTCGCTCGTTAGCAATTTTCATGCAATTTTTGCATGGGTGGTCTCGTCGCACAGACACACTGGATTCTGCGCGGTTGTTGAATTATGTATATGAATAATACATCCGTGATATTAACATTTGAAAAATGTTGCCAGCACTTGCTTGCATCACTTTTAATTGGGTTGCATTGCAAGGACCTGACAAGAGGAATAATTAACTTCATAATAAGTGACTTTCTTTTTTTCGCCTTAGCTAGCTTTTTGATGGAGAAGTTGGAGCTGAGTGGTTCAGCAGCTGAGTGACCATGGACACCCTATCCAGCCACAGCTCCTACCTCCTGCAGCAGCTCCAGGAGCAGAGGATTCAGGGGCTGCTGTGTGACTGCATGCTGGTGGTCAAAGGTGTCTGCTTCAAAGCCCACAAAAATGTCTTGGCTGCTTTCAGCTCCTATTTCAGGTGTCTTTATATTTATCTTTATGTATTTAATGTAGTGGCACATCAGTGAATTTGTGTGAATATTCACTCATTTTTGATCTTTTCAGGTCTTTGTTCCAAAACTCACCTAGTCAGAAGAACGAGGTGTTCAACTTGGTTATCCAGGACGTCAGTGGCATCGGTCAAATATTGGACTATATGTACACCTCCCACCTTGACGTCAATCAAGATAATGTACAAGCGCTCCTGGATATTGCTCAGTGCTTGCAGGTTCCAAACGTGCAGAGCATGTGTAATTCCTTCCTCAAGCCTTGTCCTCCACCAGTGGAAATCCCATCATTTTCTCTCCCAGGCATGTTGAGCTCTGAGCACGACTGCCTCTTGGGGAGCAGTCTTCCTCATGATGTTGACCTCCACTGCTCCTCTGAGGCCCAGAGGCCCAGCCTCAGCAGTGACGTGGACCATGCCAAAAGGGTGTCAGTTTCTGTGCCAAATAGCAGCTCAAACTGTGACACACCGAGCAGCACTCAGGCACCTGTGGAAAAACAATTAGTTCATGGCTACAAGCTCCGTAACTTCTACAGCAAGCAGTACTTCAAACAAACCGCAATTCAGACTAATAGTGCAGCCTCAAATCAAGGCCCAGGTCCTTTGGTGGTGATGGAAGAGCAGCACTGTCAGCTCGGGGTCAACCAGGGAGGCAACAACACACCTGTATGCTCAGGAAACACAATTCAGCCAAATCCTCCCAGCACATCTGTGGCTGTGGAAAAGAACCCTGTCTCCACTTTAACACCCTCAGAAAATTTAAACACACCCAACTCTGACTCAACAGACTCCATGCTCAACAGGCCAGTGCGCCCAAAGAAGGCTGTGTACCTGAAAAAATACAACTACCTGAGGTCTCAGAAGGCTTTGGAAGAGATGTGTGCTGAATCTGTCAGTGAACCCGTCCTCAGCTGTCCCAAAGAGAGTCATCAAGAAGAGTCTTTGGTTCAGACTGAAACTCCAGAAGTTCCCGTCGACGGCATTACTGCAGGTGGTGAGAAGGTTCCTGAGATGGTGACAGATGCACAACATCCCAGTCCTCCACCTGTGACCCAAGAGGAACAAAATCTGAAGACCGTGCCAGAGCCACAGCAGCAGACAGGACATAAGCAGTATTGCTGTGATGTGTGTGGGAAGATTTTCAAACACCTGAGCAACCTGGAGCTGCACAAGCGCTCACATACCGGTACTGTACATATATATATATATATATACTGTATAATTACCTTATTAGCACCCATGATATACAAACTGATGATTTTGTAGGTTTAATTGTATTGATATATCAGACCTGAATCTTAATTTCTTGCTGCAGGTGAGAAGCCCTTTCAGTGTAATGTTTGTGGGAGAAACTTCTCACAGGTACAGTCTGGTGTATTATTCTGATTTGGCATAGTTGTTGTTGGATGGTCGGATTATTCTGACCTTTGTAAGGATTTTTTGTTCTACAGGCTGGAAATTTACAGACCCATTTGCGGCGACATTCCGGAGAGAAGCCGTACATCTGTGAATTATGTGGTAAAAGGTTAAGTATCTCCTACTAATACCTTTTCCTCGTTTATATTTATTTTTTCCCTCATTTCTCTGAACTGAATCAGTTCCTACAATATATTGATCTGTGGGTTCCAGCTTTACAGCATCAGGGGATGTCCATCGCCACAAAGTGGTCCACACAGGAGAGAAGCCACATCTGTGTGATATATGTGGTCGAGGTATGTGACATCTCTCAACACAAGAAATAGTCATCATTACACAACACCTAATATTCTCTACATAGTTGTATGATCTCTTTTTTTTTTTTTTTTTTTTTTTAAATGAACCTCTTCAAACAATTAACCCTAGCTTGCAGAATTTACAGAGATCCCATCTGTAAAACTGACACACTTTGTGCTCATGAGATTGGTGTTTCACTCTCTGTACTTGTTTATTGCTCAGGATTTAACAACTTGAGCAATCTGAAGGAGCACAAGAGGACTCATGCCACAGACAAGACGTTCACCTGTGACCAGTGTGGAAAATCTTTCAACACACACAGAAAGCTTCTGAAGCACAAGGCTCGCCACGCTGGAGAAAAACCCCACAGCTGTGCCACCTGTGGTGAGGAGCAGTCTGAATCTATTTTGAAAATATTATTCACGTTTTGGTTTTGCAGATTCTACTAGAGACGTGACTGCATTATAAAAATGTTAAAAAAAAAATCTAAACAAACAATCTACTTTCAGTTCTGGCAGCTTTGATTGTATGATGGCCTAGTCTATTTTATTTTCCACGATTTATAACTGTCAGACAAAATGGCTCAATGAATTTTGAATTTTTTGTTTTTAAAATTGGCTTCCCAAGCAGCATGAGTAACTGGTGGCCACCAGATATGAATGTCAGGTATTGAGTAATTTCTTTCAGTAGGGTCAATCATTTTTCATTCTTAATAAATCAGTCGCTCAGAATTGGTTATTTGACACCACCTAATGTTGAATAACATTGTTTTTACCTGCAAAGATGAGTAAAAGTGAAGGCATAAAAATGTGTGAGAGCATGTTTTAACTCACCCTGTAAGATTCATCATGTAGTCTTTACTAAAAAGTATATTTCCTAATTCCATATGGACTGTAGTTGATGTATGCACAGTGTTTTACACTCAGTTTGTTTCCTTAATGAACGCAGGGAAGTGCTTTATTGGTTCAGGGGACCTACAGCGTCACATACGTTCCCACACTGGTGAGAAACCCTACATCTGTAACGCCTGCGGTAAGAGCTTCACTCGCTCTGCCATGTTGAGGAGACACAGCAACATGCACTGCAAAGGGGCGCCAGCCGACAGCCCGGTCACCGACAACTCTGAGCAGACGCGTAGCGCAGATGGAGCAGCCTCATTCCCTAAACCTGTCAGCCACCGAAAACCTCCTGCCTCTACCAGTGAGCAGAATTTATCCACTATGATACCTCACACAGGGCTAGACAAATCCTCACCACCTACTCCTTCACCACCGCAGCCACCACCACATATAGAGACTCCTTCTCCCAGCATGCACCTCAGCCCAGCTTCCACCCCTACCCCTCTTCCAGAGCTACGCTCGCTGGTACCGCATCACCTCCTCTCCTCCAGCCACCAGGAGAGAACTGACCACATGAAGGTGGCCAAGCCCCACCTAGCTCAGGAGGCTGTGTACGGTCCATATGTGGAGAATGGGAATATGTCAGTGGAGATGGGCAGAGGTCTGCCGGGGAGGCCCTACCTGCCTCCCACAGACAATCAGTGCAGTTCATTTACATCCAGCAGGCCCAGTGGTGGCTCCTACAGGTCCAGTGAGGGCCAGTTTATCTCCAGTGTTACGCTGTGGGGCCTGGCAATGAAAACTCTGCAGAATGACAATGACATGGAGCAATAAAACGCTTCTCCAAATATTTCACAGGGTGCACACTTTTCACTAATGTTTACTTAGCTGATTTTGATTGTTACCACTTGGCTCTTGATTGGTTCAAACTGACTTGTATAAAAAATGGCAGCTGTTATGATGCAGCAAACTTAAAATAGTAATAATATCAATTATTCATAACTGGAAATGTTTTAGAGTTGCCTTTGCTCAAAATCAAAGTAACTGTCTCCTAGTTTTTCATAAAACAATTAAATAATATGTTTACTCTTAGGGATACATTTAGGGATGAAAACTGCCATTGCGACGCTTTTATGAACTCGTCCCAGTCAGACAGGTGATGGTGGACACCAACTGTGACATCACTAATTAGGGTGTGGCCTGAAGTGCGACATGCTTAAATATTAGAGCCCATAAAGAGCAGTGTGCAATTTTTTTGCCCTCTGATTCTGTGCACATCTGCCCTTTTAAAGTTCCACTTAAGAAACATCCAAGGACGCATCACAGCTAATTAAAATCTTAATTCCACTTTTTCAGTTTGTTTATACAGCAATGCACTTTAAAATGTAAAAATGCAAACCTATTTTCAATTATCAGTGTCAAATATTGATTAGTATATTAATATAAGAATAAATGCTGTACATTCTATTTAATGTGTGTGTTTTTGTCATTTAATGGAAAACATTTTTTGTTTAGGAGAGCTGAAGTCCAATATATTTTTAACTCAGATATTTATTTTCATTTCTTAAAAGAGCCTTAAAATAAAAAAAAAAATCCAACAGTCGCCGTGTCTTGGGACATAAGGAGATAGAATCAACACTTTTTGAATAATTAATCAACAATAATGCAGGAGATGTGAAGTAGGACCATATCATTACCACAAAATCAGGAGGGGATGATCATATATAATAGGCAGTTGTACTTGCATAATATACATGTGGTTATTTCAAAGTTAAATGTATTTTTATGTCATGAAATGACAGATTTTATCAACCTATTTTCACCTGATTAACAATGTAGCAAAGAGTTTGTAATTTTCTTTGAGTTCATAATGTTTACTGCATAATCTCAGGTTCTTTTAGTTGCTTTTTAGTGGAGCAACAAGGGGCTTTACTGAGCAACTAAATCCTGCACTTGTAAAGTGTTATGCTGCTAAAAGACTGCAGAGGGAGCTAGAAATCACATGCTACAATTCATGGTGAAATTTGCAAAGGAATTTTGTCAGAAAGCCTCAGATGCTATAATGTCACAGATCTGACTGATATTCTTCGAATCAGTTAATGTAAGGTATCTCTTGTTGGGCCACCACATGCTGCCACAACATCTTCACTGCTTCTTAGCATCGATTCTACACGTCTCTGGACTCCGCTGGAGGGATGAACACCATTCTTCCAAATGATATTCCCTCATTAGGTCTTTTGATAATGGTGGTGGAGAGCGCTGTCTAACACTTAGTCCAAAACTCACACGTTTAACTGGCTTGAGATCTGGTGTCTGTGAAGGCCATAGCAAATGAGTCATCTTCAGTGACCCCTTCAGGTTTTTCCTTTAATCTGTCCCCATCTGTAGAAGCATGTTATGTAATGCCTGTCCCCTCTGACTAAGTGCCTGAAGGTATGAACATTGCTCATGGGATGGATTTGTTTTTTTTATGGAGTAAGTGTGATTCACATTCACCACACATCCAGTAAACACTGTGCACCAGTAAACATTGTGCAGCACCACCGCAGCATGCGAGACTTGTAAACAGTGCACTGAGAAGAATGCATTCTCTACAAGATAGGCAGCCGATAATTGGCCGCCATTGTCACAACATACAGGCCTCGTTACCCCATGCCTGCTGGATTAGTTGCCTAGCAACACATTGGATAAGTCTGTTATCATAGTGTTCTGTCTCCATTTCCCTTTGCATCAGTCCTCCAACCATTGATGGACAAATGGGATTCTGGGTGGGGAAGTGTACCTGACCCTGATGCTTTACACTTAGAGAAGAGTGTCAAGTGTGTGTGTGAGAGATATGTGTATGTGTCACAATATTCCTATATTCTTGTGTTCCTTTTATACTGTATTATTCACTATATCTATGGATATTAAAGTTGTGTGTTTTTTTTATTCACACAGTTTTGTTTTTGCAGTTTTTCAGAGATAGAGATGTTATTCAAACCATGGTGAGCATGAACATCTTCTCATTTTACAGCAGACACCAAAGTGTGACAGTGTGAAGAAAAGCCTTCTGTCCTTCACAACATGGAGGAAGAAATCTACAGCACACCAACCCTGGTTCCCAGTCCTCATCACAGCGAATCTCCCAATTCTTAATTGGCGAGCTACCTCATAGGTAAAATGTCCATTCAGGAAGTGTTACACAGATCTGAAAAGAAACAGAAACCCTCTGAGTCTTCTCTGTACCAGGGGTGAAGGGGTTTCCATCAATTTAATATTATACATGCTCACAATAACAACACTAGCATAATGATGCTGAGAGGGGATAGTGCAAAAAATAATGATGAAAATTGTTGCAGTAGAAGTATCCTGACTATGATAGATCAAAATACAAATCAAAAAAGGGAAGAGAAAATCATAACGGACACATTCACACCCTGAACACTATTTGTTCCACCGGGTAGACGCCACAGAGAACTGTAGGCAAAAACAACAAGACAGCAGAACAATTTCTCTCCACATGCCATCACTTTCCTGAACAGCTGAATCAGTCATGCGAGGTCTAAATATAATTCCTGTGAAATAACACTGCAATTCTAAAAGACTCTACTGTCGATATTTATCATATATATTTCAATGTGACAGAAACATTGAACAATAGCATGTGCGTAATATCCTTTCTTTGTCACACTCATCTAACACTGTCTAAGTAGACTGTACTGTACATATTCTGCCCCTTCAATGATTTATGGGCACTCTGTCAAAAAAAGTCAAAATGATTCAAAATCCAGCTTTATCAATAATGAACACTACAGTGTTCTCCTTATAGTGGTGAGAGATGAGATGACACAACTCTGTCTGTTCATAACAGTAAAGTACAAGTATACAAGTTGTTAACTATATCTTAAACCATAAATGTGACAACTAGTACTGTATGTCTGCAGAAGACTGACACAGCCAAAAATGTGAATGTATACCACACAGTCTTTGGTGCACGTTTTTTATTTGGATATTTATTTTTATATATTTTTTCCTGCATATTCATAAACACACACCTGGACTTAAGGGAACCCTGCCAGCACTGATAGACCTAAAGCAGCTCTGTTTGGTACAGAAGCAAAAGTGCTTCTTGTGTGTCATTACATGGTAATAACTACACCAGTGTTGCTATCTGTTACCAGGGTGAGTGACTTTGAGGGTGAATTCTCTCTTCTCACTCTCTCTCTCATTCTCTCTCTCTTCCTCTTCATGCCTGTCGGGCTCTCTCTCTCTCTCTCTCTCTCTCTCTCTCTCTCTCTCTCTCTCTCTCTCTCTCTCTCTCTCTCCCACTCTCCCATCATGCTAAAGTTAATCCTGATTATGTACGCTGTCTAACTGGTGCAAAATGAAACCAGGGCTAATGCCATTTTACCCAGAAACATTTCCAAAGCTCGTCTTTTGTTCCGGGATCTAATCATGTTTCATTGCTTTGTGTTGTCACAGGCATATGAGGATAGGTTTAATTAACAAGCGAGTGTGAAATATATGAATCCATCCAAATTTCAGCCAACTGTGGCATTTAACTGCAGAGAATGAGCAGCGCACAACCAGGTTTCTATTTTTATTTATTTTTTTGCTGTTATTCACCTAAATGTGCATCTCTGACATATTTCTTGCTTATCTTGACATTTTAACGATTCTTTTCATGATATTTTATTCATATATAAAGAATCCTCCCATCTCCTCACGCTCTTATGACTGATACTACAAAAACTCTGTTCGATGTTTCTGAATATTTATACCTTTTCTGCAACAGAGCACTCATTATTATTACTGCATCTGAAACAGCACGAGCACCAGAAGATGTGGATGTGCTCTGGCAGCGGCTACGGCTGAGCAGTAATTGCTGTGGAGTTGGGGCGTGTTGCATTGTTGGATGAGATGGATAAGTGGCTGACCTAGTCTCTGCGCTATAATTCCTCTGTGTGTCGCAATATGAAAGAGGCTTAACCAGAGAGGAAGAATGGTGATTGTTCCTACTGTTGCTCTGGTGTCTCTCTCTGCTCTGCTTCTTATTGCTTTTCTCCTCATCTCAGACGGTACCTGCTTCCCTTCCATCTGTCCAGATTTCCTCTGAGGGTGTCACTCATGCAATCCATAACTACACAGGTGCTATTAAGGCATCCGTTCAATTCACACCATGTTGTGCAGGTTCATTTGAAGTCATCATCTGGCTGTTTTTAAGACACCGATCTCATGTGATGAGGCCTGGAGCTAAAAGGCATGCATGTCCTGCAGAAATACAAGGGAATATGCACACTGAATCATACCCTGCATCTTTCTCCCTGCTTATTATCTACTGCTTGACTTCTTCTTATGCTCTGTCTGTCTTTTCTACACACATACACACACACACACACACACACACACACACACACACACACCACACACACACACACACTGGCCTTTAGCTACAGTACCCAGGTGTGTTCCTCTCTGGATCTGCAGTACAATCTCAGTTGCTTGAAATGCATTTTGACACCTGTCAGTGTGTGTGACAGGTTATTCTCTGTTTTTCCCCCCTTGAGCTTGAGCACATACACATAAAGTAATAGACTCGGGACTGGGACCTGGTTTCGCAGCAAAATACCAATTGTATTTTGAAACTCTATTCCACATATTGCAGTAACGCGCTGTAGGATAGTTGAGGGATGATTGGCTGCATCTGGGAGCCCCTCAGGTGCTTTGTGCCTATTTGTGGATTCTTATTTCCCAGCATGCATGAAGACGTGGCAGCAGTTCTTCACCATGGGTGCATTAACAGTGACTTGAGCTTCAAACAGTCAAACAGTCACAGACCGGACACTGAGCTGCAGCTATGAGATGAGCATATAGGAGAATTAGAAGTTTAGATATTGCAGTGTAGCATTAAGTGATAGAACTGAGTGAGTTCACCGACTCTGTGACTCTTCTCTGCTTGTGCTACAGACACATACGTGTTGTCACCGTTTCATTTTTTGAATCTGTCCACAAAAGTAAAAAGGGAAGTAAACATTGTACCTTGTGGTCCCAGCTGCTCGCTTTCAGTCAGGTTGCCTCATGATGACTCAAATGAAGGGACATGTGATATTGCATTGTCCTGTAATTGGCACTTGTAGCCGTAGTAACTGCTGTTCAACGAAAATGACAGAGTCTCACTTTACATTACACATTACTTACACTAAACATTTATTTATATGGAAAAAATATTTGTTGGTCAATTTAAATCATGCCAGAAAAACTGTCACTAATGTAGCAGTTTTTTCCCCAACAGTCCAATGTCTACATGATATTTCCATGATGTCACACTGTGCAGTCAGGTCAGACGACAGGCCTCTGTGAAATCCAGTAGGAGTGTTTCGGCTCATTATCTGAAACAGATCCTAACTAAAAGGATGAAGTGCACATGAGAGACGCCGTTCTTCTTGCTTCAGATCCTTCTGATTTCCTATGGTGGAAATATTAGCCAATCAGATTCAATGATTCCCTAATCACTTGGACAGAGCCCTTCAGGCAGAGAGAAAGAGAGAGAGTGAGAGTGAGAGTGTGTGTGTGTGTGTGTGTGTGTGTGAGAGAGAGAGAGAGAGAGAGAGAGAGAGAAAGGGACAGGGGGGGAAGAGACAGTGGAGGGAGAAAATGAAAGAATAAAAGCGAAGGAACGATGGGAGAGATGTTGTAAAATTAGCCACGCTGTCAGAGCAGTTTGCACTTGGCTTTACAGGAATTGTCGTCAGTGTAGCAGAGTCAGGGAAGCCCCTCTCGCTCTCTTTCATCTTGCCTGCAGTTAGATTCAGGCTCTCTCTCTCTCTCCCTCCCTCCCTCTCTCTCTTTGTCTATCTCTCTCTCTGCCTGGGTAAACTCATTAGATGACAAACTGCCTGAGCTCCTACAGTGAATCTGGATAAAAACAGCATTCAGACAATTAAGGATCATTGCCCAAAGTTACCTGTGTGTGTGTGTGTCTGTGTCTGTGTGCGTGTGCGTGTGCGTGTGTGTGTGTGTGTGTGTGTGTGTGCATGAGTGGAGCCTTGGCTTGTTCCTGGTTATCAAAGATTGTATAAATGTTAGTCTCCACTCTGTGAGTCATGTTTCCAGTGGGGCAGATGCTGTTACTTATTTAACTGCTCCAAAGTTTGGTAGGTAACAAGTGGACCTGTCAGTCTACACACAATAGTTTGACATTTTTGGAACCATTCTTGTTGAGACGTAGATGAAAACATTGAATCTCTTGTGTCAAGTACAGAGCTAAAACAAGGATTTTCTCATCTCACTCTTGACATAAAAGTGAAAAAGTATATTTAGCAAAATGCCAAACTTCTACATCAAAGCCTAAATGACACTTTAAGTTTGTTTTCTCAGCGTTAACAGGACTTGTCTTATAGAGATGTGAGATTTTGCGACATTATTTTTGTCCATTTGGTCAATCAAGTCTAATTAAGTGAAGTTTATCAGGATACGGAAGGTTATTTTTCATATATATTATTATAAAACATACAATAAGATTATTATTTTTATAATATATGGATCCCCTTTCACTGCAGCTACAGTAACCCACAGCAGTCAAATTTACTTAAAATAATATGAATGCATTTTTTCCTGAGCTGCTCTTGACTTGAGAAATAATTTACTTTAACAGATTTCAAAATAAAAAGAAATTTTAAAACGACATGCTCTATAGATAAAATAACAAATCTGTTCCCGCCAATGGGAAAAAATGAAGGCGTCACTCCTCCTTGCTGAGGCCAATCCCTGCCTGTCTCCATGGCAAAGTCTAACGCTCTTGGGGGGGGGGGGGGGGGGGGGGGGGGGGGGACATAAAACCAAGAGTGTTCGGCTTTTTCCGGTCGGAGTCGGACTCAGAGCCGAGAGCCCCTGACTGTTAACGCGCGACAGACACATCAATCGGGTCTTGGCTTGTGGTTTCAAATTGTTTCCATCCCATCAAACAAGTAAGGAACAGAAAGTAGCCTCCTGCTGAAATGGACACCGCCAATCAGGTGCGTAACTGAAGGAGAGGAGAGATGATTATGACTCAGAGATGTTAGAAGTTATGAGCTCAATTGGCCAGTGTGTCGTTAATTGATGACAGAAATGAGAATGCTTTTATCCTCCCTGTGTGCTTTTTGCAGCTCGCTTCTGGGGGGACATTTCAAGTGCTAAAATTACCTCTGGGATTTATCCGTGTTTTGGAATGGGTGAGTTGGAACTTTGATGTGTTTTTTCATGCAGTAACTTCACCGTGCAGTGTAAATAGGCTACATCAATGAATTATATAATATAGGATGTGATGTGTGTGTGTGTGTGTGTGTGTGTGTGTGTGTGTTTGTGTGTGTGTTTGTGTGTGTGTTTGTGTGTGTGTGCGTGCATGTGTGTGTGTGGTGATAGTATTCCTACACTGAAAACTAAAAGTTTTTTTTTTATTTTTTTTTTTTTACATCCTTTGGGTTTTGCGCCTTAATGATGGTGTTTGTGTTACTTCCACTCGGCGAGGGACCTTACCCGCAATCAGCTTGACTGTGATCCGTTACACCGTGACTAAATGGCTCAAGTTTATGTAAGGATTTACAGCTCCGTGGGAACTAGATGACACTGGAAACCGCTATGAAGCTTTTTCAATCAATGCGCATTTTGGATGCGTTGGGGCCAAACCTGTGCGTTTTTGCGTCAGTCCACAAAAATGCCCCACGTTACCCCAAGTGAAATGACATACCGGGAGTCAACAATAAGAACGGGTCGTCCTAGCTCTGACTGAATCAAAGCTTTACTACCTCTCTCTGTCTGGGTGCCGTTTGTAGACTCTGGTGTTTATTGTACAGTGCAGAGAAGCCTCGAGGCAAAAAGAGATAAGTGATTTTCTTTGATGTGAGTTTAGAGAAATTACTGTAGCCATGGGGGATTCAGCTTGCGTGCATGTGTGTGTGTGTGTGTGTGTATGTGTGTGTGTACGTGCGTGCGTGCGCATGTGCGTGAGCTTGTCTCTCTCACTTTCATAAATGCCATCAAATGTGCAGAGGATCCTCAAGCAGCAGTCTCCGCTGCAGAAAATTCTAATAAAAAGCTCTTTTTTTTTTTTTTACATGCGAACGGAGTGAAGCTCACTCAAACTTAATTTCATCAGACATGTAAGGTTTCAGCTGAGATAGGGCAGATGTCTATCAGTGAGGTGAGCTCCCGAGTGCATCTGTTTTGGCTGTTTGTGTGTGTGACCATGTTCACTGTGAAGAACAAGCAGATGATCCAAAGCACCATCTGTATGATGAAGATAACACTCTGTCATAGCTCCCTCTGTGTGTCTTCATGTTGCGTGTGTGTGTGTGATGGTGGAGGGCATCATGTGTGAATGTGTGAGCATGACTGCACAGCGTTCTGTGACATGCAGTGACGTATTGATCCACCAATCCTCTGGTAGAGCTCCCTAAGATGTAATCATACATGATCTTACTCAAGCTACAATTCATTTCACACACACACACACACACACACACACACACACACACACACACACACACACACACAGGCAACCTCCGCAGCTTCATGCCACTGTTATAAATGTGACCTTTTCCTTTCCGCGTTTTTTTTTTTTTCTTCTCCTTGCGCCCGCATCTTAGTTTCCAATGTCTCTGCTGCTCAGCGGGCTCATAAAAATGCAAACAATTCAAATTATGACCCAGCTATTCTGATTTATTCTGCAGCACCTACAGTGGCACAGCTGTGGTCAGGCTATTCCTCTCTGATAGCAGACAGGAGAAAGATCTCTCAATTTTTCTGCATCTATCTAGAATCTAAATAATGTAATGACACTATTTGCCCTCATTTAGCACCACATTAGTGTTGACTCAAGCTCTGACTGTTGGGGAAACCTCAGGAGACTCTGACAGGTACAGATGCAGCATCTGATGTAAATTTTCAAAGTACACTGGAGAATTAGGACTGTTTTTTTTTTTACTCATCAGAGTATTTTATTTTACCACAAGGAGTCCTGGCATTAAAAGTTCACAGCTAAGATTCTCCTCTTCCTATTCATGGAGCTACTTTACAAACAAATCAAGAGAAAAGAAACAGGGATCGATCCTGAAGCAATGGGTCACAGTATAAATATTTTTTTTCTAAAAAGGGAACAGACGAATATAACCATACATTTAAAAAGAAAACAAAATAAACCAAAATAACCAAATAGCCCAAAAATGTGCAAGCTTAACATGTTCCAGTCTGAGGTCCCTGTTGAATGTGAGGAGTGAGGGGCCTGCAGGGACGGTCTCCCGCTGTCCCCCATCAAAAAGTGACATTCAGCTGGGACATGATGCCTCTCAAACTGCAGCGTCAGACACTGGAGGATACAGAAGTGATGAGCTGAGTATAATCACATGTAGCTGCCACTGAAACCACCTGATATTCCTCTAGCTGACCAACACGTTTTCCTGCACAACAATGGCCATGAAGAAAGATTTACATGTGTGTCTTTATGCATGCATATTCAGTGTGATGTAATTATGTAATTTAGATCTTGACCACTGGCCTCATGCAGCCCTGTATTGTATATGTATATATGAACCTTAAGTTTAAATGTGGCCACTGTTTATTTTTAGACCATCATTCAAACAGCGGCCTCCTCGCAGCCTGCAAATACGTGCAGCTGACCTAAGACTGACATGGCAGTCACTTGTGAAGAGCCTGTACAACCACAATACAATGTTTTCAGTGTTTATAACAATATCTTAAGGCCTGCCCTGCAGTGAATTTCTTTGCACATTACAGCACCAGCAAAAACACATGTCTGTCAGTTTGCTTTGTTTACATGCCTCCAGGCATTAAAGGCTTTTGTTCAGGCAGAGATTGACATTTACTTTGCTAATCACATTGAACCCTTGACTGTATGGCTGATTGGTCATGTGGACAAACATAAGGTTGTTTAAAGGTTGTTTTAACATTAGCCAAGATGTTGCCATAGACTAGTAGGTGGGAGGGTATATGGAGGGTGTGTGTGTGTGTGTGTGTGTGTGTGTGTGTACGCAATCAGCTCTTGGCCTGTTTGGCACACTGTCAGTGGTTGGCATATTCTGCTCCAAACAGCTGTAAGGTCCCCTCCTCTCCACCATGGACCAACTCATGCAGAAGCTGTCCTTTGAGATGTGCCCAAACTCTTCACTGCATGTGTGTGCACGTTTGTGTGTGTGTGTGTGTGTGTGTGTGTGTGTGTGTGTGTGTGTGTGTGTGTGTGTGTGTGTATGTGTGTGTGTTTGAGAGAGAGATGGAAGGAGAAAGAGAGCAAAATTGTACAGTTGATTGAGCACATGATGCAAATAATATACATGCATTTGTTATGCGCTGAAGCGCGGCCATGGCTGTTGTATCATCTCACACACTGCAGATTTACAAGTACTGTATCAACTCAGTGGCCTCCTGTACTGTAGCAATACTCAGGCTGGTGAGTCACAAAATATGAGTCCCATCGTGAGTCTCATTTATGAGTAAGGGTCCTCCTCTCATTAAAAACCCACAACTGACCCACTGTCTTATGATGTCATCCTCAGCACCTTACTGTACGCAGCTTTAGTTTGCCTCGGGTGTGTTTGTTTGTGTGTGTGTGCCAGATAGAGCTATGCCACAATAGAGGATTGGTTTCCCTTAGTTATTGTTGCTATGCTTGTCGAGGTTTTCATTCATGCAAAGATAAAAGTAAAAAAATAAGTAAATTTGAAGTGCATGTGAATGCTAAAGTTAAACCTCTGTGTTGGTTGAAGGTTGGGTTCCTATAGTTTGGATCCAGTTTCTGGTTGGATTTGTAAAGATAACTGACGCTAACAAATCTCCAGTTAAAATGTCGCTGTCGGTAGATTATATCAGCTGTAGCTAATTAAAGTAAATTCAGTAATAGCTTCACTGACACTTCAGTCTGTTGGTTAATATGATCTCTCCAAGCCACTCGCTGTACTCTCCCAAAGATTGTTTGTGAGTGAAAAGACACATCCCTTTGTTCAATCACTCTACGACAGCCAGTGAACAGTCGTTCAACAGAGTGGCACCTCTTCTCTAGAGAGACGATCAGCTGATTATAGCACGGTAAATTTCAAGAGAATATTAAATTGTAGTTTAACTTTTCACACAGATTAAATCAGTATTTTGAGTTCATTAGCCGTGATTTCAGTGTCTTTGAACAATCAGTCAACAATAAAAATTTCATGTCCTCTGCTGCTCATGTCATTTTCAGGTCAGAGCCACAGGTGGTGAAAATTAATAAAGCTATCTTAATTAATGTTCATGATGATGAATTAAGTAGCTGCTTTCCTCAGACAGAAACAACTGATCACAGATCTAAACTGGATCTCTGACTTGTAGTTATTTATAGCTTAGTAAACTGAATATTTCTGGCTTTTGTCCTGATGGTCAGAGAAAACACATTTTCTAATATTTTCTTACAGTTTACAAATTCAGTGGTTAATGAATCAAAAAAATAATAGATTCATTGATATTACATAAACAATTGTTAGTTGCAGCCCTAGTGACATTTGTTCTCTTTACAAAGCTTTACACATACTTAAGCTGTAGAGAATACATCAGGATTCACATACGTTTTTTTTAAATGTAACTTCAAACTTAACAAGAAAGGTCAAACTGGTAAACAAGAAAAATTAGACGCTGTTTGCATGTTATATTACTGCTGTACGTGTCCATGGCAAATTACTTTGTAGTCAAAGCTGTCAAACTTAAGAAAGTGTGAAATCAAAAATGTTTCTCTGATTAATGCAGACATTTTCTATATTACAAAGCAAATAGGTGTTAGGCGTTTAACCCCTGAGGAATACTATTGCAAAACTGAGTGAGACAGGCCAGAATTGCTCTGTATATGTTTTGCAAATACAACAAAGGCTCACGTGAGTAAAACACTTGTGAATGCTGTGGGATTGGCAAAATTAGATGTATCTCTTCTTTGGAAATCTTGAAAATCTTCTCTCTCTCTCTCTCTCTCTCTCTCTCTCTCTCTCTCTCTCTCTCTTCCTACACGATTTTATCTGTCACATTTTGTGTTATTTCTTCATTGACCTCGTGTTATCATGTACGTTTTGACACATTTCTGCACAATATTCACGATGAACATTTACGCAGGGGAATAAGCACACACACACACACACACACACACACACACACACCAAAGGAAAAGCAAATATGAAAGGAGGGAGATGCAGGGAGATTGGTGACAGCTGCTGACAGATATCGCAAGAGACTTGACACGTCAAAGATCTGTTTTTCAGCACTGGGAGAAAAAATGACACTTCTTAAATGCTTCAAAAGATGCCGTCAAGCTTGGCCTATCCATTTAAAACAAATATCTTAGTGTCATGAAGTCCGCTTGGGTCAGGCAGGTGAAGCAGAGCCAGATACACAGTAAATCAGTATCAGAAGGTATTTCACCTCTCTGTCTGATATTGTTTGGAAGAAAATGGAAACTTTTTCAAAACTCACAACATGCTCTGCAGCTGGTGACATCTGTCATCCCATCAGTCAATATAATCTACGGATCTTGATATTCTCTGATGTCTGATATCATTAAAACTTTGATGTCTGATGTTCCCTCCTCTATCAACTCTGCAAAACATCTGCAAAACAATCCACTTGTACAGAATTGGATGCTTTTGTTGGTGAGTGTATGTTGATATTTGAAATTTTTCTTTAATTAATTTTTTAAAATAATTTTAAAGAATGATTTTTAAATCTGTAATTAACGTCTGGCTCAGTACAATAACATGCAACATGGGAACTTTACTGACTTTACTATCATCCAAACTGCTTGTTTGGTGGTTGGATAGTGTCAGAACCCCTTCCCCCTCCCACACACACACGTACACACCTTTCCAACATTGGCTTAGAGGGGTCAGCGCCCATGATTGGCCAGCTGTTCGTACATGAGTGGGGTGTTTGCTCAGTCATCGCTCAATACTAACTTTTTCCACCTTTGGGTTTTGGACTATCGGTCTCTCTCTCTCTCTCTCTCTCTCTCTCTCTCTCTCTCTCTCTCTCTCTCTCTCTCTCTCTCTCTCTCTCACACACACACACACACACACACACACACTTTTCCCCTCCACAGATGAGATCATACTCTAATCACAAAGTCACTAGGTTATGCCAGCTGTTAGAGTCACTGAATTGACCTAATCACATTGTATATGAAGTAGCTTGGACCCCACAGCATTCAGAGTTCTTGTTTCACTTTAATTAATGTCCTGATAAAGCTCTCAAATTAAAAGAACAATACATTACATAAAAATTGGTCCATCATGTCAAGGTATCTATAACCTCATCATTTCCTGTAGTGGTGTGATCTTAAAATAAGTTTTTGGGTTCTGTGGGTTGTGGTAGCCGATGAGCTCCTGGATGTGACGTGGCCTTTCTTCACCCATCCGGTCAGAGCTGGACCTCTGTCTCCCTCTCAACCCTGAGATGCTGGTCCGCCATCTGTGACTCAGACAGAGAAAGGTTAGCCTGTCTTCTCCTGTAGGACTTGTCTGTTCAAACAAGACATCCCACACACATAGTCCACAGAAGAGCACAGGTGTCGAGACAGTATGTGCACAAGAGCATATAGAAATGTCACAAAGACACACTGTATTTATATTATTACACACAAAGATTATTATAATTGACTGAGATTAAACCTGAAGTAGAAATCGAGTGCTGAAAACATTTTCACAAAAGTAAAGGTGAGAAAAAACAACACAGCTTCCTTGGGTGGGATGGTTATTTATTTTGCACTCAGTAGCATATGGCATACAGTATCTGTCCCACCAACATGATTTGCAGTTGATGCTATGAGTCCACTATATAAGGTATAATAATTTCACTATACATTCGGACAGCATTACAAAATGTCAAACTCACTATATAATGGACTATATAGGGAATAGTGAGTGATTTCGGACACAGCCACTGATTTAAAAAATATTTTAATTTACAAGGGTTTGTTTCTATAAGTCGACTAACAACTACTTGGTCATCCACAACGACCTGTTGCTGTTTTTCATGACTATCCTGCTTAATAAACTCTGATTGGTCAACTGTTGCCTTTTTCAGCAGCATGTTGATTGGCTCGCTTCATATGTTTAGATAACAACGTCTGTTTTTTTGAAGAACAATATTGTTTTTGTGTTTGATTGATATTTAAGTCTTTAATAAACACCATTTCCCACAAGCCCCAGACATTTGGCTAAACGCCATGGCTCGACAGACAAGACCGATGAAAGAAATGCTAAATGAGAGATTGCATTGAGTTACAGAAGGTAGTGGAACAGAGGCCGGTCTGGACGTGACTTCTCTATTTGTTCCCTAACACCAAAGCATCATCGCTCCTCATCGTTCACACTTAACACTACACTAGTGGAACTCGAATAGTCACTTTCAGAGCTGAGATAGGATCTAACATGAATTTGGATGATTTTCTCCAGATTCTCGAGAGGAAATTTCATCTTTCCATATGTAAACCCACCACCATACAGAAACATACAAATAAGCGCTCATACAATGGGTTTGTATTACATTTCCATCGGGTGCCCCCAGCGTTATTAGTGCAGTGACTGTCACTGACGGGCACAGGGGTCGGGTTCCACATAGGTCACCTGATTAAGTAACCATGGAAACCCTGTGGGGAGAAGAGGAGCAGCAAGAAGGAACACTGTTACAAAAATAAATGGAGATTTTCTGCTTGCTTGTGGTCGGTCAAGCTTACAGAGGGAGCGCGGAGAGACAGAGAGAAATATGAATGTGAGCTGTACAGGGCACAAAGCGCTCCCTGTGCAGGGAAGGATTAGCCGCTGCTAAATGAGCTGCTGATTTTGTTGTGTGGTGCTGCCACCGAAGCGAAGATCAGACAGCTTTCACATGAAGGCTTGTGGATGTCACCTCTTTGTGTAACTTGTTCTGTAGACGGTGAAGTAGTTGGGTTTTTTCTGACTAATCAGCTGACATGAGCTATGGTCCATATCACTGAAGTATAACCACATCTGTTTGATGGGTAGGAAAAAGTGAGGGTGTACTGTAATACATTTGCTTATGCATTTATTCACTGTTAATTGAAAATGAAAGTTTTCTAACTCTTTACGAATTTAAGTGAATGAAAAACACAAAAACTACATATTACATGAGCTTTTAGTTCCATATCTCAACACCAGTCTGTTAGCGTGTTACCCTGCATCACTAGTGTGTCAAAGTTCAGTTCAGATGTTCATCTGAGTGCTCACACCACTGCTTCTATTTCTGATGTTGTGCATTTGCTGTTTTGTTTAGTGTGTAAAACTAGCCGGCATAAAATTGCTCATGTTTGTGCACTGGCAGACCACAGCCGCTACAGCAAGTGAGAGTGTGTGTGTGTCTGCGTGCGTGCGTGTGTATAGGCCTATGTGTGTGTATTTTGGGGGGTGTGCTTATTCCCCTGCGCAAATGTTCATCATGAATATTGTGGAGAAATCTGCCAAAACTACACTGCAGGTGTGGCTAATGCTTCTGCCTGAGTGGAGAGAGTGAGATATTTTTACTCTATGTTCACACACACACATTGCATGCTAACATCTAGGTCTTTAAACTCTCAAACACACACATGCTCAGAGAGGGTACACACACTCCTAGGCACACATTCAGCCATGCACACCCAAACATGGAGATATAAAAGGATGGAAACACTGTATGAATACAAAGGCATTAATACACATGACAAATGCAAACAGGTTGGAGATGTACTGTTAACTGTACATTCAGGTTCCACATTAGGGGCATTTTTGAATCCATTATTAGGCCGTCAGATCCATGTGCTTTTAAATGAGCCTCATAATTGTTGCCATTCTGACTGTAGGTCATGTTAACTTTGTGGTTGCAAACTACCTCATAAAGATTTGGAAAAAATAAACATAAAACATACTGTAGACAGGCAGTCTGAACTATCATTATAAAGCCAAAGTCACCAGACAGGTGTGATAATAATTGTGCAGTTAGCTACATAAGCTAGGGGGCTCATTTCTACATTTACCTTTGGTTTGACACGGAGACAAGTGTTAACAAATTATGAAAAATTATTTTCGAAAGATGCAGTAACAGTTTTTTTGGGTTTTTTTGGCCACTTAGGAGCAGCGTAAACTATTTGTGAACCCAACACTGATGTATCATCACCTTTTATGTCGATGACAAACTTGCTAGTAAACAGCTGCTTATTTACACATCCAGTGGTTATGGAGCAACATTAGTATTCATTCAGAGTCGATTTTCTGCCCACTTGATGAATGTCACTCCAATATTCAATCTCTTTGAGCTCTGTTTTTTGGTCACTACCAACCTTTGATGTAAATATCTGGCTCTTTAGCTTGTTGCTACTGTCTGTTTGTGGCCAAGGGCAGCTACAGATTCAGATGATAATTCAGTTCATCACTACAAGCGACCCCTTTCACATCACCACATTTTTTAACATTGTTATTTCATACATTGTGTGTATGAAAAATATTGAATTTAGCTGCATTAAGTTTACTTGGAAACTCTTGCACTGCTTGTCCTAAAATATGTTTTTCTCTTCAATGGAAGTGGCAAGTGCAAAGTTAACAATATCATTAGTCAAAATACCTACAATTATGAGAAAATGCCTGGTTGAAAAATACCAGAATTTCTCTTTAAGTCAAATTGTGACATTGTTTCACTGTGATGGCAATGTCTGACTCACTTCAACTATATCCTAGATCCCCTGCAAGTTGACGGGATTGGTTCCTTAGATATATGACATATGAAACTCTGGCTGTCTGAATCTGTTTTTATGAGACTGTAATTTGGTTCACTAGAGTTAAAGGTGGAAATACGTAGTCATGGGGTTGACTGCTTATTTTGCTCATGATATGTCTTGCATCATATAAAAGACATCATCAAGGTTAAAAGTTAATTTTCATCAGAGATGTTCTGTTACTTAAATTCAGGTAGCATCTTAAAAAGGTCTTACGTCTACTTTTCTGATACCTGAAATCTGTTCCCTATTCAAACCTCACAAGTAGTTTTTAGAGTACTTTGATTCTCAATCTCTGTCTCACTCCGTTTCATCTATCGCTTTCTTTCTATCTTCATAAAGAGTGCCCTAGATTTTTATTTTATATCCTCCCTGTCAGGCAGAGAGGGGGGCTGAACATCTGAGGCATTTTCCTCCTCCTTAGGCAGCCACTTGACACCACAACGACTCCTATCTACTTGAATAGAGCAGGTGGACGGTGTGTGTGTGTGTGTGTGTGTGTTGTGTGTGTGTGTGTGTGTGTGTGTGTGTATGTGTGTGTATGTGTGTGTGTATCTATGAGTAGCATCTGTGAGGTTTTGCAGAAATGTCAAGTGCAGCTCATCAGTGAATGCACCTTTTAGCTCGTCTGCTACTTAACGTGATTCTCACCTCTCCACTCGGTGCGATCTCCATCGCTTCCTCTGCCGCTCTTATCACGTCCTCTTGTTTAAGCAGCTCCTCTGTTTTCTCTTGTTATTTTTTTTTTATTTTACAGCCAAATATTCCTCATGCACCACTCCTCAAACCACTCCTCTTTGTGCCCACTTCACTTTCTCAATTGTGTCTTTCATCATATTCACTACACCCCTGTTTTTTCACAGTGGAGGCTGTTTGTACTGGACTGTAGGTCTGACTGCTTGTGGTCGAGCCTGAGGCGTGAGGATCAGTTTCATAATCCTCAGCCGGCGTCTTCCACAGTGTTCATCCATTTGAGCCTCTGACCTCGCCTGTGCTGCATCAAGTTCCCCTCAGACTGAATCCTCACACTGTTCTCCACATCCACTCATTTAAAATCATCTGTAGGAAATATCATAAGTTGCTTTCTTTTTTTGTTTATCTTTGATTGAACTGCAAATTTATTACTCTGGTTTGAAAGCAAATTATGATCTTCACATTATGCTCCTCGATGCCATGTAGGTCAGTGGAGAAGAGGGCAAACAGGGAGATGTTTCAGAGCTCTGTTTGCACAGTAGACAGTTTTCATTCCTGTACCCTGGCTTCTCTCTCTCTCTCTCTCTCTCTCTCATTTGCTTTCCCTCCCTCTCTCCCTCTCTATCTCTTGTTCCCTGAGGAGCCCAGCTGGGAGAGGCAGATAAACACACGGGGGCGCGGGGCTTAGCACCCACCCTCCTTCCACAATGCCACGCTCTCCTGTTCAAAGGGCCCAGCCAGAAATGAGAGGGGCTAAACCCGAGTCGAAAATCACAGGGAGAGGAGGCAGCTGCAGGAGAGAGCGAGTATATATACATACAGAGAGAGAGAGAGCGAGAGGGGGGAGAGGGAAGGAGATAGATGTTTATCTGAGGCTGTTTGTGATAATTAGGAGGGAGTATTTATTCTGGTCACTTGTCCTCTACCATTTGTTTGTTCAGAAAAGCACGTGCTACAGTCTGCATGTACAGTATTTATCAGATCTTTTAGCTGCATATTTGAATTAGTGAAGTGTGTGTGTAGACGTATGAACACATTTCTGGTGGTTGTTTGTGGCCAACCAAATGATCTGAGCTGACCTCATCCACGCAGCCAAATCGAGCTTAGTCCTTTGTGGCCCAGATTAGCCTCACAAAGCATGACCAAGTATTGTGCGACTATGCCCCTGTGAGCAGTTTTCAATGTTCAACAGTGGCGAATAACAGATACTTAGCCTAAATGTGAAGACAAGAGCTACAGCAAAGTTAGGATAATAGACAATGATGCCTTTTCATAAGTGCTGGAATCTCTTTGTTTGTGTACATGTGGGTCAGGATTTATCTGCTGTCACGTTACAATCAAACTGTCAATCAGTTCTCAAAAAACTCAGTTGTTAGGAAAATCTAATTTCAACTCAATATCATCTCCCTTCACTGTGCTATAGTAATCTCAGTCTCAGTCTCTTTGCATGCAGCAGTTAAAATAATAATTTAAAAAAAATGTACATCTCATCTTGGTGTAGTGTAGGGTTAGCTGTGCTCTCTGTAATGAAAGTGAAGCAGTTAAACAAGTGGATAATCATTAAACAGATTTATTCCAGCTGATGCTGCATTCTTTGTCTAAATGAATATTTATTTAATAATACTTGTGTACACACTGGGAGCCAATTTCAGCCATCTCAGCTTGACTACTGAAACTCACTGAGGTTGTAACCAGCTGGAAACGCCTTACTTCTGACTCTTAGCAAAAGACACCTGTACGGACAGAAGCCCTGGACCTGCAGAGTAGCTGTAGCCTCTACGGAGCTGTATATTTTGGGTCAATTTTTTTCAGTCGCACACACAAAACTTCAACACTTCATGTCATTAAAACTGCTTATGACTTTTGGAGCAAAGTGGAGCAAGAAGAGCTAATTATCCCTCTTCTGTTTGTCACATGAGGCAAGCAAAGCCGTGGCAAAACTTCTCTGCATGCAGCTTCATAATGATGTCTCTTTGGGCCAGATTGTTGCTGGAGGCAGCAACTTAATTTCATTACAGCAGTGGCAGGGACTGTATGTGTAGGACATGAGAGCATACAGTGTATATTGTTTAATATACTTTAACTTACACAATAAAAATGCATTTTTCTCATAATGTTGAGACAGCAAGAATGGTGTTATGACACTCTTGTCATATGAGGGTTAGTGTTTTACGTGCCGTGGTGTTGGGTTGTGCGTGCTGGTGCGCCCCCTGCCCTCCCCCTCTTCTCCTACAGGTGGCTCAGCACGGCTGTCCCTGGCTCCCAATTGACAGCCGGAGTTGAAAGGCGGAGTGGGGGAGGCTGGCCATTCGTCTCCTTGAGAGAGAGAGCTGCATGGAGCTGTAGATGTCTTTAACTCTGATAGTGATCTTCTTCTTAGGATTATCTTGCTTCTCTGTTATTGTTAGTTTGTGTTATCCAGTGCTGCTGTCGTAGCCTGATAAAGAAGACTAAATCAACTGTATTAGCATCCGATGTGTGAGGGAGAGCAATCACCATGTTTCTGAGTTATCAGGTTCAACTTGAGCGAATGCACATTTCATTTGTCTGCTGTCAGTAATGTGTTCTATCATTATAACTATACTATATACTGTACTGTAACTGTATTGAGCTTCTTGTTAGGGTGCTGTTTCTTCTGCTTTCCATAATATATTGGATTCATGATTCCTTTCATTAATCTTTCCCATCATGTAATATAATTTACAATGCTTATCAGTGGTACCTATACATAATACTACTTTATACTACAACTACTTTATACTGTACCTGTAAACAACATTAAAATGCTATTTACAGGTCAAATTAACCCTCGCTGCAGCCAATTTGTTGCACCCCCTAGTTTCACTGTAGGGACATTCAGTATGTATTATTTGCGGTCCAAGCAGAAACACGTGTGGTGGTGAAGCCATCATCCGGTGACTGTGGAGGGCGCACAAGCAGGGATGTCTTCCTCCAGACTCTAAGACTCTGTTCATCCCAATTCAGCTCAGCCCACACACTCACTGCAGCTATTGTAGACCCTGTGCTGACGGGGCCAAAATGCTATGAGTTGGTGTTGAATTGGCTTCACAGCAGAGAAATTGTGGAGATGTCTGTAAGCAAAGTGTTTGAATGGATCAGGGACTGCTGATACTCACTGTTTTTCTACTGGGGCTTGGTGGTAGAAATTCATCCCTTTTTCTTGTTTTTTGACGTGTAAAACTCTTCATGCAATAATTGATACTTCTAAAGTCATTGTATTTGTCAATTAATAACTTATCAAAGCTGCACTTGTTGATTTTTATATTAATGTTTGATGATCAAATTATCATGTGCAAAGTGAGGTGTTGCTCATAGTGACAAACCCACAGAGAATTATCAATGAACTCTGCAGTTCACCCCAGCTATACAAAGTGTTTTAGCCTCTTTCAGCTCATTGTTTTGGTTTCTGGGCCAGCAACTTTACTGTTTGGGTTCACTCCACCATTCTCATCTGTGTTGTTTGTGGCAGCAGTAGACTGATGTTTTCAGCAATCCTGTCCAGAACAGGAGACAGAAAGTCAGCAGCTACCTGGTGAACATGGTCAAACATTTAGCAACTAAAGAGCCAGTTGGTGAAGAGCAAAACGGAAGAAAAAGGAGAATGAATACTGGGCTTATGTTTGTCAGGTGGATAGAAACATGTTAATGTTGCTCTGTGACTGCTGGATGTGTCAATAGGCAACTGTTAACGCACCATAACAACTTTATATGGTGATGATATGCCAGTGTTGTGTTTAAAGCATGTTCTGCTGCCCCCAAGTGGTCAAAAGTCAATTAACACAACTGTGACACATTCATCTGTGTGTTGAAGTTCTGCAAAACAAATGAGCACATTTACCATGGTTGGACACATCCTCTATGATCCACTTTAGAGACGTTTAGATTGGTTTATTAGGTTTTACCTGTCTTGATTGACAGTGTCAGTAAAGTCTGTTCAGAACCACATTTGCATACTCATCAGCATAAGCCCTGTGTTATCACACCAGTTCACATGAACAGCAACTCCACCATCTTTACTGGAGTTCAGACATCCTTTCAGTTACCTCACTAGTGCATAGTAATAATCTGTGTAAAATTGCAGATTTCAGATGGGCTTAAAGTCTCTAAACAGAATGCAAAGTTTAAAAAACAGTAGTGTGAAATGCAGCAAGCAGCATCAAGAAAGTGACTATATCTTTAACTAAACTTTCTCTCAGGCTTTTAGAAAACTGAAACTGACTCCATTGCAAAAATGAGTGTGTCTAGTAAAAACCAGTGGGATTAATACTGTGCTCCTACATCAGTGTACTGCAAAGTAAAGCACTGTCTCCTGATTCATGCTCTAGGTGGCAACCACAGAACAAACTCATTCCCAGTCTTTTCTAGGCCCTATCTCCTCCATGCTGATCAGCCAACTCAGTGTCTACTCTACTGACAAGCCAGCAAATGTCCAAGCCAAGAGCCGACACCGTTCTCTGATAATTTGATCAGAGTTGATGCAGCATGTCGTTCTCACAGTGGTTCTCTTTGTAAGAGTATGTTGAAGCAGATACTGAGAGGCTGAGAGAGAAAGCCTTGTCGCGAGTGGTTGTGTGTGTGACTGTGTGTACATGCAAATACGGTGTTTGGCCTGGATTATGTATACAAATGTGCTTTTCATCAAGTCATCTATTGCCTCAGTTCAAACCAGTTTGTACTGTAGGGTCATCTCCACAGCAGGCATCTGATTTTCCTCTTTTATTTCTTTGTGCAGCTTTTTGCCATTTTTGCCTTCGCGACATGTGGGGGCTACTCGGGGCAGCTGCGGGTTAGCGTGGACTGCGTGGAGAAGGGCAGCAGCAACCTCAGCATCGGCATCGACTTTGCTTATCCTTTCAGGTGAGTGGGGTTCATTCATAGTCTCGAAGTCTGATGGCAGGAGTATGAACCTGTGTATACTCTGATGCTAACGCAGTACCACCATGGGACACCGTGTAGGAAACTTAATGAATTCAAAAATAATGTGTGTGGGTGTGTGTGGGAGCATTTCTTTAAAAGCGAGCAGTTCTCATGAAGTAATTAGTCAATGCTGTGATCACTGGAAAATAAATCACATTCCCACTTCACTGTGTTGGGGTACATGCAGAAATCACAAAAACGGATATTCCAGAGCCACCTCAGATAAAACTTAAGCTATCTGTATTGGTAGACACCATTTAGGAATAAATAAGAAAATGTGTTTTTTACTGTGACTCTAAGTGACTCTTAAACTCAAACTCATTCAATCCCCTGAATCTGAGTTAGGGAACTGAATTCCAGTGGATGTAATTCCTTTCAGCTGCAGTCTGTTAAGTAAATAATTAAATTATCAACCTAATGGTATCATCTGCAAACATCCTGTGACTACAGTATAATGGCTTACCAATCTTTACCAACTGCTACAGGTAGTACGCTAGGTCAGCACATATCACAGAATCACATCTTATTCCTGTAACGCACACAAACCACATGATTGCAATATTGTTCTTTTACAACTATTGAATTTCCTTCCTCCAGTTGTCAGAGTTTGCTGAACCCATAGGCTGAACCACATAAGAACAATAAACCACTGTATAAACCAGTGTGTCATCAGTTACCAGGGCCTACTTTGGCAACTCCTGTACCTTTCTCTTTGTGTGCCAGGTTGTACCAGGTGTCGTTTGAAGCACCCGCGTGTGAGGGCATGAGGAGGGAGCGCGTCTTCCTCATTGGAGACTATTCATCTTCCGCAGAGTTCTTCGTCACCATTGCCGTCTTTGCCTTCCTGTATTCCCTGATGGCCACCATCGTCTACATCTTTTTCCAGAACAAATACCGTGAAAACAGTCGAGCCCCGCTCATTGTGAGTATCGCGGCCACTGAACTGGGACTTTTTTGTACCATTACCATTAAATTCTTTTATCTTTCTGTTTGACATCTTGTGTCCACACTGCCAAAGGAATCATAATGCCAGATATAAAGCCACATTATCAAAAATCTGTACAAAACAAACCCCAAAGTAATGTTTCTGTCATATTTCTATTAATGTCTGAACTGTTTGTCTCATCTCTTGTCGGTACCATCAGGACTTCGTAGTGACCGTGGTGTTCTCCTTCATGTGGCTGGTCAGTTCCTCTGCTTGGGCAAAAGCTCTGTCTGATGTGAAAGTGGCCACTGATCCTGATGAGGTGCAGCTCCTCATCTCTGCCTGCAAAGTCCAGACCAACAAGTGTGGCTCTGTGCACGGATCGCGCTGGTCCGGACTCAACACCTCAGTGGTAGGTTTGCAGGATGTGCGTTCCAGACAGTGGGAATTAATGAGTAAATGAATTACAATAGGCTACAATTTTCAGATATGAATGAAATATGAACTCAAAAAAAGCTACATATTTTATGAATTATGAATGATATGAGAATGATCTGTTAAGAAGAGTAAAATAGCGCCTAGAAGAATCAAAATAAAGATCCAGACATACAAGAACATGAGTCTGTAAGGTTGACTAAAATTTCTAATCTGCCCATGTTTCATATCGCTATTCCTTGTCTTTCTCTTCAGGCTTTTGGGTTTCTCAACTTTGTTCTATGGGCTGGAAACATCTGGTTTGTCTTTAAGGAGACCGGTTGGCACAAGGGTGCTTCTAGGTTGGCAGGCGGGCCGTCTGAGAAACAGGCCAGCACCTTTGACCAGCAGCCCTACAACCAGGGAAGCTTTGACCAGTCAGGGAGCTCTAACACCCAGGGAAACCTCGGCCCGCCGTCTGAGTACAGCCAGGTGGGAGGGCCCACCTCATACACCAATCAAATGTAGCCGTGCCTTTTCGTTTCATGAGTGGCATTTCTGCATTTCAAACCAGGGCAATCAGAGGGTGATAGGAAAGTCGAGTTAACTTTCCCTGTCTGCTCAGTTTATCATCAATCTGTAAGTGCAAAAACAACAAAAACAAAAAAGATGGTGTCAAAGGTGTTAAAGTGCACCCACTGTAAATACAAGTATTGTTGGGTATTGTACAAAATGATTAGATATAGTCTTTTACTCCTTCTGTTTCAGAGGTGTTTGCTGAATGTTGTATTTCTTGTAGTTGGAAAAGCATTCGTGACAGTTTCTCTCTCTGTGTTTGGTCGTTGACATTCACCGTTTGACTGGATGTCTTTTTCAAACTGGTTTGAACTTTGTGGTGGAAGGAAAAAGTGCTCTATGTTTGTATCATTCTTCACGTTTTCAAGTGCATGATGTTGTATGTGTGCTAATATGCGCTCTGTGACACTAGTAAAAAACAACAACATGCATTTTATCTCTGAAAGTTTACAAATTCACACTGAGTCATTACTCAAAGTTTATTTTGATCAGTATTATTACTTTTTTTTAGTATTTTGATAATGGGTATTTCTAATTCAGGTATAGATTCAGAAAATGATTTAGGGACAGTTCTCCGTTACATTTGTTACAAACACATTTCAGCATGTCTGACATTGGTTTTTGATAACGTCAGAAAGACAAAAAGAAACCTAAAGCAATAACTGCATAGTGAAAAATACACTATACAGGGTTTGTGAACAAACAAAGTACAGTGCAGCGTGTTATTTGTTTTCATGGTTTTCATTTTTTTAGTTGCATCTGCTATCACATCTCATTTTATTTGAATAATGAGAAGAGGGAGATTGTCTCCCTCGTTGTTTACAAGTGGCAGCTCTCGCTACAGATTACTGTGACTGTTTTCCATGCTCTCGTCAGACGACTGGAAAATTATAAACATAAGTTATACCTCTTCAAAGCATGTCCAGAGTATCCATTTACACATTTAAAGCCCAGCAAAAAAGCACATCAGTACCAGAGTGATAATAGAAGAATAGTGAATAGTGGGTTCATCTGTACATAGTTAATACTGAGCTTTTGTTTACTTCAAAATCACCATTCAGGTTTGTACAACTTTGAAAAAAAAATATGTGCATTTCATGTTAAAAATAATGATCAAAGTATAATGCTTGGTTTGTTTACATTAATATGACTCGTGCAACCCCGTTTTTTGACCTCCTAAGCATGTGGCTTGCAACAGTGTAATAAAGCAGACTGAACATCCTTGTATGTATAAAAGTCTGACGTCCATGGTAAACGTGTACTGGTCTATAAACTGAGTGTGGATCATGTTTTACAGGGATTCATGCTAAAGATGCACAAATCTGGCCATAAATGACACAAATTCATGTATCTGCGCTGATCTTTTTGTCTGGTTGTCTTCTGACCTTTGACCTGCTGCCTTTGTCTCCATGGAAACAGGGATGCTTCATTTGTCCACAAGAGTCTGTCAGGTACGATGTGAAGCACAGAGTGAAAGGTTGAATCGTTTGCTCTTTCTGTTGGTCATCAGAAACAGTAATGTGCAGTATTTTCGAGACAATACAAATATTACGTTCACAACCTTGTCAGTGTCACAGCTGACTCATGGAGATAACAAGCTTTGCTGTTGCATGTCTTCTCCCTAAAGACATGTGAGGAAAACTGCAGATGTCTCAGTTTTGTCAGATTAGCTTGTCGGTAATAACATGGGTCAGATGTGCTGCCTTCAGATTAGAGACGGATACTCTCAAGGGAAAATAACATTTTTGTTTGTTGTGGGAAAGAACCACGTGCAAGTGGAAATATTATATTCCTCACTACCACACGGATAAACTGTACTAAAGTGTACACTGACAAATACACTGTGTACTGAGATGTAGAGGCCCGAAGATCTACACAGTGTTTCCCTTATACAGAATTAATTTGTAGTTTATAACCAGCGCTAAACATAAAGTTCTAAACATATAAAATATATCTTTTTTTTGTTTGTTGTTGTAGTAGTAATAATAATAGTGGTATAGTGTACAAAAGAACTGCCTGAAGAAACAGAAACAGAAACTAAATTCCCTCCAGTCTGTAGTGACTGCTCCCTTCAGAGCAAGACAGCATCTAAATGTATTGTAATATACAGTGTACTAATAACTGAGAGGCAGGAATGAGGAGATTTGTTTTACATTTAGAAATTTGTAGAGGTGCTTAACCCTGTCACAGGATACAGGCTGGGAACTTGTTGTCACAATTTTGTTTTATAACTGCTCTTTGAAACATGAAGAGGATACTTTAGTTAGAAATTTGAGGTATTCTAATTAAAACAGATGCTTTTTTCAAAAGGGTCAAGTATTTAAAAAGGTGTTAGTGGGAATGATGGCCCCATCTTACTGGTAAATGTGGTTTTTTTTTCACAGTGACTTTAATTATATAAAACTAGATTAACTAGAATTACTGCCTGGCAGATATGCCTCTGCCAACCAGTTAGGTTGCAGGAAATATGGTCATAATCTCCCTTTGACCATTTGGATATAAAATGTCATCATTTTATCACCTTATCATGTTACACATTTGTGTTAAATTGAGTCATGAAGTGCTCAGTAACCTTGACCTTTGACCACCACATTCGAATTGGTTTATCGTTGGGTCCAAGTGAACGTTTCATATTTCTCATGGCGTTTGTGAGATATCAGGTTCAGGAGAATCGGACGCACAAACTGAAAACATAATGCCTTGAGCATCATCCACTTATTGAACATGATATCTTCGATAATAGGCCCTGACCTTACCCTATATAGCTGAATGACATCTGGGCCAACTGTTTCACAGTCTGTATATGTTTCCATAACATAGTTGCTATCATAGCTCATAATTGGACATCTGTAATGCTTTGATAGATCTTTCCACCTTACATTATGCACACTCCTACATTTAACTACCTTTACCTACATCACCTATATCTGCATGTTCTACTCTGCTCCCATCTGTAGGCAAATACAAGTTAACTAACCAGGTGTGCTCCTTCACATGTGATTTTATATTAATCATGGAGTCTGTGCAGTGAATGAGCCAACACCACAGCAACAAGTGTCAAACATGGGTTTGACTATGTGATAGGACTTATTGTGGCTATCAAGTTAAATCTGGACTCGTGTTTGTTGTTGTACAAGCCACGTTTTCTATCATCCTATCCTCCGTCAAAACTGTATCCCTGAAACAAAGTGCCCTATGGTGTCTACACAATTTAAATGTGTGGACCTCAGAGCTAAAGGAGTTTCCAGATTTGCCTGTGCGCAGTTAATTGGCATCATCCAACCCCTGTGGGAGATCAAGTGCCTAGCGGATAATGGACCTACAGGGAACCAGAGAAGGAGTGGAAGCTTGCAAGAAGTACCATGGCTACAACGTATGTATTTTGAAAAAAATTTTTTGTCTGCAAATGAATTCACTTCTTGTAGACAAGTTCACTTTATGCTTTATGCTGATGTTTATGATAGTGTCTGTAATAATGTTTTTTTTCTTTCCTTTTTCTTATGTTAATATTACACAGTTTTCATAGACTAATTACACACGGACTATTGCAAAACATTATAACAGGAAATTAAAAGAACTCATGACTATGACTTATTCAGTTATGAATGTGAGTATCTAGTATATTGTTTCATTTTGCTCATAATAGTAGACATGTTATGTTTGTTTTTAGGACAAGCTGAATAATATTAAGTACATGTGGAACACATTTAGAAATGCAGGACATTTAAAGTGGTTTAAACAGCCACTGCCTCTATAGATGTTGTCTGCTATGAATTATAAAAAGCTGTTATTATTGTATAACATGAAGGAAATACTCACAGTCATTTGTGTACACCTGCGTCAAGAACAGAGTCTAAAAGCTCAATTTGAAAATGCTTCACTTTGAACACTGAACCTGAAGCTTTGATGAAGGTTTAATGAGCGCATTGAGAGTGAACCAAACTGTAAAGCTGCAGTCCATAAAACCAAACGTTCAGACTGCAACTCCACCTGAGGAGGAGCTGCGATAGTGGACTTAAACTTGGAAGCAAAGAGGAAATGCAGATTCCAAACAAGGCATACAGAGCAGTGTGGGAGTGGAGAGGTTTTTTTTGCCTACTTTCAATGTTTCCCTCAGGTTTGGGAACTGTGACAATCTTTAATATGTGTGTCAGACGCCATAACAGGGTATATGTTGAGGGAAAATCATAAATGCCCAGAGCCAGCTGGGCCTCAGGGTCTTGTCAGTGGTGAGCAACAGTATCATATCACATCTGGTTTTTCATTTTTAACATGTCCATTAGTGCAGCTTTAAAATATCTCTTAACACATAAACACGCACCCCTCACTGTATGTTGGAAGTTTACTGTACTGTTTCACTCTTCCAACACTAATGTAGCTTCATCATCTGATCCTGAAATTGGCCTGTAGCAGTTTTATACATGATTTGACCATTTTGTTCAACTTTCAGTTCTGTGTGTTTTACTTTTGTTCATCTTCTCCTTTGTTGAAATATTCAGATGTGAGGGATGCATGAGATATGAATGGATATACAGTTAAGTAATTGCTGCTACTATGGTGATGACTGTCCTTTTGCAGTCTTGTTGGCAATAACATGATGCTAGTCATCATCCTCACTTGAAATAAGCGAATTATAGAAAGTGAGTCTATAATTTGCATGTCGACTACGTGAGAATCCAAACATGTCCCCATCACTTTAAATGCATTACAACAAATCTTATATCTGTTTTTGCTGTTAAGATAAAAAAAAAGACCATTTCAGCTAGTTTATAAATGTTTATCTATGCTGTTTCCTGGACAAATGAATTATGAGCTGTATTATGAAATATACTGCAGTCAGCATACTAATATAGTCTCTGACAATCCATGATTTCCAGCAGCATGACACAGTGTGTAAACAGTCACAATGGTGGAGTGTAATCCATTTTGTCCTCTACATGGATCTTTAGATGTGTGTTTAAGTTGCTCTTCCTTTTGAAGCTTTTCCCACACACCATGCAAAGATGGGGTCTCTCCCCTGTGTGTGTCACCATGTGCGTCTCCATGTCGCCTTTCCGGTTGAAGCGGCGACCACAGTCGGAGCACTGGTACGGTCGTTCCCCCGTGTGGATCCTCATGTGCAAAGTCAAAGCTCCCCTCTGCCTGAAGTTCACACCACATTCCTTACACTGGTACGGCTTCTCACCCGTGTGGATTCTCACGTGGTCTTTCAAATGGCTCGACTCTTTAAAACGTTTCGCACACATGGGACAAGTGTGTCTCCTCTCCCTGGTGAGATTGTTCACATCTTCCTCCACCCCAATACTCTCTCCGTCCTCGCTGCACAAGATGGAGTTTTTCCTCTTCTTTCTTGTTTCTGTAGGTACGAGCGCCTTAATCCATTCTCCGTTCACCACACCATCTCTATTCTGACCATATTCACAGTGATTTAGGAAGTAGAAGGGTTGAGATGCTCTGGTCAGTCTGAACAATTTGCAGCCTTTTCCATCAGCGTCTCTTCTCTGTTCCTCTGCTTTGTGAAATGTTTTGTTGCTCATAATCTGGCCGTGGGTCAGGCTACAAGAACGAGGCTCATCATAATCACTTTTCTCTGACTGAAGATAGAGTTCATACTCATGGTCTGTTTCTCCCCGAGGACTAGATGGTGTAAACTTTTCCACTTTGATCTGAGGGGGATCGGGGTCATCATGGTCCTGACAGAGGCTCCAGTCTTGTTCAGTGTACTGCTGCTCATCAGGCCCATCCTGCTCATGATGAGTGATTTCAAGTGGATCTACAAGGAAGAAGGTGTGAAAATATTCTAAATTTTGCAGATAATGCACAGTTTTTAGTGTTGCGTCTGCTGTAGCACACGGGATGAACACAAAAACTAGAAACTTTGACCCAGTCTTCTCCTCACCTTTCAGGGTTTCTCGTCGCAGTCCAGAAGACTCTGGATTTCTTCCACTGGGGACCTCAGCCTCCCTGGTTGGTGCAGATGTTATAAACTCATCAGCATCAGGCTCAGCTTTGATATCTGCTCTCTGTTCAACAGTTAATATTCTGTAGAGGTGTGAGTGTGGCTCCTTGTCACCTTCTCTTTTCATAAGCTCAGGAGACGCCTCCTTATCACAGACCTGATGAGCTTCTGAATGACATGAGAAACAGAGAGACTGGGCATCAAAATGTACTCTAGATTCACATTCAAATCTAAAATGAATCATGTTCATATTGTTTTATGTCATATTTGTTTATGAAACATCCTTATAAAATAACTGTTACTGTGACCCACAATTTGACAATATCACAAAACCTGAAGTGGGCTGCAGCCTCATCAGGGAAGCTGCAACTCCTCATCTTTGATTATCAAACGCTAAATAACAAACGATGAGTCTCAGCCTTGTTTATCGCCGAGTGAGAGCATTTCATCCACACAACCTGATCTGTGTAATCTGACTTCATGCCGCAGCAGCAGTGATCGCAGGTGATCTATCTCCTGCTTGGATCGGCCGATCTCTTCCTGGTGCTCGGTCAACGTTTTCTCCACCGCCCCGAAGATCTCCACAGCCGCCGCCGTCAGCCGCTCACAGATGAAGGCGTTCAGATGCTGCAGAGTGCCCATGTCTGTTCGCTCTCTGGTTTGGCCTTTTCTTAACACATCTCTGGGCGTGACTTCCCTGCTGTGAACGCTGTCAGTCAGTGGTGATTTTTAAAAGGCCGATTTATAGTTTGCTCCTGCTGATCACACACAGGAGGCTGAGGCTGTTCTCAGTTCTGCGTTCACTTCAGGTGCTCACGGAAATATTGGCACTGGCTTGTAGGCCACCCGTAGAAAAAGCGGTTTGACTCATAGACTGTATATTTGACTGTTAGGAAAGCACCAACTTGCATTATCAAGTTTTTTTTCTTTTATTCCACAGCATTTAGACACGTTAATAGATGTCAAATGAAAAGCCTAAGTCATTGTTTGATACCTCTAGTAAATTTGTGCTTCTCACGTGTTACCATTGCATTAGTACGGAGCCCCTAAAGTCCCAAAGGGTCATGTTTTTTTCATATTGTGCGCACAAGTTCATTGTTATCTTTGTCGTATTTTTTAGTCCTGTCCAGCTCTTTCACATCAAACTAGGAAAAACAATTTCTAGTGAATGAAGCCTTGTTGAAACAGGAAATGCTCTCTCCATTTCCACAAAGTTGGTTGCATACACATTGTCTAAAATATAGTGTATATAGTGTATGCTGTAGCATTAAGATTGAATTCATTTGAACTAAAGGGCGTAGGCTATAGCCCAAACCATAAAAAGCCCCAAAGCAAACGTAGACAAAAGTATGTGGACAGGAGTGTATTATGACTTTAGGAAATTTTTTTCTAGTGGACACAGAGGTGAATCCATTAAAGACAAATTCTTCCAAATTAGAAATACCGATGAGAGCCATGAATGCTGTATCTATATTCAGGAAGGCAAACACAGGTACTTCAACAAAAATGTATTGAACAATTTACATGGTTATGGTATAGCTATATATGAGCTACCATTGCCCGACAACTGGGTGATTTACAGCGTCATCGACAGGAACATCACCATTTATCAACCACATGTTAACTTCATCAATGAATTAATTGACACTCAGCATCTTGGCTTTATAACATAGTTCATGTTTTTCAGCTTCTTCACCCGGCAGCAAACGACCTGCATATTTTGTGCTGTAAGCATTAAATAAACCCTTTATAAACACACGCGCGCGCGCACGCACCATTCATACAGTACATACATACAGTATATATTATAACGTATATAGCAGTATAGCAAAGTATACAGTATCTCTCTCTCTCGCTCTCTTACTCGCAAAAAGTAAAGGGGGATTAATTGTTGCTGAGCACACAGAGTGGATGCTGTGTAGTGTTGTTAGGGAAGGGTTTTCAGTAGTTTGTGTTTCCGTAAAAAGAAACCAAAACCTTCAAGATGATCCGTGGAAATGCATCAATCTGTTACACTTTAAGAGGGCAACAGGCGAAATTCGTGTGTGTGTGTGTGTGTGTGTGTGTGTGTGTGTGTGAGTGTGTGTGTGTGTGTATATATATATATATTATGTATAAATCAAGTCTTTGCATCAAATTTCTTTTTTCATTATAGTACATTTTTGGATATACCATGTTCTAAATAAAGCTCCACCGTCTTCCATCGGCTTGTAAATACGTTTCAACATGGTGACAGTACAGTACAAATATCTGCTGAGATTTAAAGATGGCCTGGATGTTGAATAAAACCTCAAAATTAATACTCAACATTTGTTACATGATGTCATGCTTTATTCTTGAAATTGCGTCAAAGAGAAATGAAAGTCAAGGAAACAAAACCCAGACTAAGTTTCGGTTTCCCTCTATGTTTTCATGACTGTGCTGTCCTGTATTTGCAACCTATGCACACACTGCGCTCTCTCTGCGAACGGTCAGGTTATCAGCAACGGGAGATACAAGAGACAAGAAGTCTTCACCATGAACACTCTGAACCAACAGTATGAGGAGAAGGTGCGTCCCTGCATTGACCTCATTGACTCTCTTCGCTCTCTGGGCGTAGAGAGGGACTTGGCTCTACCTGCTATCGCCGTAATAGGAGACCAAAGCTCCGGGAAGAGCTCAGTGTTGGAGGCGCTGTCAGGGGTGGCTCTGCCAAGAGGAAGTGGTAGGTCTTTTGCTTTTGACCTAAGAGCTAATATATATATATATATATATATATCAACAGTGGTTTGTTACATTGCATTACTCAATTAAAATGTATGATATACAAAAATCCGCTTCTAGTGTTTTCATCACGATCATCTTTATGTATGTAATTTCTTATCTCTCTCTCTCTCTCTCTCTCTCTCTCTCTCTCTCTCTCTCTCTCTCTCACTCGCAAAAAGTAAAGGGGAATTATTTGTTGCTTAGCACACAGAGTGGATGCTGTGTAGTTTTGTTATGAAAGGGTTTTCGATAGTTTGTGTTTCCGTAAAAAGAATTCCAAAATCTTTATGATGATCCGTGGAGATTCATCAATCTGTTACACTTTAAGAGGAAAACAGGCGAGATTCGTGAAAAACTCTCAAATTCAAATTAAACATCTCAAGTTGATCCAAGAAATTTAAACCTAAATGATAGTAAAAGGTAAACAATATATATATATATATTATACATTGCAATATACAGTGTTCCTTTAAAGCATGCACCCAATTTCAATTTCAAAGCTGTCACTTTCAGGCTTTCTCTTTTTACCCATATTTGTAGGGTATTACAAAGTGGACAACTTGTATCTAACCGATAATATGGTCTTACCTTGTATTCTTACTGAGGGCAGAACTAGCGGTCATATACAGTATAGCAAATTAAATTTACTTTAATTTGTGTTATTATGGTTCTTTTGAATAAAAAAATACTACATAAAAAACTTAACTCTTTTGTAGGAATAGAGGCAGGTTTGTTCCAATTAGCAAACTACTTTGTCACAATAAATATTGTAATAAATGTGGCAAAGACTGCAAATAAGTCAGCAGAGTTGTCAAGTAACCACAAAATGGGAGAGAGAAAATAGGGCAATCTTTGTTAACACAGTGATCATTCAAAATTCATAGTGCTATATGAATAATCCACTGCTATACTACTAGTACTACTACTACTAATGATAATAATAATAATAATAATAATAATAATAATAATAATAATAATGACAATAATAATGTTTTATTTATAAAGCACACTTCACATTATAGGTCTAAATGTACTTTTCATGCCATACGTGCATTGAACACAAAATAACTGCACACTTGTTACTTGCCTTATTTTACATGATTTGCTCTCTGGTATTTATTTATTTAACCTATCTGCTGCTACCTGCTCATCCACACTCTTGTATGTTGTACATGTTACATGTTTTTAATGGCGTGTTATTGTACATTGGGCGAGATATACAAATTTCCACTAAGGTGGACAATAAAGTCAATCAGTTAATCAATTAAGGAGCAAAGAGCAGGAATAGAATCAATCAATGAATTAACCTCCACAGCTTACAATACATAAATAACATGAACTATTGTTCATAAATATCAGTAATGTTAAAATCTGCATGAATCACTTGTTATTTGGCCCATCATCTATCCATGATCTAATAATGTCACCAATTACAATGAATTTCACATTTTCCTCTGTGTTTCATTATTCACTCTTTCATAATTCAGGCATCGTGACAAGATGTCCTCTCGAACTGAAGATGAAGAGAAAAAACAAAGGAGAGGAGTGGTGCGGAAAGATAAAATACCGGGGCCAGGATGAGGAAATTATAAAAGGCCCTGCAGATGTGGAGAAAAAGATTCGTGAAGGTACAGTATGCAGCATTCGTGAGTTTAGTTTTATTCATTTTTCAGTGATCAGCATGTCTGTCCTTTCTTATCATCATGTACTGTATCACATTCTCTCTCTCCAGCTCAGGATAAAATGGCTGGGGTCGGTGTTGGGATCAGTGATGACCTGATCAGTCTGGAGATCGCCTCTCCTGATGTTCCAGACCTGACACTCATTGACCTGCCCGGCATCGCCAGGGTGGCTGTAAAGGGACAACCAGAGAACATTGGTGATCAGGTATGCTGCTTCAGCTCTCAGAACTTTATTATTCTTTTTTCAGATAAGGACAGAGAGAGAGTGATAGATAGATAAAACTGACCCACTGATAAAACATATGCGGACTTCAAAGGACCTGAGCTTCCTGAGGAAAAAGAGCCGACTCTGGCATCTGTGTTCAGGGACCACTTTAGAACCACTCGTTTAACGCGTCAGTTCATAGCAGGATACCTCAGAAAATTTGCTGTGGTTGTTCATGCAGCTGAAATAACAAACCACACCCAGGCCCTGACCTTTCCTCAACTGCTGCAGTTTGGTTAAACCCGGGGTTTTCAATTGCGATTTGGCACAACATGCTTTGAGTTTTGGAATTACAGCCATCATAATTTTGAGGCTTAGACAGGAAGTATTACATTACCATGGAATCATTTTATCTTTAAAAAAAAAAGAAAAAAAAGTCAGTTTTAGATTATGATGACATCTTGTACATACATGCTTCAGCTGCAACTCTAAAACCCCTTGATGCTGTCGACCACTCTTCAGGTCCAGGCCAGAGACGAAGTCTAGACCTCTTCACCAACACTTAACTTTCTACAAAACTACAACAACAAAAAAAGAAGTTACTGGAGTCCAATGCAATAGAATTTATTCTTTCACAAGAATAAAAGTGAGATCAGATCCCGATCTGAACTGAAGACAGAGAGCCTGTGCACAATCATATATAATCCTTTCCTAGGTGGGTTCTCCACCTATTTTCTAAAGTGAACCTATCACCACTTTGGGAGCAATGGTGTCCAGCCCCGTGTAGAATTCCCCAAACCAGGTCTGCCCGGGTAGCGTAGTAGGATGAGGTGTCCTGAAGCCCTTTGTCCACCTGTCCTAAGACTCCTGTGGCAAGGCGTGTAGTATGACCAGGCATCCAAGAGCCCCTCCACCACCCTAAACCTAAGGCCCTCGTCTATTCTCAACCTGGGCCTCCAACACCATTGCTCCCAGGGCATTCAGACCATTTAAAAAAATGTATTCCCTCCAGGTTCCGTTCTGTAACAATCTTACTTCAGTAAGGGCTGGTTCACATACAAATCTAACTGTAGCTATTCCATTGCATTATATACATTTAACATTCAGTATGTTTATAATGCATAGTATATTTTAGTGAAAATTTACTACAACAGTATTTGTTTATTTACAAAGCCCTTCTTGGACAATCTGCCATCATATATTACTTCCACATTAGTTTGGTCAGCTGGACCACATTACACCAGGACTAATGACTGGCTTACCCTCCATGTCCCTTGAGTCCATACTGAACTTGGAAGAACTGCTTTTGGCTTTTTTTCCACCATCCACCTGTAACTCACCATAAGCACTTGTTAGTACTTCTTGGTCATTTTAGATTCTTAATCTCTAACCTTTAACATGTGTTTGTATCTGTTTTAATTCATTCTTTTCATGACATTATTTATTAGTTGTATTTATATGTTTGTTTTAATTTGATGTCATTTTTCAACTGGTATTCTTATCTACTTTACATCATTGTAATGAGGGCTTTACCCTCAATGATCTTCGAGTTTAAATAAATACATATATTAAGTTTGGTGTGGGATACAACTTGAGCATCACTTTTTTCTATATATGTTTACATTTTGGCAAGTTGGCATCATTAAAAGTATGCAGAATTAGCTTTTAGTTTTAATTTTGAATATAATAAATTTTGGTTTAGGTTTCTGTTTGCAGTGTTCCCATGTTCTGATGTACAGACAATTATCACTTGATTCCTTTGATATCGAAAAACACGTAAAAACATGATGATTCTCTCTCTCTCTCTCTCTCTCTCTCTCTCTCTCGCTCTCTCTGCACATTATAATCATTAATGTGGCTTTAGATTTGTAGTCTTTTTCTAATATACGTTCATTATTTGATTTTGATAGTTGGAAAGTTTATAACATTATGCTTGATGTCATATGAATTGATACTTTCAGATAAAGAGACTGATCCAGAAGTTCATCACAAAACAAGAGACCATCAGTCTGGTGGTTGTTCCATGCAACGTGGACATAGCAACCACAGAGGCTTTGAAGATGGCACAGGAGGTGGATCCTGATGGAGAGAGGACTTTGGGTAAATAGATTTAATCTTAGAAAAGGTCCAACCAGCTCTTAGCTTGCTCTCTCTCTCTCACTGTCTCTCTTTCTCTCTCTCTCTCTTTCTGTCAGGTATCTTGACCAAGCCTGATCTGGTGGACAAAGGCACAGAAGAGACAGTGGTTGACATTGTCCATAATGAGGTCATTCACCTGAAGAAGGGCTACATGATTGTGAAGTGCAGGGGTCAGAAGGAGATCACAGAGAAGGTGTCTCTGACTAAAGCAATAGAAAGAGAGAGAATCTTCTTTACTGAACATGTGCATTTCCAGTAAGTTTTTGCTGAAAATGCAAAAATGATTTACAGTTTGGCAGGTTGTGCAGCATGTACATAGTAACTTTTTATATTTGCTGTAGGATTCTCTATGATGAAGGTTATGCCACTGTTCCTAAACTGGCGGAGAACCTCACCCTTGAGCTGGTGCATCACATCCAGGTGAATACTTTACCTGAATGATTCACTACAGATTATTTTGCCCACTTCAGATGTTAATGCTCTGACTTCCTGTGTGACTTGCAGAGATCTCTGCCACGACTGGGAGAGCAGATAGAAGAGAAACTAAAACAGACCCGAGAAGAGCTGGACAAATATGGCAGCGGACCCCCATCTGATGCAGTTGGGAGACTCGGTTACCTCATTGATGTGAGTTTACTAGACGGCACTTTCTACACTTAGGGTTACACAGAGAACACTGCTCCTCCTATCCAGTAGTGCATCCATAGTGATTTGAGCTTCTCAAATAAGTCCTTGCATTAGGATGTATGTTGATTATCATTTGCCCTGTTCTTTTATCTTATATTTTAGAGGGTGACAGGGTTTACACAGGATGTCATCAACCTCACCAAAGGGGAAGAACTAAGAGCTTCAGTCAGGTTCAATATATTTGCCACACTCAGGAAAGAGTTTTCAGTATGGAAAGAGACCATAAACGCCTCTGAACTAACATGTAAGTGCATTGACAACTTGGTCATAACATCACTTTTGTAACCTGATATGTAAACTCTTTAGTAAGACCTTTTTGCTGTAAAAAAAAAAAAAGCAACCTATTTTACATTTTCAAATACATAATGATGTATAACATTCATATTGCAGTCAACTGGAATATTGAGAGAGAGGTGGCTCAGTATGAACGAATGTACCGTGGAAGAGAACTGCCTGGTTTCATCAACTACAAGACCTTTGAGGACATGGTCAAGGAGCAGATCAAAAAGCTGGAAGAACCAGCCGTCAGGAAACTGAACGAAGTGGCAGGTATGTCATATCATGATGCTACAATGATTGCAGGCAATTTAAATATGTAATAGCCTACCTACCAGATATTGTATTGTTGGACTTATTGTACAATAATTGTACTCATTGATTTGTATGTTTTTTTTTAAGAAATTGTGAAGAGAGAGCTCATTAGATTGGCAGAGAGCAGCTTGGTTGGATTTCCTAACCTCATCAAGACAGCTAAGGTATCCTCTTCATTATCAGTTGCTACTGCATACGCATGACTTCATACTGTTGGAGGTTTTCTGACACATTTTGTATGTCCTTCAGATGAAGATTGAATCCATAAGGAGGGAGAAGGAAGCTGCAGCAGAGGCCATGCTGAGGACTCAGTTTGAGATGGAGATGATCGTTTACACGCAGGACTGCAGATACAGCAAGAAGTTAGGGAAGCGAAAGAGGGAAGAAGAACAGAATGTTGTGTCGTTCATAAATGGAACACAAACGAAGAAAAGCCCTGCAAGCATTAGTCAGAGTGGGGCCACACTGAAAGAGATGACGAAACACCTTAAATCCTATTACCAAGTAAGTGTCATTTACAGGCTGCACATTTTATTTTTGAGGTACGCAGCATTTAATACACATACACTGGTTTCCTAATGTTAACTGTAACAGAGGAAAGACAGACACAGACATATAAAAGCAGTTATTTTATTGTTGTACATGAACAGTGACAATGATCTTGAACAGCATAAAGTGACAATGAATTCATGAAGAACAGTTGTTATGTTGAAGTGGTACCCAAAATCACCAAAATCAAGAGCACTGTCATTCTCCCCTCCAAACTACAGATTGCGGGCCAGCGTCTGGCTGACCAGATCCCGCTGGTGATCCGCTACCAGCTGCTGCAGGAGTCAGCAGTCCAGCTGCAGAGGGAGATGCTGCAGATGCTTCAGGACAAGAAGAAAACCGAGTCCCTGCTTCAAGAGGACTCCAGCATAAAAACCCAGAGAAAAAACCTCAAGAAGCGCTTCGAGCGCCTGACAAAGGCACGCATTTTGTTGACTGAGTTCAGTATGAACATATATAACTTCAGCACAACACAACCGTAGGGCAACCCTTAAAACCAGAGGGGAGGTTGCAAAGTTGTTATAATTATGATCTATTACATTTCTTTATTTCTTTTCTTTGGAAATATTTATGTTTTTGACATAAGTAGTAATCAAGTAAAATAAAAAGAAGGACTCTTGTTTCATTATCACATTCAATCACATTTTCAGAGTTTATTTTTGTCATCATGGTCATGTTTCATAAATAATTCCACACTTTCAGAATGACATGCCATATATACAGTATATTGTGTGTGTTTTTTAATGTAATGCTATAACATGAAATGCTTTGTGGTTTTAAAGGGGAGGTGGGGGGTTCCATTATTTCTTGTTGTGTGGTTGGTGTGAAAGCAACTGAGCTAATAAACATGAGCTTATGGTGGTTGACATTTATTTATTTGTTCATCAAATGGGACCATACAGACATTGTTGCATACAGATAAGTAGTGCAACAGATGAAAGTTAAATAGATGTACTTGTTCAGGGGTGTCAAACTAAATCAGAGGGGGCCAAAATTAAGAACTGTGTCCAAGTCAAGGGCCAAACAAGGTCAATATTTATTGAAAAACAGACTTAGATTGATCATGTTTTTTCCTGTAGTAGGACAAGATGTATTATGTGAACAAGGTCTGCTGTGACACCAGACTTCTTTTTAACTCTTCTACCTTCTGGAGCCTAGTCCAGTTTACCTTTAATGTTAGTGAACAGATACTCTGCCTCCCACCTGTCTTGAAAGCCTCTGTTTTCAGAGTTTACCTTTCGTTTGGCCATTTCTTTTGGGGTCTAGCTTAAATCTGACTCAAAGTGACTGGATGAGCGTGGGATCATGACTATGTCAATGGGGGGGGGTTCTTGAGCTAGCACGCCTTAATTGACGTAGCAATGCGCCAGCTGTAGCAATGCAATCTGGGATTTGTAGATGTGTGTGTGAATGCTGTATACTGGCCGGGCAGTTCTGATAAACACAAGGTATTATCTCGCGGGCCACAGCTTTGAGTTTGACATGTATGTTCTAGTTGAAGCTAGTTTGCAGCCTCCATCCCTGGTCAGGTTTTTAAATTGAGGGAAAAACATCCAAACAAACACAATCAGCATAAAGACAACAGGACTAATAAATCCAACAGTGTGCATGTGTGTATGTATGTGTCAATGTATTTGGTATGGACAACAATAATACAATGATTTGTTTCTATCGGAATCAAGGCAAAAATTAACTTAAAAAGAAGAAAGTGATGAATCCGGCTGTGACGCACTTGTTATCCACTGCTTTTATCTTCAAAAGTCACAATTGAGCATTGAACAGCAAATCCCAGCAAGGTTAAACACTTTCATCACTCCTGATTGTTTTGTTTCACATTAACAGCAGCAAGAGCCAGGAAAGCTAAGGAAACGAAACCTAAACCATCACAACCTAACTTTCAATTTCTCCAAGCGACCGGATGCTGCTCCATCATTGAAATACCGGCATCATTCACTCTCAGGGTTAGATGTGACCAGCTGAAATAACAGCTTAGTCACGGACAGAACTTCATCTCAGAAGAATTTATTCTTGTTTTAAACACTTTTTCCTAACAGGAGACAAGAAGTCTTCACCATGAACACTCTGAACCAACAGTATGAGGAGAAGGTGCGTCCCTGCATTGACCTCATTGACTCTCTTCGCTCTCTGGGCGTAGAGCGGGACTTGGCTCTACCTGCTATCGCCGTAATAGGAGACCAAAGCTCCGGGAAGAGCTCTGTGTTGGAGGCGCTGTCAGGGGTGGCTCTGCCAAGAGGAAGTGGTAAGTTATATTCACTGAAAACAACACAAGTATTTGCTTTTCTGCCAGTGGCACAGAATGAATTATGTTTTAATTTGTTTAAATTTTGTAACCCGAAATTATTTTTGCACTGTACGCATAATCACATAGTTTCGTGGGCATATGTTGTTACAGGCTATTCTCCCAACAAAATTAATTAATTTAAAAAAATGTATTTAATTTTTTGATCAAATTGAGCTAATTCCCATCTGCTTGGATTTGAGGCCCCTCCCTAACTATGAAACAGCATACAAGACTACTGACGCGATTGGTAAAGATAAATGGAAAAAACAAATCTTCTGAGTTTTATGTTATTTTCCATATGGATGGAATCTAAAAAAACCCTGTAAAACCGGTTGAACAGGTTGTTCCTGTGTAGATGAGTACGGTGATCCTGAGAGCTCAGCGAACTGCACCTTAAGAAAACAAATGCAAATACATAAACACGCTGCAGATTCAGTAAACATCTTCATCAATTGGACAACACATGCAAATACCTTTTATGTACAGTCTATGGAAAATACACAAACGCGCTGTAAATTAAAAAAGGAAGTGTTTCCAGGGGACACTAAAAAGTGTTGAACCTGGCTGTGATTTGTTGTTCAGTGCACAATTGTGACTTTTGAAGATAAGAGCAGTGGATAACAAGTGCGTCACAGCTGGGTTCATTACTTTTTTCTTTTTAAGTTATTTTTTGCCTTGATTCCGATAGAAAGAGTGCTTTCAACTTAAAAAGTAACAATTGGTCATTGAACAACAAATCCCAGCCAGGTTCATCACTCTTTAATGTCCCCTGGAAACACTTCCGTTGTGTTGTAGGACTGAATTTACAGAGCGTTTGTGTATTTGCAGGTGTTGCGAGTTTTTGCCGCGCGTTTGTGTTGACAAATTGATGAAGATGTTTTCTGAATTAGCAGCGGGTTTATATCTGTGCTTTCTTAAGTTGCAGTGCCTTGAGCTCTCAGCGCCACCACGAGGTCACCATGAAAACTTTCACACTACAACAAAACCTTCCAAGAAACAGGAATGCCTCAAAGAGACAATAAGCATAACTTTACCAAGTCCAGTGTAGTGCTGTGATGGTTAGTAATGGCTTTGTGCAAAATATCAGGCTCTATACCTCAGACATTTAGAAGGGGGACATGCAGTATAGAGCCACACATATATTGGCAACATATTGGCATATTAGTGTTAGACTTGTCTTGCTTAATATTATATTGCTAAGATGTAATATTGATCCCACTTTTATCAAGACAATTACTACGTTTTCTGAGTTAACCTGCTACTTTTCATAATTTCACCAGCCACAGAGGATTTCACTTTGAAATTGTCCGCCTCTCTTATCATTCACTCATCATTAATTCAGGCATCGTGACAAGATGTCCTCTTGAACTGAAGATGAAAAGAAAGAAAGAAGGAGAGGAGTGGTACGGAAAGATAAGCTACCAGGAGCAAGAGGAAGAGATAGATGACCCTGCAGATGTGGAGAAAAAGATTCGAGAAGGTACAGTATACAGTGTTCTTAACTGTCACCAACAAAAGCCAAGCACTGGAGGAGCAAATGAAGGTTCAAGGTTTCACCTTTACTTTCATATACTGTATCACATTCTCTCTCTCCAGCTCAGGATGAAATGGCTGGGGTCGGTGTGGGGATCAGTGATGACCTGATCAGTCTGGAGATCGCCTCTCCTGATGTTCCAGACCTGACACTCATTGACCTGCCCGGCATTGCCAGGGTGGCTGTAAAGGGACAACCAGAGAACATTGGTGATCAGGTATGCTGTTTCAATGTCACCAAAACAAGCAGGTGACACTTTTCATAGGGACAAATTCTCTGATAGAAAGTTGTTCCAAGGAAAAGTGTAGACAGTGGAATTGACTGCGGATTATCCAAATTAACCAGGATAGAAATCTACAAAAACCTGGGCCCTTGTTTCCCATCCTTACACAACATCACATTACTTCTCATATTGACCTTCATTCATTATGTGATTTTAACAGACTTAAGGACAATGGTGATTTGATGGTTGTACAACTCATAGCATGATACACAATATGTTCCTCTTAATCCTTTCAGATAAAGAGACTGATCCAGAAGTTCATCACAAAACAAGAGACCATCAGTCTGGTGGTTGTTCCATGTAACGTGGACATAGCAACCACAGAGGCTTTGCAGATGGCACAGCGGGTGGATCCTGATGGAGAGAGGACTTTGGGTAAATAGATTCAATTTTAGAAAAGGTCCAACCAGCTCTTAGCTTGCTCTCTCTCTCTCACTGTCTCTCTCTCTCTCTCTCTCTCTCTCTCTCAGGTATCTTGACCAAGCCTGATCTGGTGGACAAAGGCACAGAAGAGACAGTGGTTGACATTGTCCATAATGAGGTCATTCACCTGAAGAAGGGCTACATGATTGTGAAGTGCAGGGGTCAGAAGGAGATCACAGAGAAGGTGTCTCTGACTGAAGCAATGGAAAGAGAGAAAGCCTTCTTTGCAGATCATGTGTATTTCCAGTAAGTTCATTCTTTTGGGTAATTATATAAAATATGTGGTAAAGTGTTTGACAGCTTGTGTAGCACGTACTCAGATGCTCTTTATTCTTGCCGTAGCACTCTCTACAATGATGGCCAGGCCACTGTTCCTAAACTGGCTGAGAAACTGACGCTTGAGCTGGTGCATCACATTGAGGTGAGTTTTTTTTAATTATTGCTTCACCTTAACAATTTATCATAAAAAAATATGATCAGTCAACTTAGGTATCAAAGGTTTGACCCCTGCTGTGTGTCTTTCAGAAATCTCTGCCTCGACTGGAAGAGCAGATCGAGGAGAAACTCGCACAGACGCAGGCAGAGCTGGAGAGATATGGCACTGGGCCCCCGTCTGATGCAGCTGAGAGACTCATCTTTCTCATTGATGTGAGCTCCTTCACCACATAGTTTTTACCTGGCAACAAAGACAAATGCTCACCACCAATACGAATTTGTTTGTCTTTAAATGTTTGTTAGATAAACAATAAATCACTTGTGAAACAGCTGTTTCTGCTCTCACATGTGTGTTCCAGAAAGTGACAGCATTCACTCAGGATGCCATCAGTCTGTCTACAGGAGAGGAACTCAAGTGTGGAGACAAACTCAATGTCTTTTCTACGCTCAGAAGAGAGTTTGGGAAGTGGATCCACCACCTTGACCGCTCAGGAGAAAACTGTGAGTCTTTCATTTTTGGTCTGATGTACAGCTGTCCATCAGCAGGACTCTGAAATACATTTTTGTGTGTCACAGTCAACAAAAGAATTGAGAGAGAGGTGGAGGACTATGAAGACAGGTACCGTGGAAGAGAACTGCCGGGCTTCATCAACTACAAAACCTTTGAGGTCATGGTCAAGGAGCAGATCAAACAGCTGGAAGAACCAGCTGTCAAGAAACTCAAGGATATTGCAGGTAGATGATTGAATATTTGACAGATTTACTGTGATTTTCTGTACTGCTCAATATTCTTAAAGGCCCAGTGTAAATCCAGATGCTGCATTTTGTTGCATTTCCATTTCCTCCAGATGCTGTTAGGAAAGTGTTCATTCAGCTTGCCCTCAGTAGCTTCACAGGATTTCCTAACCTCATGAAAACAGCGAAGGTCTTCTATAAGTTTGATGTTGACATTTTAATATTTGATTGACACAGTCAGTATGTTCAAACTGACCAAAATCTAATTTTACAGGCTAAGATCGAAGTAATAAAGCAAGAAAAAGAGTCTATTGCTGAAACCACGCTGAGAACTCAGTTCAAGATGGAGATGATCGTTTACTCCCAGGACAGAACCTACAGCAGCAGTTTGAGTGACAGAAAGAAAGAGGAGAATGAGGACCAATCGGACGATGAAAGGAGTATTGTGTACAGCATGGATAATCATGCAACACTCCAGGAGCTGATGTTGCACCTTAAATCTTATTACAGTGTAAGTTTTAATTTAGTGCAAAGATTCATGAACAAAAACCATGACAGCGAAGTTTAGACAGAGGGTTGTTTTTTTTTTGCTTTTTTCAATAACTTCTTTTCTGTAAAACTTTCTTCTCTCTCCTCCTTCAGATTGCCAGCCAGCGTCTGGCTGACCAGATCCCGCTGGTGATCCGCTACCAGATGTTGCAGGAGTCTGCCGTCCAGCTGCAGAGGGAGATGCTGCAGATGCTTCAGGATAAGGAGAATGTGGAGCTCTTGCTGAAGGAGGACATGGACATTGGCAACAAAAGGGCTGCCTTGCAGAATCGCCTCAAACGTCTATCGAAGGCCCGCGCATATCTGGTAGAGTTCTAGGAGGCCAAGACCTAAAAGCGTGGTTCTGTTGTACTGCTTTCATTTGTCAAATACAGTACAATTGTGGTTGTATAATGTATACTAAATTGACCTTCATGTAAGACAGGCTGAGGCCAGTGTCTATAAATAGAATAGATATACATTTTTACTGTCTTCTACCTTAGGACTCCTGATGGATGTAGACATCAAACTTACTCATGACTACACACATACAATAGTGTATCTTAGCTCCCCCTTGTGGTTATACAGAAGAAAACGTAATAATGAAGTCCCATCTTGATGGCAAGACTGTAGTTTTATGTAATCCTGTAATAATTATAGCAACCTATTACAGATATTTTAAGCAAGTTCAAATCCATAACCTCTCTTACTCCATGTCATCAATAAGTAAATGTGGTCTTCCAACTTCAGCAATGAAGGGTCTGCATCAGATATAAATACAAAGTTGATTTAGTTCCGACTTCCTGCCCAGTAACTATCCACCAATAGTAGTTTGATAAAACATATACTTTTTCTGATAACCAATGCATCAATGCATTTCTCTTTACCAATAATTTGTGTCCCTGTATTGTATCAGTCTGATGTCCTATATCTTTCTTGAACATATAATATCATTAAATCATTGTCAGCCTGGAAACCATTGTTAATTACTCTTAATAAAACAGTGAGGTAAAAAATGTGTAAAGATATACATCTAAATATTCACCATTTCGATAAATAAACTGAACAAGACGGACAGGAACAAGCCAACTTTATTCAAAAATACATACAAAAAGCATTCTTAGACAAAAACAAATCATTTAAAAGCGGTCAACTTAATTTCTTCTAGTCAGGATCTCTATGTGTTCATTCACCATTCTCTGCAGGGCTCTCCTGATTGTTGTCGTCATTGTCTGATTTTTCATCATCTATTAAAGATGAAAATGATTAGCAAGGCAGATGCTACATTTCCTGGTTTGCTGTACAGCACAACAGTTACTGAGAATAATGATAATGACAGAAAAATCAAAAAGCACAAACAATGCAAACATGGTAACCAAAAAAGGTCCTAGTTTACTCACTCTCAAGGGTCTGCTGTAGTTCCTGAATGGTACTGAGGAGCACATGGAACTGCTTCTTCCTCAACTCCAACTGAGTGGGACAAAAAGGAGTTTGAAACAATCAAAATAAAATACTACTAATGACTGAAGACAGTGTGGGTTAGAATAGAAGAGAGGATACATGTATTTGGTTTTACCTTTGCATCCACATTCTCTTTGATGTGAGACAGTTGCTGGAGTTCTTTGTCAAGTGCCTCCAACTGTCTGTAAATTATCAAAGTAAAGTTAAGCACATAATATTATTATCATGCAAGGCAAAACTGTCATGACACTAAGCAAAAATAATTCATACATATTTGAAACAGAAGACATGGGCTGACTTACTTGAGTGTTTCATGCCGGTCTGGGTGTTGCTGAATAACCTTAGCTAAAGCGTCATACTCTGAAAAGAAAGAAAGGAAGATAATTTTGACAACCCACATTGCTGCTAAGTTCTCTAAAATGAGAGATGACTTGTTTGTGAAAAAAAAAATTAAATAGAAGCTGCTTTGCAATTTTTACTTTTTTGATAACTCACAAATATATGGCCTGAATACAATTTCTCAGATTCCCAACTTGTTCTTAACCCATAACTGCTATTACTGCCAATTGAAAATGACTAATTGTGAGCTTTGTTTCATAAATTACAATAAAAATTATGTATACAAAATGTAATTCAAACCAATGTTTAACTATCCTCCTTTTGTTTTAACTGTAATATTACCTCCATATTGTGGGGTCCAATAAGATCGTAAGTATAGAAGCAACTCTTACAATAATTGACCAAACCACTCTAGAGTCCTAAAAATGTTCTTACCTTGGCGATTTTTTCGGATTCTCTTTGCTCTCTGAATTTCCTTTTTGCATTCTGCTATCTTCTCATGTGCTGACGTGATGTTTTGTTCTGTGGTGTGGACAGAAAGTTGGTAATGAAGTATTTTTGTAACACATTTTAAACAAACACACAGCTCTTCTCGTTACTACATAGAAAGTATGAAATGCAAGAGCGTGACCATTTAGGTTACAGGCATTAATGTTCTGACAATGAGTTGTCAACAGCTTATATACAAAAGGGGGTTGGGGTTCTGACAAAAATCCCGGTCAGTGTCAGAAAATCTCCATTACCTACCTATGTTAGTGTAGATTTTCTCATAATTCTCCATTTCCCGAAGATTCATGTCATAAACCATCAACGTCTTCCCCATGGAGAACTCGCACTGGGCCAGTGTGCTCAACATCCTCTGATACTGCGTAAAGCTGAACAGAATTACAGGATGGGGGGGGGACTTAAAGGAAACCAGTTCTTCAACACAACTTTATGAAAATATTTGGCGACAAAGTCCAAGGCTAAGGTCCCGAGGTCTGTAGAGCCCACTTACCCTTCCTCTGGGGTTCCAGGCGCGTTGCACCATTTGGTGAAACTCTTTAGCAGCACATTGATTCGGCGGTCATCGCCAGCTCCGTCCCCGTCGATAAGAAGACGTTTACGAATAACTTCATCTAGGATAAGACCGAAAGACAAAATGAAGCAGCCCTTCAGACACAGTGGATGAATTTAAAAGCGAACTGCTAACTGTTAGCTAGCTAACATGGTTGCTGTTATTGTATTAGCTGTTTTGAACGCTTGGTACTACTTCTTTGTGTAAAATGGGTTTGATTTTGCCAGTATAACTGTGTACACAAGGATACTTTAAAAACTCCGGCACACATTTTTTTTGTCGTAGCTTTCAATAGAGAGTTGAAATCAATGAATTAAACTGTAGCTTACCATCCGTAACAGCTCCCATGTCTGTATCCAGTCAAATAAACTTTATTGAACAACAGGAAGTGAACAAAGCAAGTAGCTCGGTGGTGATTGGCCAGAGTTTTTTTCTTTTTTTAAGCTTTATTCAAGGAAGAATTTACAGTTAAACTTTGGTAATACAAATACAACTGAATGAATTACTTAATAAAAGACATAAGACAAGAAACATACGCCAAGATTATTTCATATATTTCATACAAGGAATAGACGGAATCATATTTAATATAGGCACTCATCAAAAGCATCTGCGACATGCAATAATGAAATTTCTGGTCTTTTTTAACATCTCAAAGGGGCTGAATGTACAATTCAAAGTCATTATTGGTTATCATCATCATTACTTATTAGAACCACTGATGACATCCAGACAGCAGTCTCAGAATATTTAAAGTTGAAGTCATGAAATTGTGAATGTAAAATTTTTGATTATTTGTTTGTATATTGTTTAAGGTGTTCTTGGAGCTGTTGTACCACTTTCCACTGTTAGTTTTCTTTTTTTTCAGTTGCGAGCAGCTCTCAAATTGTAGGAGGATAATCAATCTTATTGTCAAATAATGCATTTGTCAAATAGTCTATGAAAAATCACCCTTGTAGTTCATATCAGTGTCATCTTTCAAATCCCACCTTTTATGTATTATTTTATGTTACACCTCCTTGTTTGTCATACAGTGTTCATTACAGATAGTCCAAGTTATGTCACTGTATTTAACTGAAGGTAACAATCCAGAAATATTTTGATTATGGAGAAGCGTGTGCGTGAGTGTGCGTGCGTACTGACGCCGTGACGTCTCTGTCCCAGAATGCAGTCTGGTAAACAGACATGGAAGCACCAGGTGAAGACCTCCACAGCGGCTGAGCACTGCACTCGGTCTTTCCCACCGTCTTCTGTCTCTTTCGCCCAGTGCATCCAGCTGATATATATCTGCCTGGTGTCACGTTTACGTCTACAGCATCCAGAGCCTTGGTAAGAATTAAGTTGTTGTCGGTCCGTGACGACTGCTAATGACTTCTACTGTGCTGTCAGGCTTCTGCCAGCTTCCTCGCTAACGCTAGTCATGGCTGGCTACAGGCTTCAGCTAGCAGGCTAATGTAGCCGCCACTGGTCTCTAGTAACGTTTGTACCAGTCACAGACCCATACTGCTCTCATGACACATCTCCTGATAGACATGTCTGTTTTTACACATTGCATTTACAATATGAAAACATTGTCTTTTCTGTTCTTGAAAAAAATGTTAATGTACGTTAGTATGGTCAGTGTGCAGCAGAGGTGGGATCAACGGTAGCCAATAAAACTGCTGGCTCCTGTTGGTCGCTGCTAGTGACTGTTAGCTAGCTAACTGAGTTCTCCTGTTAAGGCGTGCACTTACTAGTTGTCATTGACAAATACTCAGTTTTTGAACAAATTTCATAATGTCATCTCTTGCCAGTCGTGGCTTTTGACTTACCGTATTCGTAGAGCCCAAATCATAACTGAGTTGAGGCTAAACTGAATTATTATTATTATTATTAATTATTAATGACTTGTTTATATTGCAAGATAGCAGGCTATACACATTGTCTGCAGTATATCCACTCTGATGCCAGCGTTATAGGCAGAATCTGTAAGTGCTGGGTGACAATTAAATATGATATTATTGTCATAAATGTTCTGTTATGGTTTCACTAAATGCTGTTGTACAAATTACTTTTGAAGTGATTTTACATTAGAACCAACAGTATGACTTTAGAAGTTCTTGCCAAGCAAACTGTATGTATGGAGTTTTGTTTGATATGAGCACCAACCAGCAGATAACAGTTCATTGCATTGAACATCAGTTGATTATTTTCAGTTGAGGGATTTTAGCATACATTTGCCATATCATGATGTATATTGATAATGACAAAGTGTCCGTATCTGTTTATATTAATATTGTAACATTTATTTTCAACCATACCACCACTACATGGTAAATGGAGAGGATATGCAGGGCAGAACCCAGCCATTGTCTTCATTTGTAGCTTGAATGGTGGGATAACTACGATTCAACTGCAATCCTAAAAACACTCCATAGGTTACATTTATCATGGCTCTAAAATGATCAAAACCTAATCAACAAATGGCTTTTAAGTCAAAGTTCTGAATTTTGGCTTGAAGGGTGTTTGATCAATTTTAAGACAGTACTGATTGCACTGTACATTTGATAGTTGTTAGTAGTTAATGCAGCCAGTATGGTTTTTTTAGTTAAACCTGTGTTTGGCAACATAAAATGTCTGCCATAACAGAGGCGTGTTGGTTATCCTTTGGCTACATACTCACTTCAGGGAGAGCTATGAATGAACAGGACTTTTGAGCAGACGTTTGTGGGTTGGGAGACACTGGCTTTACCAGTGTAAAAGACTAGACAGTAGACTAGTTGTGCTGCCTGGTAGACTTTGACCAGGCTGCACAACTACTTTAAAGACATTTTAACTGTCTGTGGAATCTGTCAATGCACATTTCATTGAGATATATAATAATTACAACCAATTCATAACAATTAAAGAAAAAGTTGAGAGCTCTGCTTTTTTTTTTAAGCATAATTACCCACACATTTTAAGCTACATTGACCTATACATCTTTAAGGGTGCCAGCCCAAAGTCTAAGGCAAGGTAGAGTGCTATACAGTTGCAGTTTTCGTTTGGCAATAAATGTTACTATTGTGCTCCCCCACCACCACCACCAAGTAAGGTTTTTTATTTTTGCAAGGGCACATAAAGAATTTCAGAGGCGCAATGAAAATTTATCAAATAAGGGTTTTTTTCTCAATAAAGGGATACAAGGAGACATTAACAAGCCAAATTATTTAATTTATTTGAATACAAAAATTACATTTGATCTTCCTTTTTTCTTTCTAGTTATGTAATAATTATGTAGTAATAATAATAATTATGTTATTATGACAGTCATCATGGTGCACTGAACAAATACTGAAGGTCATGGTTCAAAAATATAGTCTATAAACTTAAATTATAACATTGTTTTTCTCTTATTTCTCCTCTCTTCCTCTTGCGGGATGCATAGACATCTGCCTTGACAATAAAAATGACTTTAGTGTCAATTCAAAAGCATCACACATATCCCAACAACAGAACTGACTTACAGAGGAAAAACTTAATGACAGCACCTGCTGTTGGGAAATTATATTTGCCGGTGGAACACCAGGGCATACCACAGGGAGATCCACATATGCTGAGGGGACAGGCATAATATGCACCACCACTAGTGGCACACCATCAGCCACCTTTCAGTCTCTGTGCTGCTGTCCTGTATCCTTCGCTTCAAATTGAAATCCCTCTGAAAAGTTGTGTAATTGCAACTTCACATTTCCTAAGATTTGGTCCTGGACTTTAATGGGCTACAGCAAAAGATTTTTGCAAACAACTTTTGAAGTATTATTCAAACTTAACCAAAACTAAAACAAGTTGTTGCAACTCTCACACAACAGTTATCACTGTATGGCTTTGTGTTTTGTTCAGTCAAGCCACTGGCTACCTCTGTGAATATGTTACAGTATGTTTTGCATCAGTTAAGACAAGAAATGATAAAAGGGTATGGTTTCAGTTGGGATTAAATGGGATTACTGTGGGGCTGGAGAGGTGGTTAGGGATGTGCTTAATGGCTTGGATTACTGCACAGTGGTGAAGAACTCCATGACCAGGCCCAGGGAGGACAATGTTACCTTCCAGACATAGTTTTCTAATCCCCTATTCACTGATTAACGCAATCAAGAAACAGCAAAACAAAGAATCTGATACTGACTTGTCTTCCCTCAATGCTTGTCTGTGTGTGTGCGTGTTTGGATGTGTGTATGTGTTGCTTGTGTGTGTCTCCAGACTTCCCCCAGTGTGTGTGGCAGCCAGGGATCACCCAAACTGATGAGGATCGGCTGATTGAGTTAAAAATAAGTTCCTTTTTTCTTATTTTGTTAAGGTAAGATCTCACAACTACTCAGTATGACACTCCATTGACAATTAGTGTTATCTAATACGATATAATACAATAATCATGAGTGGTTATTTAGTGCTTACAGATGTTTACAATTGTCACCTACTTAGAAACATAGTGGAGTTCAGTATAGCAATTGTTTTTCAATTATTGCACAACCCTGTAATTTCCCTTATAGCCCTTTTCCACTGCATGGTACCGGCTCAACTCGACTCTACTCGCCTTTTTTTTTGGTTTTCCATCAGGCAAAAGTTACAAATAGTACCTGGTATTTTCTTTTTGGTATTGCCTCCTCTGAGGTTCCAAGTGAGCTGAGGCGATACTAAAAGTGGATGTGAAAACACTGCTGACTACTGATTGGTTAGATAGAACCGTCATTACTGCATCATCATTGTGCGAGGCGGGACACTGTGTTGGTACCATGTGATGGAAAACCACTGTGCTCGAGGAACGGTAGCAAGTATCTAGTGAAAGAAAAAAAATCCACTCTCTTTACTCTTCAAATTAAGTTGAGTTTGATTTATTTCTTTCCTTATTAATATTTCTAAACAGTAAATACACATAAAAATAAAACCTAACAATATTTCCTGAAAACGTGTAGGGTGAAGTTATAGCTTGTTACACCCTATTACACCTATCGCTTCCATAACTTCCTAACGCAGTGTAATCCAGTACAACAGTCTTGAGGTAAATACTATATATATATATATACATATATATAGCTGCTTTCTGAGGCTACAGCACCAGTGTGTGGTATATTTAGGATATAGTTTGTGTTAATGCTGTATTAGGATGTGTATATTGATGGTGAGGTGTTTGTATTATAGGATGGATTCATTAGATTTTGTACAAACACCTTTCAGTGAAATGTAATTCAATACAACACCACCACCTCAGCAAATATGTGGCACTACAAGTTTCAGAAAAGCAGTAAATATAAGACCTTTTGTTTCAGACTGCCTAACTGCAGGCTGCTGGGGTCTTTTTTTCTACAACACTTCTGGTCTCATCCCAGAACAAAACTCACTGCTGTTGATTGTAGATTAACTTATATTGAGGCATAAATATGTCACAAATTAAAGGGTTAATCAGTGAAGGTGATGAAGTGATAATACAAAAAAAAGGCCAGAAAAAATGTTCTTCACAGGTTCTTGTAATTTGTGGTGGTCGGTAAATGGGTAAGTTATACATTCTGTCTTATACATTTGTCTCTTGGACAAAATACTGTTAATCTTTTGTGCCAATGTGGGAAATATTTGCGCTAGTCCAGATAATTGATCATTTGATAGGTTGCACTGTAGTGTATTTCATTGACTTCATTAAGAAGATCTATTTCAAATCCATGTAGAATATTAAGTCTTGACAAATTTTTGGCAGAACATAAGACAAACTTTATTTGTCTGGTATTTTTCAAAAGAAAATAACAAGGCGCTAAAAATCCATACAGCTTTTCTCATGTTTTCACCCTCAAACTACAGCCAGAGCTTCTAGCATCATCTAGCATTGTGCTTGTTATGTCTGTATCTATAGGTATACTTATAAATATTAAAGTGATAGTAAAGTTAGTATTTTGGCCAGGTTCTGCCATGGGTGTCCGTCTTAAATTACAAGCCTCAAGCCAACTTGAGAGAAATGAAATGAATGATGTCAAAGACACTAAGTCTACAACACTACGGTTTGACCATTTTAACAGTTCCTGCATTAGCTAGTCTTCATTATGACGGCGGCATTCTGGAAACTCAACATCCTCATAGTATGAACCTATGCAGCTAGATTTTCAAAGTTGTTTTTTTTTTACTTATCATACAGTTTGATACAACAGATCAGATGGTGTAAATATGCAGTAAATAAAGACAAAAAAAAACATAACTTTTTATTGACCATGAGTCACTGGCAACCTCTTCAGGATACGCTCCTTAATTTATATTTTAGAATTTAGTGTGGATCTAAAGACAAAGTCAAGTTTCTGAACTGTACACTTGAAACTAACAACAGAGGGCTGAGATAATTTTTGCTCAAGGCTCCTCAGAGTACATGCCAAATGGGAGTACAGTCAACTTTTCTGACATATTAGGAAGAGTTTTTATCAAACAAACACGATCGTGTCGAAAGAATTTCAAATAAACTGAGATCAGACTCAGATCAAAATCAACACTACATCATTCATATAAAATAGGAAGGACAGTACTTGATAAACACTAGAAATGCTTATGCTTTTTGTAAATCATGTGAGTCTGTTAATTTGCCAATCAGCAATCTCTACACTAAATGTTCTCTTCTTCCATTTCTTTTTTTCTTGCATGCCAGTTGAATATTTGCAGCATTTGGGTAGATCACAAACATGTCATTTTGAAAGTGAAAGTAAAGAAAACCTGGCTGAGAATAACTGTCTTTACATGTTTGAAAAGCTTAGTAACAACAGTTCGATCTCTTCAAATAAGTCATAAATCTCATTAAGTGTTACATTATTGTGTCGTAGACATTCTGTTTAACAGTAACAATAGCTATATAACTAGTCTGTTTTTATTTAAATTGCAAAATAATAATTACTGATCTATCATCCATGAATATCAAGTGAACTTATCTTTATGTTCACTTGTGTTCTGTATGAGGTCTCACATCAATGTTAACACCCTAAAAATGCATCGACAAAGCATATAATATGTCAAGATTTACTCTGACACTAATAGTAGGTTCTACATATTGATGAGTAAATCAGTATAGCATTTTGCTATTCATGTTCATTCTACAGTAAGTTGGTTAATATCTGCCTAAGAAATACAGTATCTTCTAGGACTCAATATATGACAGAATTCTTTTTTTGTATAGCCGTTATTGTAACATCATGCAAAAATGTGAGTTTTGGTGTGCCTTTTGTGGTGCTTTCTTGTAGCTGATATGTTTTAGATTTTAAATGCTTACCTTGTCTTAACATGGAAAATAAGTGCTACATTTTTGCATCATCACAAGATCTGTGTTATTCATGATGTGAATAAGCATGTTGCTGTAATCATGAATCACACCAACACAGGTGTTTAGTAAGTTTGTGATGTATACATTGAGGAAGATCTCAAAATCAAGTCTTTATTTATTGAACAAGACAGCGACAGAGACAGCTAATTTTTCAAAATCAGTTGTTGATATTCCAAAATCCAAGCTTGATGCTGTTTGTAAGGACAGCTGACATAGTTAAATTGTATTATAGTTTATGTAAGGCTATCTGCTGTATTATTATAATATACTATACCATAATAACATTTTAATGTATTACGCATATTTTTTTTCCAAACTATTAAATATTACACATTGCTGTGTAACTAGTGAATGAACCACATCTTATGTGTGTATATATAAACAAGGATTGACATTACATTGAATGCAATGTAAGAGACTAAAGTTAAAGCTAACTAGGCAGGGATCCACAGACATTCAGATAAACTGCCAGTCAACCAATTTATTCGGTATATGTGAGGTAAATGTGATATGTTGTGTAAGCTTTGTACTTGTTGCTTGTCAAGTGGCCACACACTGTTTTTTGAGGGGCGGGTGCGGTGAAACAACACGCGTTTGCCCGTGTCAATCAGTGAAAAAGTCCTCCTATCCCGAGCGCGACCAACGCTGACTCTTGTGTTGTTACATTGTAGCGGAAAGAATGTCGGAAAGGGCCGAGGATGACGTCAGGGGGGAGCAGCGCCGAGCGGCCAGGCAGCAGCTGAAGCAGCAGCAGATCCAGCGGGGAGAAGGCTCCACAGCAATGGCGACTGTTGCGGAGCGGAGATCCTTACCTAGTCCAGAAATAATGCTGGGACAGCCTTGGAGCAACTGGGTCGACGCCGCCAAACTCCACGGCAACGACGGTGAGTTCCCCAGCGTCCCAAATGTGCGCGAGGAAGCGAGGTAGAGCGCGACAGTTGCCAGTCCCGACCTGTTTTTTGGCCGATTGCATGCAGTTTTTGGTGGAATATGAAGAAACGCTACTGGTAGCAACAGCACGGGCAGGCAAGCAAGTGCAACTATTTATTTGTCTGTGTGTCGGATTGCCTCATTTTCAGGTGCTGAATCGGAGGAAAGTTTCAAAGACTTCGGGAAAAATCGAGAAGCCATGCGTTTGTGCAGAGAAGGTGAGTGTTTTTTCCGCCAGGGCCAAAGGTGTATTTTGGTTCGGCGGGTTTGCTCACATACACACACAGTATATGGACTCAAACACATGTGTCTGTTATTCGTGCGGTTACTGACATTTGCATCTGCCCCTAAAATAACTTAAAGGTTAACAACTTATACTCGCTGTAGGTGAGTATAGGCCGAAACATAGCAATAAAAATGTCATTTTCTGTTTGGAGAAAACATCTAATGGACTTAATTGTTCAGCATCCACATTTCTGCAATTTTACATGTGAAACCTTCCACCATATTTCATGTGTATTTTCTTATCTTAAGACATCACCAAGGTTGCCTGAAGAACTGTAAGATAGCAAAGGTTTCAAAAGTTAATCAGTAGAAACTTTTAGGATTTATACAAATTTGACTGTTAAAACAGCTTTTTTCAAAACAAGCCCCATCTTAGTCATAGTTCTTTCAAAATAATATGAAGCTGAAATATGGCCTGCTCCGATTCCACATGCTGCCTCAATGCAAAATATGAACAACTGTAATGTTTTGTTACCATATATATAGATCAGTAGTGTAAGCAAACTGAACAACATACTGAAGTTAAGATGACTTTTTAATGTCTTGAAAGTACTCACCCACCAATGAACATGATACATAAATATCTAATTTAATCAGGTCAGACAAATCTAAACTCAGAAAGTCAACTATCACAGAGGATAAAAAAAATCAACTAGACTACTCTGATAACAGAGTGATAGGGTGATTATGTTCTTACAATTATCTATGATCTCAGGTTATTTCAGCATTTACCTCTAAAGCAGAAACATACTGCAGCGTTCATGTTTATAAAATCTGTAATAGGCCATAACAGGGAAAGGTTCAGTCATGACATAAAGAGAAAGGACCTCTTCTGACGAAGATGATAAAACCCAGAATGTCAGAAGTGCACATCACCTGGCTTCTCAGCCACACAATGAAGTTTGAGAGCACTTTGTGCTGGAATTTTATTTTTGGAAACACCTCGATTAGCGTTAGCTGATTTGTTCTGCTGGCAGGCCTGGATATAGAACGAGCTACACCACAAAGTTACATCTGTTAATAACAATAAAATGGCATCCATTTTAATTACGAATCAACAATCATTTTCCAGGCAGACTGATATCAGAATGAGCCAGTTGACAGAATGAGTTAGATAATGACCTCTTCATTCAACTCAAATCAAATGAATGAATGATGAGTCAACTTTCTTATTACCCTGATAGTGATTGTATTTCATTTATAGAAAGGTTTCAATGCTTCCCTCATGTCATCCATGGTTCTAAGTAGTTAACTGGGCACACGTCTTAAAAGTGTGTGCCCACAAAAATGCTGTGTTTTTATTTTATGCATTTTAGCAACACATCCACAGCTACGTTTAATCACTTTGCTGTGAGGATTTTTATCACTCACACAAAGACACCAGCAGGGCACGTCAAATGTGACCTTGCTGTTATGGGACAGTCATTGCAACGATTAGGACATTAAGATTAAGATGCAGCCTTTTCTTTGAGCTTTAGATCACAACAAGCATGCAGTGAAAATAATCTTAATCTCTGTTCTTTCATGTTCTGATATTCTATTTGTGTGTATAATTTGCCAGAAAAAAATGGCAGCAATTAACTAAAAACCACAAAGATCTTCAGACACTCAAAACCATCATTATGTCTGCAGCCAACAACAAAGTGATCACTGTGGAGTGTGTAATTGTCACAGAATTTGACAGGTTTCTGGATTAGGTGACTCCTAATGTACAACACCTATGACACGCATTTGGAGGAGCATGTGTTGGAATGACATGTTCTCTAATAATGTCTTTGCAGAACAGTGTGTCACACTATGTCATCAGTGTGTGTACAGCTTTCTTTCTCTCTCTCTCCCTCTCACTGTCTCTCTCTCTCCGCGTGTTGCTTGAAAGGAAAAGGTTAATTGCAAGTTACATGTCAGGGCACTCTTCTGATGTTGCATTTGCATTGGTCAACAATGTGGCCAGTGTGCTGCTCTTAGACCACTACATAATTTCAGCAGCAAATATCCATTAGCATATCATACTTTTGGGGTGACATTTATCAGACTGCATACATTTTTTAGTTTTTGACTGATATAAGAGATGTCTGAAGAAATGTTATTTGAAAGTGAATGAAATTGGTGTATCAAAGCTGTCATTTAAAATTCAGGGCTGTTATGCCACTTGCCATGCAACTGTCATGAAACATGTCTCTATCATGCAGTAACATCTATCAGTGACTGTTGTTGTTGTCATGGGGCTGATCAACACATGCTGCCTGTGGCAGAAGTGTGTGTTCATAGAATGTAATTCTGTGTGTGTGTGTGTGTGTGTGTGTGTGTGTGTGTGTGTGTGTCTAGTGGGGGTATTACAAGTGGATGACTACACCTCTCCACCATGACTCACCACCAGATTCCTCCTGTGGTGTAACCACCATTCTAACACACACAGACGATTAACACACACACATAAAAAAAAAGGATTGGCAAATTATGACAGAATTTGCTCATCATCTGTCTTGCTTTTTATAGATTTTACAGTTGCCCCGTTACAGTAAGGGAAGCTTGGAAATGTAGTGCCGGTGACAGTGTCACAGGTCAGATTCTGCCAGCGTGTGTGCTGCTCAGAGGCAGCCAGAGCTGCTACTATTCCACCTACATCATTCATCACTGCCATGGATGAGGATACCGAAATTAACTGGACTCTCGTTCTCTTCCTCTGTCTCGTGCTCACATGCTCTCTTTCTCCTCTTCGAGCGCAGGTCCTCCGCTCACTCCCTCTTTGTCTCGCTAAGGCCTCGGCCTGCTTCTCTGTTCTGTGTTTTTTCTCCGTTGTGCTCGTTTCTTGGCTCTGCACCATTGTTCTGTCTCTTCTTTCTCCTCCACGGTGACTTCCTTTCTCTCTCTATCCTTTTCATCTCCTACTTGTACAAGAAAAATATGGAGATTAAGAATAGACACAGTGGCGTTAGACTACTTTTCAAGGCAGGCCATTTTAGTGGTACAGTTCAGTCAGTGCCAGTGCGTAGAATGCAGAGTGGCGATGCGATCTAACCAGACTGCTTTTATAGTTGAGCAACGCGTTTCAAGAACGCTCCAAGTGAACAACAGCAGCAGTTTGGGAATGATTGTTGTTTGACCTTGCAATTGGTTCAATGAGGAAATGTGGTTGGCCTGTTGGACTCTGCAACTCTTTCCTGTTTCTTTAAGATTTTGAGAGAAGGTAGAGTGTTAATGGAGAATACATGGGAAGTTATTGATTTAGCAACAGCTCTTTCGTTATAATTTCAGTGTGTTAGTGTTACAGGAGAATGGCTTACATAGAGAATGAAATGAAGAAAGACATGTAGAACAGAAAAGAAGTTGCCCAGAGCTTTCAGGCCTGCTTCCAACTCTTGCTTTAATGGCTTATGCTTCTGCAACTGGCAACCAGTGAATACTACCCTCCACACCACATCTCAGCACTTGTTTTCTTTGCAGAGCAGTCAGACCCTTGCTTGTGCACATCAGCAGTGTGCTTTTCTACTCAAGCTCTATATAATTTACATGCCTTTGTCCATTAAGTGAAGACATTTGCCTTTTCTCTGTGGCAGACCCCAGCCACTGTGAAAATATGTCTTTTCGCTGCACTGCCGTTGAAGGAGACACTTAGCAGAGTGGCTTCAGACAATTGACGCTTATCAAGTAGCATCAGCCTTGTCAGTCCTTCCACACAAGACCACCACTGACCTCCCTGAGAGGGATCCCGCCAGGTAGACCCTTTTATATGGTCTTTGCCTAATGGCCCTCGTCCCTTCCAGATTCAGCTAGTGATGTTTGGAGAACCCTTGACGGCCCTGGCGGAGTACGTATTGGAGAGGGGCTCCACTTCTCTCCTCTTGTATCCTCTCTTCTGCTCATCTCATCATAATGCCCCAGGCAATCTCTTAATTAGCCTCCTTAATTAGGTGGTTTCTGGTTCTGTGCGCCTGGGTAAATATTGATCACATTCTGGTGAGGAGCAGCACTTCCCTCTGATTTGCCATGGAGTGGCTTGAGAAGCATGAGGCTTGGTTCACACCATTGGATGGATAGAGATTCTAAAGCTGCACACATGCCATTCGTTTACATTGGCATATATGCTCACTATTATGGAGGACTGAAACTGCCTAAATCAAAAGTAAATAAATAAACGACTCGATAAATAAATTGATGTGCCATTAAATGCATCAAATAATATTAAGAATAATTAATTAATTAAATAATAAAATGTGACATCAGCTGATATTCCTGTTTTAATTTTGCTTGTATTCATTTACCTTTGAATTTATTCCCTATATCTATTTACTTTCCCCATTTAAATTCTTTTTTATTAATTTTTTACTGATTTATCCATTTATTTCCCCTTTGCATTTCCCCCCTTCTATTTATTTATCCCAAACTTATTTATTTCTGTATTTTCTTTCACATTTCTTTATGCAATTCTGCTTCATTATGCAAATGAGGGGGCTGTCATTCAAAACAGACATAGACTGACTATGCATGCCTTGCTCAGGCGTGTGGCTAGGCTCACAATAGAGCAATCAGGAGCGAGGAAGGATCAGGAGATTGTTAGACCAATGAGGCACTTTGCTAATCTAGCTAAAAACAAGACTAGGTATAAACTTAGTTCATGGCTGGACAATGTATGGTTGTGAACCGTGGGCTTAAGGCTACGCCATTTGTTACAGGCATTCGGGCAGTCATTCAGCCGCGCTGGCTACTCAGGAGCTGCAGGGAAGCGGAGTTGTACTTCCAATTCACTGAGCGTCGCCATAATTACGGCAACTAAACCGCATGTATTACATATATCCTTATCGCTAATGGAGGCTGAGGAATAACTAAACATAAGACACACTGAGCAAGAGAGAGCAGGAGAGTGGGAGTGAGAGGTCATTGCTAACTGCTAAGCTAAAGAAACTAGCAGAACTGAATAGCATTAAACAAAAGAAACACCAGCAGCTGGAAATGAGACAATACGTTTACTGCAACATGTCAGCACAGCAATAAAAGCCCTGTTAAGAACTATAGGGTTTCTCTCCAATGAAATGCTAGAGGGCTTTTAATCTGAAATGGTTACAGGAAGTGTTGAGTTTGTATTAACACACATAATGTAATAACTTTAACAGGAGTGGATAAAAACGAGGCTTCGTATACTAGAAATACTGCTATGACCAATTATAAATATCAAACATGGAATTAGAAATAAAGGCCTGCCTCTAATACAAGCCTGCCTCAAATAAAGGTCTGTTACCTTCAGATGTGGAGATTGATAGAGGCCCTGTTCACTGTATCCCTGATGTGGTATGGCAAAGGTAAATTAAAAGTTCAGAACTACTGTAAATCTGCTCATTATCATGTTTAGACCCAAGACATTACTGTTATCAGGGATTCCATGTCACAGACCCAGTAGAAAAGTAATACAAAAAACATGAGGGTGAAAACATCCTCTGTAATGAACGTCATACCTCAATGACAACTCTTAATGTATTTAAAGACACAGATCATCCACACTCAATGCTATGTACGTTTTGTAAGTGCTGCGTTTGTTTATATCTGGGAGAGACATGAATTCCTTGACAACAGCTAACCTTTGGATTGCTGGCTCAGCCTTTTTCCTGGTTCTTATCACTAGGACATGTTCTCTGTGATGAATGGGGATGAGTACTTGGGAGTGATCTGTATTTGCATGTGCAGTCTATGCTTGGCAGGTTTCCTTGAGTGATTCTTCACTTTATTAATATTCTTAATATGGATAAGATGTTTATGGGGCATGTGTTGTACAGCACTATAATGTCTGAATTTTACCCAGGACATGACCAATTTTCCCTTGTGGGTGTTACACAAAAAAGAGTATGCCATCACACTAGAATTACCTTCTCTTGAGCTGTTACAGTGTTATGACAACAAATAATAGATGTCTCCGTGTAGATGGAACTGCCAACTGGGGCACCAGGTGAACATATGTCTTTTTTGTTTGCCTCTCCTTGACTTGTGCCCTGTCTGCTTCAATCTTCCCCTGTGTACAGACATGCCCATATTTGGTCAGTGTCCCGCACAGGACGACTTCTACCTGGTGATGTGCAGCCACTGCGGTCAAGTAGTCAAGCCCCAAGCCTTCCAAGCACACTACGGTAAGCTTCATGCACATGCACGCACATATATGCATGTATGTACTATATATGTGCAGTTAGAATTTCATGCAGGCTTAGGTTTAATAGTTTTTGAAATTATAGATTGCCCATTACAAGGAGAAGCATATATATGGACAATAAGAGTGAAGAAGGAAGTAACAAGGTAGTTTACATCTGTAGGAACCCTATATTCATGCCATACACTTCAAGGGTGGTGGTGATATTTCATACATTAACACACTGTGTTATTACTTTTTCCTCTGCCTTTGTATTTCCTTGCCATTTTTCCTTCTCCACAAAGTAACCTGAGAGGGGGCGCCACAGACTTTGATTTATTTATTTATCTCACTCACTGTCTCGTGTGTGTGTGTGTGTGTGTGTGTGTGTGTGTGTGTGGTGTGTGTGTGTGTGTGTGTGTGTGTGTGTGTGTATACAATTCCCCTGTTAATATTTGATGTGGCTCTCAGTCTTCCCAGTAATGTACTGTTTTAACACATACAGCTAAGATCAGATTTCTGGTTCTGTTACTTTAGGGATGTGTATGTGTGCGCGTTTCAGTGCATGGATTTCCACTGCTTAGATAGTTAAGCTGGATCTTTGATTTGTGCTTAAATAAATGGGTGAATTATAGATCTGTTAATATAGTGGCTGCATGACTGTGGATCTTATTAAACTTGCCTGCATGTTAGTGACAGCTACTGTGTCCTGTCATGTAGGGCTATTTGTTTTAAGTAAGAATTTGTATTAGTCTGTATGTCGGGTGAGTTTAAGAGGACAGGAATCGTTAGTCGGTTCATGTGACCTTGTTATGACTGAAATCTGATGATTAGTTTTAGTTTTTGTCCCTACACTTTCAGCATCTGAATCAGAAATATCTGATAGTATTTTCTTCTTATCACTTGGGTCTTTTTTTGTCTTAAATGTGGATTGAGTTGTAGTAACAGAATTCTTTTCAGTGGCACACATTCTCCATGAAATTAGACAGCAATTACAGTTGTCAAGGTCAGCCACAAGAGGGAGGTATAACAACACATGGCTCCTAGTGGAACTGTCCTTGCTACTGAGTCAACAACAGTCAAAGAGAGGACTCCTTACACACTGTTGAACAATATAGACTGACACAAGCCTGTCTGGACCATGCTATTAATTATGTAATACAGCATCCAGCTGCAGTTTTCATACCTGCCTGGGGATTTTAAATGAGAAGTAGACAGACTGGAAGGCATTATAGTGCCTGTAAAGTAAAACAATACTGACAACATCATACCAGGCGGTGTGTACATCTTGAACTTGGTGGTATTGTTGATGCAGACAGCAAAATATGATCCGTGCAGTACAAGAACCCCAAAGGAATTGTGATTTGACAGTGATTTCAAGCTGTTTATAGACATCTGCTGCTTCTGCTTCTGTAATATTAATACTTATTAATTATTAGGGCTGCACCAGTCCAGTTTTTTGTCTCCCAAAACCAATTTCTGTTTCTAAGCTCAAAGTATCCACCAATATCAGCCTCGTCCAAGATTTCGTTGCTCCAGCAATTCATAAATCCTTCTCTAAGTTTGTGTGTGAAGTCTTTCCTAAGTTGTTAGTATCGATCAGCCGGTTTCAAACTAAATCAGGTTCTGCCACTAAAACTTGAATGTCTGAGCAAGTGAGCAAGACTTAAGTGAAGGGTAAATCTTTAGCTCTGTCCGATGAACTATGTAAACAGGAAATCAATGTGGCATCACAACTGGCACAACTTCCACAAATTATAGTTTTAAGGGCTCAAAATATATATCTTTTGTAAATGTAAGTGACTTTGATTTAGGGCTGAACAATTCATCAAAATCACAATATTGCCAAGTGCAATGTCCAAATTGCAGGAGATGTAATTTTATACCATTTGCAATTATAAATTAAACATTTTGGTGTTACAGAAATTCCCCCAGGCTGCAATCACCTGCCCTCTCCATCTCTCTCTCTCTCTCTCTCTCTCTCTCTCTCTCTCTCTCTCTCTCTCTCTCTCTTTCTCTTGTGTGAGTGTGTGTGTATATATATATGTATATATATATATATATATGTATGTATATATATATATATATGTATGTATATATATATATATATATGTATATATTATATATATATATGTATATATATATATATATATATATATATATATATATATATATATATATATTATATATATATATATATATATATATATATATATATATATATATATATATATATATATATATATATATATATATATATATATATGTGTGTATATATATATGTGTATATATATACACACACACACATTTCAGAGTATAATTTCGAATGAGTGGGAAACTGATGTCACTGATTTTGTAATTTGAGGTATGTCATGTCATTTTTGTGTAATGTAATTTGAATTTGAACAGTATTTACATCATTTACATAAAAAAGAAATACCTAATATAATGTCTTCAAATATCTTATTCTGCCTGGCCAATAGTTCAACACCCAAAAATTTTCCATCGTACAGTGATATAAAACAGAGAAAAGCAGCAAATCCTCACATTTGATAAATGTTTTAAATGACTAATCGATTGTGCCTCAAAATAGTTGTTGATTTCTGTATTTTCTGTTGATCGAGTAATCGTTGCGGCTCCACACCAGAGCAGTCTAAATCTAAGTTAAATTCTGTGGCTATGCTACTACACATGGCCGTACAGATTAGTAGTGCTTCTTGCTGTGATTTTCCTCCCGTCTTCTTCTCTCTGATGTCATTATGGGAAGACCCCATGTTGTGTTAACATGGGGCAAAGGCACTGATCTCAGCACTGTCGAGATGGTCTCAATATGATTTTAGCGTGCTTCTTTGAGCCCATCTGTCTCCTGTTAGGTGTTTGTGCTTCTCAGCTGACGCTGATCCCAGCAGGGGTGACACTCACCGCAGAATGGGAAGCTGCAAGCTCGGCTGCCGTTTTATGCATACATTTATGAACTTGTCGAACAAAGACTTGTCTCCTCACAGCTCTGCTCACAAACGTACAAACATACATTTTTGAATCAAGCAATTTGAGATTAGTGTAGTTATTGTTTTTGCAACAAGAACAAGGTTATTACTGTTATATATGAGTAGTTTACATAAGCTAGGCTGTGCTACGGTTTGAACATGGTGTCTGTGGAGGCTGTCACACACTACCAACACACACTACATTGATGTTGTTCTCTCACTCCCCCAGCCAGGGATTCCCCTTAGCACCGTGCCAGTAGTTTGTCTTTCTGAAAGAGGATATTAATGCTCCTCCTAGTCTCTAGGGCTGTTGTTTTACCCCCCACCCCATAGTTTTCTTGACTCTCATTCTATTCCACTGCTGCTGGTGTTTGCTCGTCTTTCTCACTACTAGCGCTTTGTCAACAGAGCACTGCGTGTCATGCTGGGGTTTCCTGCTGTGAGTTTGTGTGCAGGGCGTGCTGTTGACTGTGACCAAGACAGGACAAGACAGCGAGAGAGGGATGGAGGGAAGGAGCAAAAGAAAGGTCTTTGGGTTAATCGGCTGCTAAGAAGTGGGAGGGAAGATGAATGGAATGCTTCTTGAATGGGTGTGTAGAGAGAGGCCCCTAGGTGAGAGGGGGGCACTCTTAAAAGCTTTTTTTTTTTCCTTCCTGAAAAGGGAAATTGGAAGAAGGTGGAACAGTGTGAAGGTGTGTGTTATTGTTTGCGTTTGTGGCTGAGGCAGATCAGGGAGTGGCAGCTCTGTGTGTGTGTGTGTATTAGTATCCACTCCACTGTTTCTGCAGCAACAAGCTTGTTTGCTGGTCACCTGCTGAGACTGAGCTTTGGCTGACAGCCCACTTCCCTGCTACACCATGGAGTTAGCTGAGTAAACGGTTAGCTAACTAGGCCCACGCCTTGCCATGGGAACTAGCTGCCGACACATTCTATCAAAATCTGTTAGTGCTCCCGAAGCTGTATCCTTTTACATTCTCAAAATATTCTATGCTGTTTTGCTCGTGCAACAAAAATGTTGACAAGAGGGTCAGGCTAATCTTTGGGAGCCTATTTCTCCTTAACTAATCAGCAGACACCTCTCTCTCTGTCATGTATGTGTCGCTCTCTCTCCCCACTTATGGTCAGAACAGAAGAAGTGTCTGTGTGACCCCTCTGTGACCTCAGAGGCTCAGTATATCTGTAAGGGAGCTGCTGCATGGCCAAGATTCAAGTTGCAGAAACCTCTGAATTTAAAGAAATGCCTTCATGAAGCTGCTGTTGTGCTTTTTCTTTTGCTAGTTTCTGTTTTGGCAGCTAATGAACTCTCTACTATGAAATTAGTCTGTGTTGTGATAAAATGAATCTTTGTTGTGGAACAGTAGTCGAAATGTCAATAAAATTATTTTTAGCGTGCCATTTCATTGCTGTTACTAAGAATAGCAAGTGATGAGAGCCTCTTATGAAAACCGAAAAGCTTTTGTGATTATTATGGGTGCACATATTAGAGATCCATGTTTACTCATTTTGGTAAACCATGGCATACATACATTTTTTTTTTAAACCTTTTTTTTTTTTTTTTTTTTTTTTTTAAGGAAACGATATTTAGTTTTGCATGTAAGCACTTAGTGATGTGCATTTTTTTCATTCCTCTATTTTTGTCTTTCTATCCACAACTCAGTGTCGTCCCAACCCTTTTTGCTGTCATACTGCCTTTTATCAGTTTGCACAGCAACTGTTTTAAGAAGCTCAGGCAGGAAATAAAGCTCTTGACCTGTTGGCTGGTTCTATTTCAGGCTGAGTTGGCATGAATCACAAATGCTGCTTATTTGTTGTCGAGGTACTGCTCAGTACTGTCAGGGAATATTTCTATGTTCCCATGTGTTCCCATGTTCCCTTTTCTCCTGATTCATGACACAATTACTGCCACATTTACCCATATAGACTAGTCCGTTATAGTGTTTGATCAAAGCTTTGTGACACCTAATTTTGTTAACATTTATGATTTAATGCAAGCTTGGTTTATACTCTTGCTGCAGAGAGAAGACACAGTTCAGCCAGCAAGCCAGCCTCCACCTCGCCCTTCCCAGTGCCAGGCAGGAACCGGAGCAGCAGCAGTGGGCTTGGAACTGGGCTGGGCTCAGGGTCTGTAGCTGGAATGGCGACCGGAGGCATCCTTAGCAGACCTTCCACTGCTGGATCCAACTTATCCTCCTCAACGTCCTCCTCGTCCTCCAATCCCAAACTACTCAAACCAGCCAAAGAGAAGCTGCCAGGCATTCAGCGAAGACCCCCCTTTCCACCCTTCAGGATGCTCCAACCGGACAAGACACAGTAAGTTTCACATATTTGCAGTATAGTGTGTTGCTAGGGTCGCACAAAAATATTGATGCATACCAAGACTACGACTGAATGATGAATTGTTTTTATGTTGAAATTGCAATGTGAAATTGTGCAGTGCTTATTTAAATTGCAGGAGCTGCAATTTTAATTTTAACTTACACAATTTAACAGCGTCTCAACAAGCCGTAACAAGTGAGAGTTTAAGCCGGTGACTGGTGATTTCATCAGCTATAATGACTTATATAAAACTTGCTGGCAGATTGCCTCACGTCCATTCCAGTTAGGTAGCTCAGCTGTTTTGTTGAATGTAAATGACTCAGTTGGTGAACACAGTTTTTGCAGTTTCTCTGTTAGACATTTAAGCCAATGACTGTAAATAAAGAGAGAGATAACATGGCAGCTCCCTAAAAGTTCATCCAAAACATCTTGAAGTACGCATCAAATCATTTTTTCCCAAAGATGGTTTCTGTTTCTGTTTTAAAACGGGAGTGTAACATCATGATTGACAGCTGGGATTGAGTCCTGATTGAGTCAGGTGGGTGTAAGGGTCGGGCTTTAATACCGCGGTTCCACTCACTACTGTGACTCAGACTCAACACGTCACCAGCACAAGATGGCAGCACTCATTTCTGGAATGTTTTGGCTTCATTTTTGTACAGTGGGAGGAAGTGGAGGCGCTTTGTCCATCTTTATATACAGTCACTTATTTAATCACATATTTATGATTATAACCTTTAAAAGCCTTAAACCGAGATCAGCTGCTCAGGCAGCTACAATACAGACCTGTCGTTGGGCAATTATTATTATGAGGCTAAACTTATTAGTCAACTCTGGGAGGACCACAATGACATACAACTGGATTGTTTTACCTGATTCTATTTTGTAGAAACACTTTGTGATCATCCTTGGTCCCATGATATCTTGTGGGACCTCTAATACAGGCCTGTAGTTTAATTTATATAACACGCAGTTTAAAACACACTATTCATTAGAAATATTACAATTAAACATAGCCAAGACAATAGAATTGTATTTAGCGGTAGAGATTTTGCTTTTTTGATTTTCCATATATTAATATTATATTCTCGCATTTAAAGTTTATAAATTGAATTTTCATAAAATGAACAATATTACAATATCCTGATATAGAATTACAACTTCTGTGAGTGAATGTTTTATCCATTTTGTGCATCCCTGCGATGAGCTTTTCTGATCTATAAATGTGTTTATATTGATTGGTCAGTAACTAATCAATGGTGTAATGAACAAAATTGGATAATCATTACAATGTTATAATTCTGATACATGTTGGGAGAAGACAGATTTAAATATGACAATGCATTTGCAAAGATATGTTTTAAAATTTTATATATATGACTCTTAAAGCTCATGTTCACACCACCTTATACAGTTTTATCTAGGTTTAGATTCTCTTTTTACTGAGCCATTGTTAATGTTATTAATTCCACTGGTGCTTTTTCTGCTATGACAAGAAAAAGGCCTATATAAGGTCATTTACTTGTTATTAAATCTATATTTCGTACAGGATCTGTCAGGGGAAATGAATACATTTGAACATGTATTTTTTTCTTTGTTTTGTTTTGATAAATGATGGATCATATTAGTTTCATGTTTTGTCCACCCAGCTCCATTCATACATGTACATCTGTCTCTTACCATGCGTTTTTTCTCACTGGCTCAGTGTTTCTAACTCTCAGCTTCCTCCTTGCTGCCCTCTTCATCTCTGTAACCTTCTCTTTCAGTCTCACCCCGGCTGTCAAGGTGGAGAAGATGCACCTGAGGGTGGACTCGTCAACTAAGCTGGTGCAGGCCCCATCTGCCCCCAACACCACCTCATCCTCCTCCACATCCTCCTCTAGCACCACTGTGAGCTCCAACACTACCACCATCACCACCTCCTCCTCATCAGCCCTTAAACCAGGCCTTAACTGTCCCTCCATACCAAAGCCTCCATTACTGGCCCCTGGTCAGATTCCCAATGGCAAGGGCCACCTCTCAGTCCTCTCGGACAAGAAGCAGGACAGCAGCAGCAGTGCCAGTAGCAGACGCCACCTCAGCAAGAAAGTAACAGGTGTGCTGGATAAAAAACAAAACAAAAAAAAAAAACACTTGCTGTTTTATACTGTTAACATTTAGTATAAATTCTGTTTAGATTATGGCATATATATTCTTAAAGCACAGTATAACACAAACCACTGATTTGACACAGTATATGGAAGTAACAGTTCTCCCTCACTCTTCTGCTTTGCCTTCAGAACGTGAGTTCAATCCGGATATCCACTGTGGCGTTGTGGATATGACAGCTCGGAAACCATGCACAAGATCTCTAACATGCAAGGTAACCAGTCTCTGTATTTTTTTTTTAGGGCAATGTTCTGCAGTTTTCTTCAACAAATCCTATCAAAGGACCAAATCCTTAAAGTTGAACTCGAATGTGAATTTCTTCACTATTTGTGTAAAGAACGATATAACAATAGTGATACTGCAGCTACTGTGAATATTTTCACCGTTTTCAAAAGGGAATAGAACCGTTTTTGGACACACTAGCAGCTGAAGCAGCGTTTAAGCATCAAGCTTCTGGGTGGGCATTTCCCACGACAGCAGCTGACTGACAGTTGAGCACCAGTGTTTCTAGGACATGTCAATGTCTGTGGTGTGGTACTGACTGGATCATGACATACCCCTATAAAGCCTAAAAATGTAATAAAGGAACACGTTGCAATGTGATGGTTGCTTGTTGATGTGTTTTTAGGTTTTTGGACAATGGTGGACATTTTTAAAGGATGGTTGTGATTATTTTCAGCAAAGTTACACATGTATCACACATCCACAAAACCTGTGAGAGATATATCTTACATGTACAAATCTGGATAAAAAACAGAATCCATCATTAGTCTAACCTTAGCAGTTCCACAACCCAAACAACAATTCTCACCTTTGACCTTTTCAATGTCACACCAGACACATTCCTTAAGCCAGCGGAGGGCGGTGCCAGGGCGGAGGAAGCGGTTTGACACACTGCTGGCAGAGCACAAGAACAGAACAAGGGAGCGGGAGAGGGAGAGAGAACTCCACCAACCCCATTCCCAGCAAAACCCCCCTCTCAGGGACCCACACCCCTCCTCCCACCTCGCCGCTGCCCATGACCCCCACCAGGTGGCTCATGGCAACGGCCCCGCCCCAGAAGCCACTAAGCCTTCGCCACTCGGCAAGCCCAAATTTCACAGCCCTGGTCTTCCACGGTAAGTGCTGCGTCGGACACATTCACTGTGTATGCTTGTATTGTGTGTTGTGACACCAGACAAACACAATTGCAATTTAGCATGTGGCACATTTTAGCAGATGACTGACAATTGAGGACCAGTGGTTCTCAAAACTGTTTTTATGATTAAGGTGAAAATGAAACAGCTACATTATCTGTCTATCAGACTAAATAGCAGTCACGGAGGTGGTACCCCCGGAGACCCTGCAGTAGTCCATGAGTCACCACACCATCCCCAAACTACCCCCGATGGGTTTTCCCGACCCTCCAGCGATGAGGGAGAGAACGAGGAGCGGGAGGACAACGCTGACAAACTGGACTGTCACTATTCAGGTTATCACCCTCGACCGGCAGCTGTAAGTTTTAGCATCACTGATCTGTGATAAGCCATAGACAATTTAATTTTGATACAGTAGTTAAACTATGAAGGATTGATGATTTTTTTTTTTTTATTATTATCTGTACCCCTTTCTTTTCCCAGTACTGTACCTTTGGAAGTCGACTGTTTGGGAGAGGCTGTTACTCCTTTGACCGAAGATGGGACAGAGTGCGATGTGCCCTAACCACAATGATGGACAAGCACGTTAACTCTCAGATGTGGAAGTAAGTCTGTCCAGCTCAGATTCTTCATGTTAATACTGCAAGAGGTTGATGCATAAAATAATCTAAAAAAAATTGTATTAAGTAGAGTGACATGATGTTTACACAGATGATAATTACCCATCTTGCTTCTTCAGGTCAGAATTATTGACTTGTTAACAGTCAGAGCTAATGAATGATATTGTCCTTGTTGCAGGAAAATCCCCTTGGCCTTGGAGAACTCCTCCTCCGTTGCACCTACCCATAGGACAAGCACAAATTCCCATGGTAGCACTCCCTCCTCAGGCTTCCTGGGCCCCCCTGCCACCTTGCCCCAGACTCCTTATAGCCAATCCTACGAGGGCAAATCAGTGCTCTCCTATGGGACCACCTTAAATGCCCGCAGCTCCCCACAGGGTGGGGCTGAGCACCCGGCCTACGGCACCACGCAGGCCCGACAAGTGTCTTCGTTGCCGCAGATGCCTTCAGCCCACTCGTCCTCATCCTCTTCAGCTCCTTCCCTAGCCTCAGGCCGGGCGCTCAAGTCCCGCTCCTCCAGCAGCAGCACTACCAAGTCGTCATCGTCCTTCAGGCCCAAGGAGATCTCCTCTGGCTCCTCCACACCTGTCATTCCCAACTCCACTGGTGGGGGCAGCAGCGGAGCCAACAGTAACAGTAGCAGCACTAGCTTCAGCTCGGGGAAGAAGAGGAAGAACAGCTCTCTCCTCTCTTCATCCCATGGCTCCTCTGAATCCTCCTCTTCTAATGCCAACTACTCTTCTTCCTCCTCCTCCTCTTTCAAGAAGAACTGTGCAAATGTCAGCAGCTCAGGGAGCACCTACCACCACAGCTCATTAGGTTCTGCATCCTCATCGTCATTATCCTCCTCCCACAGCGGAGTCCACAGCGTGGGGCTTAACTGTGGCCCCACTGTGCGGACCAACTCGCTTAGCCTCAAGGCCGAGTCTTCTGGAGGTTCAGCAGGCGGCTCCTCGGGGCCCCCTGCACGAGGTCCTCCCTCGGGCAGCCCTGCAGAATCCATCAAGCGCATGAGTGTGGTGATGAACAGCAGTGACTCCACCCTTTCCCTGGGGCCTTTTGTACACCACCAGTCCTCATCCTCATCTGACCACCACACCAGCTTCAGCCACCACTCCACAGACGGGCGTTTGGAGGGCAAGAAGCGCAAAAGCTCCCCTGTCTCCAGCAGCATTAATAGTGGGGGTGGGACAGGAGGGCTCGGAGGAGGGGGACCCGGTACAGGTAGACCCAAAGTGGCCAAGTCACCTGCCATTAACAACATCCATGGGAAGCATGGGCGGAGCATTCCAGGGACACCAGGGCTGCCCAACAACTCCCATTTACATCAGGTGAGTTTTGTATTCTGTAGTAGTCAGGATGGGTTTTAACAACATCTTTCCATGAGAGATAAATATGTGCATGACTCTAGGGATGGCAATCTCAGTCTGTCTGTCTGTCTGTTCATCACTTTGCTTCAGACTGAAATATCTCAACAAATATCGGATCGATTGCTGTGTAATTGTATAATTTTGTACACATATTCGTGGTCAATCATAGGCGCAGGTGATGACTTCTCAAAAATCAGAAATTATTGAATTATATGGTGTCTAATACTTTGTTAGTCTTCTACCTAACGTACTGTTGTAATTAAGTTAAATAAACGAGTGCGTCATTGTAAAGTCATATCAAGAGGAACAGCACCTTGTAAAGAGGTGGCTGTTAGTTGACATTGACCAATTTGTATTGTTTGCATGTACAGAATTGACAAAAACTGCTAATTGGCTTGTACCCTTAAGACTCACATTTGCAGCCATGTTTGTTAGTGAAACATTTTCATTAACTATTATTTTGGCAGTCCAGTGTAGTTACAAGAGGATACAATAGGTGAAACTCATGAGATCGCAGCTTTTCCCAGGATTCAACTTGTCAGTTAAATTTATTAAAGATACTGATAGGCCTGAGAAGTTTTACACTGGTAGAGTTTCACATGTTCACCTAAAGCAATCGAGCCTGCTACCAAACAAAACACATTTTGGGCTCAGGTTGAGGTTTTTCCACCTGAATAACTTGTCAGACACTGAAGTACGGAGTGATGAATGGGAGTATTACGACCCTTTGTTCTTGCCTAGAATGTGTTACTTTTACTGACTGAAAGCATTTTAAGTGTTTTTTTCTTTCTCTTCCCCAGCCAAAGGCTCGTCCCTGACAGCGGTGTCCGGCTTCAGTGTATGGAACCGGCAGGCGGATGGGGAATAGTCCGGAGCAGTCCACATACTGCTCTGGACTGCACGAGGCCTTTTAAAGTCAAACCCACATTACTCTCAGCTTCCCACAATCCTCAGGGTGGAGATGATCTGGACTGCCCAGTGAAGTCAATGTGGTCCTTACTAATTCTCCCAAAGCCATGTGTGCATGCGTGTGTGTGGGTGTGTGTGGGTGGGTGTGTGGGTGTGCGTGTGGGAGTGGGGCAAGGGGTGCGGTGGTACTGTATGGGCATAACAGTGTGGAGCACCAAGGGTCTAATGAGCGAGCCAAGGGACCCCCATCCCCACCCCACACAAGTGTTGTCCCAGTATTCTGAGAGGTCTTCCTGCCTAGTTGGTAGTAGGAGAAACAATAGCAGCAGCCGTGAGCTGGGGTTCAAAGCTCATTGGGTTCAGGTTAAGGGCTGCCGCAACAAGTCGTCATGATGCTGAGCACCTGGGGAGACAACAAGCCGATCTCTTCCGTGTTTGTTAAAGAATGACTGTGTGAATGTGCGTGTGTGTAAGAGTATTTTTCTCATGTCAGATTCTGCTGGACTACTGGAATTTCCAACTTAAATACACCCCCAGCGCCTGATCTCAGAAGCCTTGGAAGGAGAGCAGGAGGAGCAGCAAACTGTTACTTGCAACACCTTAAACAACACACAATCACCTTGGTGTTTCACTTTTACATTAGTCTGACTCTCTGGCGACACGTTGAGTAACCGTTGGTTACACGCAGTAGCCTGAGACAAGCCCATAAGGACGATCTGGTCAATTCTTTTATTACCCAGAATAATTATGCAAGTGTTACCTTTTTATGATTTCTTATGAGCTTTTTACACTGAACTACAAAGAGTCTTTGTAGACGTGATGAAGACAGTTGTGCTTTCAAATGTGAAAAGGACGCCTGATGTGCCCATTCGATTGAATCTTTTGTCAGAGAGATAGCTTGGTATTGAGGACACCTGTTAATTTTCAGAATCTTTTCATTGTGCAAAATGATAGCCACAGTAGACCTACCCCCAACTGTGAACAGCACTAAATAACCGCTTTCTCCACAGGCACTGCTTACATGTCCACAAAGCTAGCCAAAAGCTGCTATCAGCTTTGCCAACTACTTTTTTTCTTTTCTTTTTTTTTTTTTTAAACTAAAAGGTGGGCTTTCTTGCTCATGAAGCGGTGATGGTGCATTGCCTGGGTGGATATGAAGAAAATCTGTGCAAACCATATTGTTATTGCCACAACTTACCTACTTTTTACCCATACAGCTGTGCAAAATCCACTGCTGCTTGTGGGCAGATGTGAATTGTAATGTTTTATTTTTCCTACATAGGGAATCAGGTATGGTACGACTTAACTGGAGCAAGCTTTATGCACGTCACCTGTCTTCTGTGGGTATGATTGTCCCTCTTGTGTAACCACTACCCAAGCTCTGGATGTTAAAAGTTTCAATGCCTCGCCGTAACACTATATTGTGTGAGCTGAGAAGAGATTTGTCACAGTAGAACAGATAGCCAGGCATAATACTCTATTCCTTTTGTCAAAACGGAGTCTTAAATCAGGCAATACTTGCCCATTTTGTTGGGATGTTTGCTTATTCTGTGTGGTCTCGAGTGGATTTTATGGTGCGAGATTCATGGAGATGGCTTCACGGGACATATTTAAACTTTTGGCACCACATGTTGATTTATGGAACATCCACTGATGTCAGATAGTGTGGAAAAGTAGAGACAATTTTTTTTAAAAAGAATCTTAATTTAGCTTTTTTTCTTGTAGCCTATGTATCAAACAAGTATTGAAGTATCCCTATTTGAGAATACATATTTTGTTAACAAATTGTACATAGTGAAATATGTATTTTTGCACAGGCATTTTTTCGTACACGCTGAATTTTTTGGTACAATTTAAAAAAAAAAAAAAAAAAGAAAAAAATAAAGAAAAAAAGTCATTATTTATTTAGTAAAAGAAAAAAGATGAAAAGTCAGAGAACCTGACCTGACCTATTTGAAGTGGTTCACTGCCAAGTCTATATAATGCAATACACCTATATGTACAAGCTGAAGCATCTCATGAATCGTTGTACTGAGATCCTTTACGGAACAACGGTGAAGTGTTGCCACTGTAGCATGTGTCTGTATGACAGAATACCTTTATTCACTTTTCAAGGTCTCAATCACACGTGCTTTTACAAGACATTTTACGTTGCCTATGAATCAAGACAACAAAAAGACAAATTTACGATGTGACCCAGTTAGCCTGTGATTTTGAAATGTCCTGCAGGCTTGAAGCTGTGCCCATTGTCTAAACTACTTTCCATGTACTCTGCAGAAACTTTGTAGACCTTAAACACATTTCATGATTGGAACACTTATGTTTTATAAAGGCTGAAGGGGTTTCAGCTACCATTGCAACTGCAGCTGCTTGCATCATCGTTGCCAAACAAGTAATTTGAATCACAGCTTTTAAAGAAATAGTTTGCAGCTTTTAAAAGAAATATCAAATTAAGAAAGTGCCTGAATTTGTTTCACCATGACTGTTTGAGGACAGTATTCTTTGGGTTGTTTTACCTTACTTGAATGTTCGATGTGTTTAGGAGTTTGCTTTTAAATCTGCCTATGAACCCTAAATGTGGTAAAACCTGAGCTTGTCAGCTGCCCAGTATGAAACACTTTAGTGTTGTGCATTTTTTTTGGGTTTATCCAAGTTTTCCAGACAAGACGTTGAGATTTTCAGTTAGCCTCAGTGCATGGCTTAGACCGCCTCTGGTTTACTGGGATTTGTACGTAAGAACCTTCAATCAAGTGTTTTGTTTACCCTCAAACTCCACTGACATCTTGACCATCGTTTCCTGTACATGGAAACATTCGCAAGGATGTTTGTTTTTTTTTTAATCAGCACCATAGACTTGGAATGTGAAAGCGAGAGAGAATTAGAGCTCGTGTCTGGGAGGAAAAAATAAATCCACCATTCATACTATGTAAAAGCGTGTATAGATTTTTTTTTTTGTATACATTATCAGAATCATTTTCAGCTGGACTTATGTATTGGCTGCTATGTAATTCATGAACAAACATAGGTTAGAATTAATATTTAAAGAAAAAAAGATTGTATAGTATATTTGTTTTGTAACAAGTTTCTGTAAATAAAATAATTTATACTGCTATTTATATGAAATCATGTGTCTGCCTCTTTCCTAAAATAAAAACTGCAGCAACAAATACAGTGTCAACAGTTAAACAAATTTTATTATATACACAATATAAGAAGTCACTTTGCCAGACAAACTACAGGTGTGGGTATACCAAGATTAATCCCCCCCTGCTGTAATGAGAGAATATGGCCGCTGTTACATATTGATAACTCTCGACAACTTCTGGACTCTGTTGAGCAGCAGGTCGCCCTTCTTGATGGTTTCCTGGTACTGCCAGTTTTTGCTATCAGGTCTGGAAAGAAGGAGGAAAAGATTTAATGTTCTGCACCTGGTTACTGAGCTATGTGTTGGATTTATTGAGGTTTGGAAACGGCAACATTACCTATTGGTTTCCACAATCTCATTCACTTTATCAATTTTGCAGTGGAGACGGCCTGCAGCTATGAATCGGGACAGTTCCCTGAGAAAAGGAGGAGATTCGTTTCAGTTAGCCAGAAAAAAAAAGTTAGTATCCCTGAGACCTTCATTTGAACACATGACGCCAAAAATGAATACTTATGACTTAAAGAACGGTTCAACATTTTGGGAAATGTACTTATTCACTTGCTGAGTTTTAGATGAGAAGATAGATACCACTCATGTCTGTAAAGTAAATGTTAGGCTACAGCCAGCGGCTGCTTAGCATAAAGTCTGAAAACAACGAAGCTACAAACGACTTGAGGTATCAGTCTTCCAGTCTAACTCCCAGCTACAAAGCGAAAAAGTATGTTTCTCAAAATACTCCATTTAATGTTCCCAGGAAGCTTAAATTGAACATTATTTTATTGTGAATCAATGCCCGCACTCACTAATGATTGAAAGATAACACAAGTAAAACTGAACATTGGCTCTTATTTATTGAGCCTATGAAGTTTAACCCTACGCAAGTATCTTAAGGTCTGAATTTCTAACCCGATGCTTGAAAACACCAATCCTGATATAAAGATGCTGATCCATCATGCATCTAACAATTTATCAGTTGAGATTATCTATTACTGCGGACACTAGAGAGAACTACTGCTAGGATTTCTGTAGTGACACAGGTTTAATTTATGTACAAGACAAATTTTGAAAATGTAGCACATAGACGTGGTGTGCTGGCACTCACTGGTCAATGAACTCTGTGCTGACACCAAAGGCCTCAGCCATGTAGCCCAGGGTGAGGGAACGGTAGGACTCTAGCAGCTGGCTGTAGGCCTGGATCCTCATCTCCCTCACATAATAGCGGTAGTGTGGCGCAAAGAGCCAGTCTTTCTTCATCTCCTGCTCCACCATGGCTGCGGCACCAAGAGAAAAAAGGTTTCACATTCATTATTGAAGTGTCATGATGTGGCAAAGCAAGAAAAATATGGTAGTATGTAATACATTTTGAAATATACTGAATGGATGACTGTAAGAAAGTGTGTGGCCTTCTACCTAAAAATAATAAACCACATACAAACAATGGCAGTTTTATTCAACGAGCAGGGATGAATGAAACAAGTCACAAACTGTAATTTTTTAAGTCCGTAAAAGCCTTCCTCACCCAAAGACTGGAAGAAAACAGAGTAGCGGCACTCGTAGAGTGAGAAAAGATACTGGCGAACAGCAGGCAGACTGTGCAGCACCTCCAAGATCTCTGCACCCTTTATTACCTATAGAGAAACATATTTAAGACATTTAACAGCAGGTGATCAGCTGATTTACACATGCTTCTAAAAATGTGCAATGCAGTTTCCATCGATCACATCTTGTGAGTACACGCACTCGGTCCCTCTCCTACCTTTTCACGGAGGTCAGGCCTTTTGAGGGCGATCATGCAGACGTAGACAGTGTAGGTAACAAAGGTCTTGTAGTCCATGAGCTCATAGGAGGTGAAGGTGGAGACTGTGTCAAGGAAGAGCTCAGCAGCTTGCTTGAAATCTCTGATGGCAACACAGTACAGGCCCTGGTAGACCTTCAGGCGATTCCTCCTGTCCCAGTCTCCCCCCTCCTCAATAAGGCTGCAGAGAAAAAAAAAAGATGCATGGAGAGATGAGTATTGAAGAGACTGTTTGTGGAAATGTTTCAGAACAGACATGTTATAATGCCTTTACCTCTTGGCTTTTTCCGAGTTGCGTGTGATGAGGTCGCTATCCATGTAGAAGAGGCCGATCCTCAGCAGGTAGAAGACAATGTCTAGCCTGTGACCCAGAGCGACCGTCTTGTCATAGGTCTTCCTGAAGGCTGTTAGGGCGCCCTCCTGTGGATGCACATGACAAAAGCAGACAATGTCAGTGAATCTGCACCAACTTAGGGATGTACATGCAACATTACAGCCAACACAGAGAGCCTGTCACCCTAAAAAACTACGAAGCTGGCATTATGTGTAATCGTTTCAAGAGTATCACTTGCTTTAATAAAAGTAAAAAAAACAGCTGGAGCAAATAACTTTTGTAGTACTCTTGATTTTGGCTCTGATACAAAGTGGTATTTTCTGAAAAGGAAAGACATCGGTGAATTACACTTTCCTTCAAAAATGTACTACACACTCAGATGATTAGGCATTTGCCATAAACTTAAATGTGCACGCTGTAAAGTGTATGAATTTATTAACATATGACGTGTGCAGCTTTCAGTGGGTTACTGTTGGTTTCTGTTACTAAATCTGTCCATTGCAGATCAAAGGAGGAATGCGGCTAAGTAAAGACTGTGTGGTAAAGCTGAATGACATTTCCTTTCAGCACTGACACTACAATGTGCACATCTGCATTAGTCACAGTGCAAAGGCTGTGATCAAATGTAATCAAATCACGTCAGTCACGTGAGTAAAACTCGTATTGCTTGATAGAAAAAGGGAAAGCAGCTAAATTAGAGTGCGCAAGAAGGAAAAACAATGGAGCCCGTCAGATATATAACATACTTTAATTTAATGACTTCTTGATTAATGGCTTAGCACACACTACATGCACAACAAATGACTAGTTATTCCAAGTATGGTGTTGACTGATTCCTTTATAACATGACCTTGAAGTATAACCTGAACTGAAAGGTGAGTACTGATGGTTGGAGACGGGGCAATTGATTTTCTTCATTTTTCCCTCCTATGGTCACAATAAGCACTTTAGCTATAATACATATTTGTTACTTCTGCAGAACCTATTACACACACATACACATATATATATATATATATATATATATATACACACACATACATACATATATAGCTGTTGAGTGATGGGAAATCATACCTTGTCTCCAATTCTGATCAGGTATTCAGCTTTGGCCATCATGGCGTCTCGTATCTCACTCTCTCCCAGGTTCTTCTCCGCATCCTCCAACACATCGTCCAGACGCTTCAGCTCTTCCTCGTTGGCCTTCTTCATTTTACTCAGCAGGTCACCGTCAAGCTGCCACTTCAGGTCTTTACACAGACCCTCATAATAGGGCGCCATATCTGGAGAGAGAAACGAAATTACTCTAACGCCCGTCACATCTCTTTAAATCTCATATTGACCCTGGAGAGGTTTTAATTTGATTCTCTACAGAATAAAGTTGCTTTAATTATAAAATAACGCCGTATCTTTTGTGTCTTTCCCTGTAAAAACTAAGTGAGATGCAATATAAATCAAACAGAACTTGAAACATAGAGAATATAACTTGCTAATGTGTTTTGACAAACAACCCTTCTTCAAACTGCTTATGGGTTGGTGGCGTTTGCTTGTAACGTTAGCTAGCAATGCCAATTTTCCTACGATGAGCGTTATGCTAGTGTGGAAAACTTGTTTATTATTTTGCCAGCATCAATGAGAAAATTATACAACAGGTACAAAACGTATGTGCGCACAGTAACATGTATACGATGAGCAGGCTATAAAATCTGCCGTTACAAGTTCGATAGTGCCGTGAGATGCTAACTCACTGTTAGCTTTGATAGCGTCCATGAGCTCAGTCTTCACTTTAGCATCCTGTCGGTGACCGTCCATCGTCAGCAGGAACTTCAACTGTGCTATCCTCAGGTCGGGGTTCTTGGGCAGACCCTCCTCCTCCAAATTCTCCAGCGGCATTTTCACTCAAAAGTATACAAACAAACACGCAAACTGAGGGTTTTCTTTGTGTAGACGGAGTCTGTCGTTCGCTACTATCAGCTAGTCAACGATGACTACGGAAAACACTGGACTGTTGCTTCCGCCGGGGACTGACGGAGAGGGGAGACAAGAGCGGAGGACAGCCTGACATTTAATAACCAACTTCTCATTTACTGCCATCTGCTGGGCATGACTGTGAACAACACTTCAATTCAAAGTGATGTTTGCCAATGGGACGTTGACTGTGTCCCAACTCAATATCACAAACAGGTAGCCTATATAGTGTAGCCTACTGATCTTTATTATCTCCGCCAAGGAGGTTATGGTTTCAAGTTATGTACTGGTGTGTTTGCTTGTTTGTTTGTTTTTTGTTTGTTTGTTTGTTTGTTTGTTTGTTTTTCATCAGGATTACGCAAAAAGTATAGAACCGATTTGCAACGAATTTGGTGGAGGGATTGGGCATGAGCCAGGGAAGAACCCATTAAATTTGCTATGAATCAGAATTTTTTATGTGTTTTATGTGCTAGTGTTGTATTTAAGTACTGATTGTTATAGTGAAAATAATAATCAATAATAACAGCAGCAATGATAGCATCACCAATTATTATTATTATTATTATTATTATTATTAATAATAATAATCCCCCACACACACATTTTATGTATGATGTGAAGGACATGTCCTTTTCAAAAATAAACTTCAGCTTGGTCTCAATTTAAAAGTAAAAAAAATGCTGTTCATCCAGGCCTGAAGTTTGACTGCATAGTTTCATCTGGCTTCAAAGAGACAGCTGGGTGTCATTTGCTTAGCAATGGAAATTTATGTGGTTCTTCCTGACAATATCGCCTAAAGGAAGCATATGGGGGGAAAAGTATCAGTCCTAGCACAGAACCCTGGAACTCCATGACTAACCTTTGTGTGCATGGAAAACCAGCCTAGTGCAGTTTCTTTAATGCCAATGTTATCAATGGAGTCAAATGCAGCTCTAAGATCTAATAAGACAAATATAAAGAATATAAAAATATAAAGAGGTCATGAGGGGATGATTGGTAACTTTTCACCAGAGAAGCTGTGTGACTGAAAGGGAAGAGCAGGCTAAGATGAATAGACAGACATTCATTTCTGCAGAAAAAACATTTTAAAACCTGAAAAAAAAACTCTGGTGAAGAACTATGGAGAACAGTCAATGAAAAAAATAATAACTATAAAAAATAACTGGTATGATCCTTGATGATCCTGACATTTTATTTAGGTATATTATACAAATGCTGATGGTAAAATCCATTAAATTCCACAGCTACATCATATGATTATGCATTTTCACTATTAATATTGATTTCTTTTCTGCAGATCAAAAACTGAGTTTACATAGTTTGCAATCCATTCCTTAACCCAGTAAAATAGTCCATAATCAAATCAAGCTGGATCAGATCGTCTGTCCAGCATTAACAGTAACATCAGTCCACAAGACAGATGAGTGACTCCAGCAGGGGAAGTTGTTGTCAGGTTGACATGGTAATTGCTGGTTGCTTCACTTTTGGTCAGAAAGTCTGAAAGGTTAATGATAACCAGCATGAAATACAGAGTCCATGCAGTCTGGACAATACTGTGAGGTCTGTACCAGTAGAGACAAAATGGAAACTTTGCTGCAACAGCTGGTAGGCATTTCTACTTTTCCTGTATAAACCCAACACTACGTTTTAGCCCTGACAAACTTTTAAGAACTGGGAAAACAGATGAAAAACATCACATAGAACAACAGCAGCAAAAGTTTTTGAGTTTTGTTTTGGGGACTGATCTACCAAACAGATTTAGCTGAGTCATTGCACTTTGTTGGTTTCTGAGTTTCTTTGAAAACTTGTCATTCAATACAAAAATATTACAGCACTCAACACATTTACTACTGGAAAACCTTATAAAATAAAAAATGTATCTTGATATTTTGCAAGATATTGGGGCAATTCTTTATGCGAGACCAAGACACATTTTCTTTCTTAATAATGTTGAGTTAATAATTTTAAAAGCTACTTATCAGTTTAGTTTCATTTTGCCTAATATATTTGCCTCATAGAAATACTGCATTTCTAGAAGATGTAATACTAACTAACTTTGTTCAACCATTTTTGCTCGAAATTAGGTTTTCATGGGATTCATTAAAACACAGGATCAAGGTGTGAAGGCACCTTAACATACCTTAAGAGAAGGTGTAATACTGAACATTGCACATTTGAAGATTATGTGTAATCACTCCTGTGTCCTATTTCCGTTCCTCACTCTGCTCTGTAGACCCGTGGCAATGCTCTGATCCTCATCATTATTTTGGGAATTGGAGGAAGTTTTCAATCTGGCTACCACATCACTGGTTTAAGTTCTCCCTCACCGGTGAGATACAGCACTTAAAACATTTCTTTTCATCCTGTTGTTTGTTACTTCACCTCTCTCTCTTCAAACCCACTCAGATTTCCTGCCAGTTACCACCAGAGGCTGAGAGACAGTTGTTTGTATAATTGTGGCAGGTGCATCACTGTTCATATCTCACTGAGTTCAGGCCACAAACTGTTGCTTCCTTAAAACTTTCTGTGCAGTTCATACAGCGCTTCATCAACAGCAGCTGGTATGACAGATACGAAGAGCATCCGCCTGCACAGACCGTCACAATGATCTGGTCTCTTATTGTTTCCATGTATGCTGTCGGGGGACTCTTTGGTGCTGTCAGTGTCAAGTTTATCTCAGGAAGGTTGGGAAGGTGAGTAAAGACCTAACGCAGCATGTAGTCCTATAGTTTGACTGTCCTTATAAGACTCGAAGGGATGTATCTTCCTTTATCAGAAAAAAGGCGATGATCTGCAACAGCTTTATTGCCATCGTGGCAGCAGGGATCATGCTGACAAGTAAAGTGGCCAAATCTTATGAGATGATCATTGTTGCAAGGATTCTGTATGGCTACTCATCAGGTAAGTCAACAGGACTTGTTCTGCGACGTGCATAATAAAGTGATCACAAATACATCATGTTTTTGCCTGACTTATCAAAAATGTCTTTTATCTCCTGTGGGTTTGGGAACGAGCACCCACTTGATATACCTCGGAGAGATTTCACCCAGAAAGATAAGAGGCATGGTGACTCTGACCTCAGCCACCTTTGGGTCACTCGGCAAACTGTTTGCACAGTTTTGTGGGTTAAGGTAAACACTTATTGTCATTATGAATTTGAACACAACAGTCGAGGCCAAAAAAACTCAACGTACACTGAATATGCAAAATATTAGTGATACTTTTTCTTCAGTTCCTTCTCCAGTTATCGTGAGGAAAAATAAGATGAGATAAAGCAGAACTTTTAAGCTTTAAGACATACAGTACAGTGGCTTCAGAAAGTGTGCACCTCTCACCTCAATGTTATAACTGAGATGAGAGTTCCTTGGACGTCATGGTTTGGCTTTTGTCCTGACATGCAGTGTGAATTGTCTGACCGTATACAGGTGTGTGCCTTTCTAAACTATGTCCAATCAATTCAGTTTTCCACAAGTGGACTCTAAAAGCATTATGTCATTATGGGTAATTGAGTGTAGATTGATGGGCAAATTGGTAATTTTATCAATTCAAAATTAAATCTACAACACAAAGTGTGTTAAAAGCAAAGGGGTCTGAATACTTTCTGAAGCCACTGTAAGTGGTTTGCGCAAAAGGAGCTTCAACACAATATTAAAAAGTGTAAATAAATATGCAATTTTCTACAGTAAAAGCATTTAAACCAAGCTGTAACACTACACTTCATTTTGTTTTTTCAGTGAGATCCTCGGCCGTGAGGAGCTGTGGAATATCGTTCTCTGTGTCCCTGCATTTTTCTCAGTGGTTCATGTCATCGCGTTGCCTTTTCTCCCTGATGCTCCCAGATACTTATTCATAGAGAAAGATGACGATAAGGCATGCAAAAAAGGTTGGTATAAATCCCCATAGTCATAGTATTTGACCGAACAGCCTATCACAGAATGGGTATCAAACACTACTGTCCCTAATGATTCAGGAAACACAATACTACCAATGTATTAGATATATTTGAAGGATTGTCCTCAAAAATGGATTTAATTCATTTAAATTTGTAAACCAATTAGCTTAGTAGCATTAGAAGTAAAGGCGTTCAAGATATAAGAAGAAAGAAGAAAAAAGTCTATACTATGGTGTAACATTTTTATATGTGTGTCTCATGGTCTTTCTAACTCCAGCTCTCCAGAGTCTGTGGGGCCAAGGTGACTACAAACAGGAGATGGATGAGATGTCGGCTGAGCAGGCAGTCATTGAAGCAGCCCCACCAAAAAGCCCTCTTCAGCTGCTGCGGGACAGGACTGTCCGATGGCAGCTCATCACCATGTCCTTCATCTACTGCTGCAACCAACTGTCAGGCATGTCTATGGTGAGGACTGAGCTCATTTCGGGCATCAGCTAAATACGGCAGATGATAGAAAATGCCCTAATTCATGCTTATTTTAGCATCCAAACGTTAAGGATTACAACCCCTGAAATTCTAATCAGTGCCGCTTTCCTTCTCAGATCAGTACCTTCTCTTTTGACATCTTCCTGAAAGCAGGTATACCGAGAGACAAGATCCGCTATATCACTCTTGGTCTTGGGGTATCTGAAATCATCACCTCAATCTCCTCTGTGAGTATGTGCCTCAGCGTGTTGATTGTAATCCCTGTCTATGCTCAAGAATGGTGTTTCATTGTTGTTATTATTGTTTGGCTAATTGTAGCAAATACTAGCATATTTTTTTCAATTCTATTAGTATTCTCAACCCTTTTCCCTCCCAGGGTCTGCTGATTGAGCGAACTGGGCGGAGGCCGTTGTTCTGGGGGGCCTATGGTGTCATGTCTGTTAGCTGGGTGTTGGTCACTGTCACGCAGACCCTGAAGGTAAACCTGTCACCTTTGAATACTGCATTCAATGCATTTTAAAGGGTCAGGTCACCAAAATTACAAAAAAACATATTTTCATATATTTCCATATCCCTAGTGCTATTAATCCAAGTGGACAGTTTTACTTTTATTTGCACAGGTTTTAGGTTTTTTCTGCCTCTACCCAGATACAATGGAGGAACACAGAAGTTTTGTTTGTGGTGCTCACAGTATTTGAAAAATATATTAAATAAACCATTCACTGTGAACAGTTTTCAGGGTAGATTCTACCAGAGTAAGAGTAGTGAACACCACAAACAAAATTCCATTGACCTCCATTGTATTGGGGTGAAGGCAGAAACCTCAGAAAACATGTCTGTGAAGATGAGATAAGAAAACGTATATTTCAAATCCTCAGCACATGAAACTACTTTTTTTTTTTTTGGTTTTACAATGCTATTAAAATCAATATGAAAATACACAACCAATAGACCTTTTTACATATAGGCAAAATGTCAGCAATTTAATAATTGCTCTAGAAGTTACCATAGTAATGTTCACATATATAATATTGTCATTGATGCAGGATTCCAGCTATTGGGTTCCTTATATTACGACTGGTTTGATCATCCTCTTCATCATCTTCTTTTGTGGGGGACCTGGTATGTGCTTTACAGTTTACACCTGACTGTTGAAAGAAAGAGGAAAGACACACTGAAATGGTTAGAAAAAAGATGTTCGCATGCATAGATAATTAATTCAATCTTTGCTCTGGTTCACCCAGGGGGAGCGACAGCGACTCTCAACAGTGAGATATTTATCCAGTCTGATCGACTGGCAGCGCTTGTCCTCACAGGAATCCAGCGCTGGGTGATGTTTGCTATTCTGGGCCTAGTCTTCCCATTCCTTATTGTGAGTACAACAAACCTGAAATGTTACAAGCTATAGATGCACTGTATGAAGAAAAAAAATTCAAAATGTTGCTTTTGAGGATAAACAGGATTTTCAATAACAGTGTCATAGAGGGACACAGTGAAGCTCAGTCTGATGCTCTTTGTTTCCTCTGTCCTAGAATGCCCTCAGCTCATATTGCTTTGTGCTGTTCGCCTGTGTGTGCCTGCTGGCTTGTCTTTATACCTTCTTCATCCTGCCTGAGACTAAAGGGAAGACCCTGCTGGATATCTCTGAGGAGTTTAAAGCCATCACCCTGTGTGGGAAATCCTTCTTAGAGAAGGAGAGAGTGGAGACCAAACTATGAGGCAGTCCAGATAGCAGTTACAGACTGTATGAAATTAACTGAGGAATAAGCGTGTGACCAAAGGGACAGAATATAGACTTTGTTAAAGAATTTTAAGAAATTACTAAGGCATCAGGCATTAAACAACATATGTTAATATGGGAAAGAAGCTGTGGCCAAATAACTGAGGCAACCTAATAAATGATAATGAACTGAGTTTTACGCTTTGTCATTGTCCATAAACTTCTTATGCCAATTTATGGTCAGTCGGTTATTTCTACATTTCTCAATGCATCTTTGTTCCACAGCAGAATTGTTTTGTTTGTTTTCTTCAGGGAGGGTTTTTAAGGAATTTTTTTCATCCCACACTGACAACCCCAACTTTAACACCAGTAAAATAAACAGCTATAACTTAATGAATCCATACCTTAGAATAATTTGTATGAAAGATAAACAGGTTACACGATGTTAAGAAAACTGATATGTTTTTATTTGAATGTCATAGTTGTATATGCAGTCCCCACATTTCAGTGGATCATTTAAGGTTTTGCATTAATGATATGACAAATATTTGCATTAAACAAACAGGAAGCTTTTTAAAGTACTTTCTGCTTCTAAACTGGCAAAACAGGACTTTGATATTCACAATTTACTTTAATGGAGTAACACAAAGCTAAATTTACTACTTAGCCACTTTCTATTCAAATCTAGCTGGGAAATGTCAGGTTTATATAGTATGAATATAGTCCTATTGATTGTGTGAAGCTGCAAAGCTCATCACACATGTTTAGTCTTCATCCCTTCCAAATCTGTACTCCATACAATCTAATGGGCAGCTGCAAAAAGTTCAACACTGGTCACTTTAGTAGTAGGGAGTTAAAAAGGAGAGCAACTGGTTCCAGATCAATGCAGCGGTGCTGTCATGTAGGTTACCCAGGTTACCTAGCATATGTTTAACTGTAACTGCAGCTGCAATGTGTTTGTCACCATGTGGTCAGTAGTTTCCTTCCTCCAGATTTACAGCAATAAATCATCCATTGCTCCCTTTGGTCCCTTCTTTGACCAGTGCAATGAATAAAATTAATGCATACTGTCCCACAAAGTCCCACAGCATCAGGAATCGCTAATCTTTTCTCTTTCTTTAGTCTCTCTCAGGGCCTGTTGATTTAGCTCACAGGGAGGTAGCCATTTATTCAGAGGGGTCTTTGGAGACATGTTGGCACCTTTGGTGTTAATCACCATCTCACTTATGCTAAAACTCAACTGGTATCTTTTATTCTCAGAGTATACCATTACCTTAAAGTGAGACTGCAGCTCTCGCTGAATGGGGCCTGCAGCTACAATGCTAAATGCTACTACTGTTTCACATTTATCAGTGTCAAACTATTGTAACAGCGGCTCAAGTGGAGAAGAAACTGACCCATTAGCGAGAGTTATACAGCAATATTTTACTTAATCAGCTATCATTAGCCATGGTTATATCAGACCAACCGAACAGCAAAACCATTGACTTTAGTACATTTAGTAATGTTGCTTTTTTATTGGTTGAATTTGAATTTATTAGAAGAAGAATAACATTAATCAATATTAATATTATTATTGTTTATTCTCTCAAGTTACACAGTCTTGCTTTAAAGTAAGCTATATGTAGAATATTCGGGTATTTTCTAATAATTAAATGGACCGATGCCACTCCCTTGTATTATTTTACATGTTGTTAATGTTTTTCCTCCTTTTGTTCCATATATAGTCTTGCTTGCTTATGCAGTATGTGTTATGCTAATGTACCACATTATGTCAGCATTTTCTGCACTCTTAGAACAAAAACACTTAAATTAGAATTGCAAACTGCACATTTTCTACCTCAGGACATTTTTCACCACTATCCCTCCTTCCCTCATTAGTGTGAATTCTGCAAATCACAGTAAGTCCTGGCCTGTGAGTCCTCCTCACCCTCCAGTTGGCTCTTTGAGTTGCTCACTGCCTATAATGATACATATTTAAATCTTTGAAGGTCTTCTCTTCCTTATCACTAGCCGGCAGCTGCTAGCAGCCACAGGGTCTTCATTAGCTGCTAAACCCACAGTTCAGCACTCTGGGGATGCCAGCGGTGATTGGCAGTATGTTGGCTGGGCTGGGCTCATCCTGTACCGATGTCCTGCTGTGCCTTGTTAACACTAGAGGATTAACTGGAGGATTAATTGCAGGAACCATCATAAATAGTTTACTATTGCAAACCTGGCTAGTTCCTGTATCCAATTTGTGGTTTTATAGGTGCCAGAATGCAAAAAAAATAAATATTGACACCAACGATAAGCAGAAAAGTAAAAAAAAAAAAAAAAAAGAGAGAGAGAGAGAGAAAGATTTCAGTCCAGTTTAATGCCTGCCAAAGACAATCACATTGATCTGTAACTGACAGTCTAGTAAAATCACATTCATCAATAAGAATCAGCACAGTGCTGATGTGTGTGTGGGTCTCAGTAGCTTTAGTTTACAGCTGTAATTATTCAGTTTCATCAACAGATGGCGATGTTAATCTTCTGCTGACGTGCACTGATCAAGCCTTTACGACATGTATACTATAAAAACTGTAGCCTGCAGCAGGGCAAATGCATTTACATGTCAAGCTTCATGTGCGCTTTTATTTAATTTTACACTGCTTTGTAGAGGTAGAAAAACACTGATATGAAGTCAAAGTAAGTAATTGCATTTACTGTTACTGGAATTAATATTTCAACATTTGGTGCATTTCAACTTAATATTTTTTTTTTGGCTTTTCATTAGCATTGTGTCACATTCTGTTTAATTTGTCCAAAGATTTAGAATTTTATCTATCTTTATATTCAGTTTGTATGCCTCTATTTCTGTTACATATTATTTAGCAGAGATCAAAAGTCACTCACTAACTAACTAACTCAACATTTGGCAGTGAAATTTTTTTTATCTAATGGAAAAATACAAAAGAGACTAATGTCAGAACATCCTGCTCTGGGTCATTCTTTAAAAGCAGCATTTTACAATGCTTGATTTCATATCTTTCAGCAGAAAGTAAAGTCCTCCTCCAGTGGTGAACCCATGCATAGCAAAGAAAAGGTGAAATGAAGGCCAGTATTCTTCTGTCTCTCTCCGCCTGGCAACACTGAGCTCACTAGCAGCACTGCAAATCAGAGAGGAGTTGGATGTGTTACAGATTACATGAGTCACTGTTTCATGAGCCTCAAGTTGTACATCGATCGACTTGGACGCGTTCTGGACGTGCAATGGCTGTGCTGATTTCTCCTGTGAGTAGGCCTACACATGCTGTTCTGTGTAAGCCAAGTGAATATGACTATTAAATGAAAGGGTGTCACTTAGTACGCAGGCTGCACAGAAAGTCCATATGATTGAACTGTCCATTGTGTCAGAAGATTATCTACTTTGTTTAAGTGGAGGAGAATGAGGAGCAGATGTCAGGGGAATTAGCAGGTCACACTGACACTATAGTCTGTGGAGCTAAGTGAAGGGCAATTTCATTTTGTGCCTGTAACAATGAAACCAATTTATATGTAAAAAAAAACAACTTTTCAGCTTATTTGTTGAGATTTCTACAATATTTTATAGACTATTTTATAATATCCTTATAATAAATCAACAATTCCCATGGTTTTACACATGAGGTAGCCTGATATTTAGCATGAATGGCCATTTTGTTACAACTCTGCTTAAAGCACTTGCCAACATTTGAAATGTTTTCAGCCATTCAGAGATCTGCCACATAAAGAGGATGGTTTAATAAAGGGACATACGTAATGGAGGTGTACCTGCCTGGAGGGTGGAGTCAAGTCATCAGAGAGAATTCGGCTCACTTGATCTGACTACCGGTTACGTCAGTGTTTAGATAAAGCCAGAAATGTGTCAGAGACCATGTCTGAAAGGGGTTTTCTCACCTGCTAGTTTCCACTCTTTAGTTGGTTTGGTTCCACTCTATTGTTCAGTTTGGTTTAATGAAGGCACTCTTCTTCACATTCTTCTCTTTTAGTCAGTTAAGAATAAACAGTTTTTCTTATAACTCATGTGGTCTCCCTTTCTACTTGTTCAAATAGATTGAGAGAAAACTCCTCCCCAGCCCTAGGACACCATAATACTGACCTTATGATCAAATGTTGTCTTCCACATTATATTAAGTGTACACATACACTTGCTTTTGTCCTTGGATGCATCAAAAACAGGGTTTGACATAATGAAGGACACAAGCCTTTCTTTGCAAAATAAAGCCACTGTAATGGATATTGTGCTAACATACTGAATAAAACCTTTGTTTTAAAACCTTATACATATATATATTTCAGCCATAACAACTACCCTCTAAGGCTTGTAATCTATTATAGCAACAGCTGCAAATGTTATAAGACAAAATGGCCCATTTGCCTTTATATAAATCACAATGTAATGATAATTTGTAGGTCTTGGAAAGTCTTGGAAAAATGTGTCACTGTAAAGTCAACATCACAGGCCTTCTCTGCCTCATTTACAGCTTGAGGACTAAATGGTCCATCCATCATGTCTGCTAAACAGACAGAGAGTCAGAGGGAGGTGGGGGAGGAGAAAGAGAGAGAAGAAAAAGCAGGATATAAGTGAATAGACTCAACACACTTATGTAATATGCTTAAGGGAAACACTGGAACAAATGTGAATGGTGTCCAGCATTAAACATTGCTAGCTGTGGTGATTTCATACAGGTGGCACACAGATGGGACCCCTCCTGAGACCTGAGCTTGTTAATGAGTCACAGCGAGGAGGGTTGGAGCGGGCTGATATCATGAACCAGACGGAGCCCTCTGGCAGCGCAGCGTCGAGGTACCCAGCATGCCATTCTGCATTATGGCGAGGTGCCCCTCGAGCCGTTGGATCTGCGGATTAACCCAAACCTGGCAGGATTTACCATGCCACGTGTCAGGCTGAGCAAACACTGGAAATGAATTATTATTTTCTCTCACTGTTGCTGAAAGACAACAATCAGGCCTAATGAGGGCTCCCATAGAGACTTATTATCAACTCTAATTAATGGTGCAGAGTGTGTGTCATAAGTCCTATTTACACTATTTAATTACTTTTATAAACTTCGCAAAAACTTCAAGTCTATTGAAGCAGGGATTAGTCTGAGAAGTGAAGCTGAATCTCATAGAAAATGTTAACTGGTCACATTTGAAGCCGGTGGAAGGGCAAAGGTCGTGCTTAAGTGGGTGAGAGTGCATTTTGAGATTAGTGGGTTTAGTCAAGGTCTACAAGTCTAAGACTGTTCTTAACTGTCATTCACTATCCTTTTTCTGCAGACAACTGGAGGCTGCTTGAATGTGAACAGCAAGGAACTTGTTGGAGATAATTACATTTTGGGTGTGGTATGTAGGTTTGCAGTGAGAAAGTAGGAAGTTGAGAAGAGAAGAGAAGATGATGGGGAAGAGAAGTAGCAGATGGACAGTGGGGTTACTGTCACACAATATTAACACATCCACCTCAGGAGGAGTGGGCCTGTCAGTCAAGACACTTGGAGTCAATTGCTAAACAGAGGGGATTCTGTGAGTGGGGAAACAGGGAGGAAAATCCCTCCTTGCCCTTATGACCTTATATGCCGATTATGGGCCATACAGAGGGACTATCCTAGGCATATAGTGTCGAAAACAGGGGATTCACAGGGGAGCGCAGAAGACTCCCCAGGGGACAGCAGAGGAAGATTGAAATCTTAAATGTTATCATTTTAAGTATGAAATCTTTAAAAAAAATGGCTGCATTTAACCTTTAGGTGTGTGATCTTCATTCATCTTGAAAAAGTCTGGCTCATGCATGTACTGTCAGACTGTGGTATACTGTGATCTTGTATTTGTGCATCTGTTGACATTGTTCTGGTGCATTCTTGCCATGGTAATTGAACACACATGATGAGGCTGAAGGAAGGGAGACTGTTGGTAAAGCCTCAGTCAGTCCTGTCACGCGTTTCCTATTCACCATCCCAGTGTGTATGTGTGTGTGTGTGGGAGAGGGAGAAAGCATGTGTGTACTTGCGTGCCTATGAGAGCAAGCTGGTTTTGTGTGTGTGTGTGTGTGTGTGTGTGTGTGTGTGTGTGTGATAACACACCACTGGCATTCTTCATTTGTAAATAATTGAATCAGGCTATTTTAGTTTGCTCAGAGCGCAGTTGTAATTTGCAGGCGTTCTACTCTTAAAGACCGGTAATTATGGCTTTTAGAGTCTCCCAAAACATCTCAAATGGCTTCAACTCATGACAGCTGTGCATCTGGGCTTTCACACACTCACGCATGCATGAACATATGTGTTGCTATTAATTAAACTGGTACATTTTCCAAATGAAGTGGATTTCATTACACAGGTAAACAGAGGTAGCCCACCTAGGTAATAGGGGCACTCAGATGGAAAGGTTTGTGAATGGATGCAGTTTTATTCCAGTCAAATTTTTAAATGAATATTAATAATGATTTTCTAACTACAGTATAAAACGTTTATATATAAAATGGACATGACATGGGCCACACAGTCTTTACAAAATAGTACAGATATGATTCGTTTTTTCCATGTCTCAGTAGAATTGTGTTAGATTATTAAAAAAATTCCATATTTCACAAAAATAAAATAAGACAAACTACTTTGATGTAGGGCTGACTCGCACTCTGTCTAATAATCTATGTTTAAAGGAGATCAGAAATGAAGCTTGGTAAGTTGATAGGTTGGTAAGATGATGATCCTTTTGTTCCCATTTTCTAACTTCTTCTATGCAGTTCAGACAATTAACACCAGGGTCAAACAGGGTTTTACTAAACCTTCAAGAGAACCTCTGTCTATCTTCAAATTGTCACCTGATTTGCTTGTTGTTTATTCAGCGCAGACACATACCTCAGAGTTCATGAAGGGAAGGCTGTCTGTTCACCAGACACTGGCTAGTCTGTCTGACCTTAATAAACCAGAGTGCAGTAAATCTAATTCAATGGGCGATTACTGTGGTAGGAAAAAATAGACATTAGCAAAATTAGCAAAGATTCCTGAACTTGCTCATGTAATATAACAACCTATATCACAAAGTGATCACATGACTAAAAAAAAAAAAAAAAAAAAAAATGTATCACCTCAAAAACTAATGAGAATCATCATAGGAAATAAAATGCATTTCTACCAGTTGGCTGCTGCTCTTCTTCTTCTTCTTCTGGCTGCATGCAACAGTAGTTTTATTCTGTTCAGAACGGTGCATTAATTCTCTGATTAGAGAAAGCTTCAGCTGTTTAGCTCTGTTAGAAATCTCAGGTGTGATTAACTCCTGTTACAAAATGTATATGTAAAAATTTTAGACAGCGCATTTATGTTCTACATGTTTTATACCAACCTTTAATTATGCAACTGTGTGTAAATGAAGCACACTGTAAACAGAATTTTTGACTGGTAAAGTGGCAGTAAAGAAGAATACAGACAAGGGAAGGAAGGGAAAGAGGCTTTGTAATGATACTTATATGGGAAATTTGTAGCCCCAGATGAATCCCAGAAGTGTGCCATATTGACAAATACTCGGTAAGATAGACAAACTTCTCACATAAAATGTCTGGGTAAATGCAAATGCTTTTCATCCACGTGCTCTATAAAACATTATTGGCTAAAGATGCTTTGTGCAGTGACAGAACCTAACCTCTTGTGGGTATAATTTGCTGGCAGTACGAGATTGGCTGACAATGCAACTGTCACAACTGGAAGCGTCCACGCAACTCGAGGATTATCCCCTTGCCATCCGCTACCTTGAATATGGCATGGCCCGGGAAGCATATGGCTGCAATCTGTGGCACCCCTCCATTTGCTTTTAATTAAACACATGGAGACACCCCACACATACACACATACACACACGTATTTGGGTAAAGGCTTGGCAAGGGACTAATAAAAAAAAATAAAAACTGATATGGGCGACATTAATGATGATGTAAGGGAAGCTCATGTGTCAAGAACAATAACTGAAGACAGAGGATTGAGTGTGCTTTATAGTATGTCTCATTACACTTGGAGACAATGATTACAGTGATACACATCCAAACATTCAGCTGATGTGACTAAGAGTCTGCGGCCGTAGTTTAAAGACTTGCTAAAAGCAGAGGAAAGTCTACCCTTAATGACCAGGCCATCATCAGTCAGACATAATGTATCTCACGTGTTTATGCAGCTGGTTTTGTCGTATCACGGCTGACTAAATTAGGACTCCTTTTGCTCGCCGTCTGGGAGCTGTCCGAGTATCCCAGAGTAAACATGAAAACTGGAGCACACGCCTTGGAAGTTGAGGTTAGGTGAAGTAATCGCACTAATGTGCCAATCATGTCAGCAGCATTAGTGCTTCAACGCCTCTAATCAAGAGATTGGTGTTCACACACCTTGTTCCAAACATATGTGTGTATGTGTGTGTGGATTATGGGGGCTGGTGGCAGTAATCCCCTGACCACATGGACGTCAGAGGCAATCCAATTTACAATATGACACTGCTTAACACTTACAGATGCAACCTGCTATACTGTGTATGCCAATATTTAAGCAGAAGGGGTCGACTCGTTCCGGATTTGACTTGGATCTTACAAATAGATTAAGAGGCTAAAGCCATGCTAGAGGCTAACTGCGGGAGTAATCAGGGACAGTTGTGCTTCAAGCCAAATGCTAATATCAGCATTGCCAATTAGTGCTAAAGATGCAGCTGAGGCTGATGGGAATATCATTAGTTTTGCAAGTATTCAGTCATAAGTATTGGACAAATAAAAAATTTAACATGATGTTAGTGCTACATGAAAAGTCAGGGGTTCCCCAAAGTTGCTGCAATTTATCCTGAGGGTGACAAGACTGTCTCTGCCAAATGTCATGGCAGTCCATCCACAAGTCGATGAGAAATTTCAGTCTGGAAGTGGCTAACCCATAGACCGACACAGCCGTCCCCAAAGCCATGTGGAATGTGTGGGTAAAAACTACTCAAACAAAGCATCACCAGATTTCATTAACTAAATCCCTAGACCTTTGTCAGCAGTTTCCAATGTGAATAGGCTGATGCAATAAACCAGAACTTCAGTTGCATCTGTTTCCAGGACAATGGAGCTCTGTGAGTTTGAATGTGACTGCACCGATTACCGTCTAAGTACATACTGTATATTAACATGTGTGTGGTGTGTGTGTGTGTGTGTGTGTGTGTGTGGGTGAGGGGGGGGGGGCACGACTCTCTAATCAACCTCTGCACCACATTGTCATTCATTTATGCATTAAACAGAAGGAGAAGGTGACTGTTTTGCGCACTTGTGCACATCAGACACGTGTTGTCATCCTCTGGAGAGAAACACCAACTGTCAATCAAAACAGTCACTGAAATACTCCTTTATTCCAAATGCAGGACGAGGTCAGCCAAATAAAACATGCATATGTTGTTTTTGTAATTTTCTATGTCTACATTATAGATATTTAATACATAAATGATTCTATCCATACAAAATATAAAAATATGTGAGGCCTCATTTACAACCATATTTACATGGACTTCCTTAACTTAAAGTGAAATTATTAATTCATTTATCTATGTACATACTATGAACTGAATACAATAGTACAGTATATCCTATATCTAAATCACATTGCATGAAAAAGCTAAACTGTACCAAACCAACTACCTTGCACACTTGTTTGCTGCATGGAAATGAAGTTATGATAAAAAAAAAAAATTGCACATCAGCTTTTGATAAACGTTGTGACTTGATAGAACTGCGCTTGTAAGTGTAACAGCCTTAATACTCAGGAGATATTCTGAAACATTAAAATGAACAAACATGCAAACACTGTTGCTTTTTCACTGTTTACCAACTGTAATTCATCACTGACTTCCAATTACATAATATTCAACACTCAACAACACTGAATAAATGGACTGTGAGTTTTGTTTTTTTGTTCCAGATGGAGAATGTTAGTGTACACAAGGTGGAGAGAGAATCATTTACTGTGCCAAACGTCAGGATATTAGGAGATGATGCAGTTCTTGCTTTTTCTGCGTTTGTGGGTGTGTAACTGCCCACTGCGGTTGGGTCCTCCCATCCCTGTGTTGTACTTATGGACAAGCTCCTGGTTGCTGAGGTAGCGCAGCTGGATGGGTCTGGGGATCGGCTCACCCAGAAAGTAACCTTCATCCTCTGATTCGGAGGATGAAGAGCAGGTGGAGCACCAATCATCGTCGTCATAATCATCCCAGGAGTATTGGTTCAAGCCAGTGCGTCGGCTGGCCCCGGGGTTCTGCAGCGTCAGGTCTGAAGTGGTCCTGGGGCACTGCCTGAAGAGTTGGGGCTGGTATCTTCCCCCTCCTCCTCCTACCCCAAACTGGTCCCTGGTGCTCCTTGGTGGCGGGAACCGGTCATAATCCTCTCGGACACGTAACTGTGGTCTTTCTTGAGGTCTCGCCCTTCGCTCTGCCACCAAGTGGAGAGCGTTTTCTGAGCGAGAACGACGGGATCTCCGGGAGCGGTGGTGGTGGTGGTGCCGGCGCCTCTGGGGAGTCTCCTCTTGGGCATCTATATGGACACTTGCTCCCCTACCACCTCCTCCTCCACCCACCCTGCGCTCACTGATGGGTGGCAGGCGGGCAGCATTGGCACTGCTCACCAAGCTCACCCTGTCCTCCTCCTGGAAGGTGAAGCCGGGTGGTAAATGAGTCATGCCCATACCCCCACCCATGCCAGGAGGGTCACAGTATTGCACCTTGTACTGGGAGGGCCTGGGGGGATCCATTTCCATGTAGGGCTGACTGGCGGTGAGGCTGTGAATGGACTCAGAGCTACGAAACTGCACTGAGGAGTTGAGGGTGCCCATGTTGCTTTTCTCTGACACGTTCATTCCAGAGTCTTTGCTCAGGTCGGGCATGGAGAAACGAGAAAGGTGCTCCTGACGCTTTCCTCCTCCATCTGCTGAGTTTCCTGAAGGAAAATAGAGTTGAATTAAGTGTCATCCCATTGCACTTAGAGGAAACATCTTAGTATCCAACAACAATGCTAACAAACAATAAGCTCTACACAGAGGTCTAACGACCACTACCATACCCACCTGTACCATTGGACATGGCCAGGGACTCCATGGATCCTCTTGGGGTCTGCTCTAGAGGGGTCAGTTGCTCTGGGAAGTTAAGTGCATTGATGGGGTTCCTGCTTCTCGCCACCTGGGTTGCTGCTGGAGGCCCTGCATCTCTGTCCCTGTCCCTCTGAAAGCCATGCAAACTGATGGAGCGCTTGTCAGAGGAGAAGCCGTTGTGGTGCTGAGAGCAATGAGACATCTCAGTGAAGCTCTTTTGGGTCCTCATCTTGGGTGGATAGTACTCCTCTGGAGCTTGCTGCTGGAACCACGTCTCATTCAGAGAGTGGCCCTTCATGGCCGAGATGGGGGGTCTCTTTAAACCTGCGTTCTCCTTGATCCTGTGATCCTGCTGCTGATTGTTCTGTCCAGAGCAGGCGGGGTTATAGGCAGTCCTGATGTTGCACTGGCTGAGAAGCTGGAGAGGGGTGGGGTTGGCGGCTGGGTCTGAATGGGATTCATAATTATAACTGTCACCTGCTTGCTCCTGGCTCTGCCAGGCCGGTGGCTCACGAGTCAAACTAGGCGTTTGACTGGAGAGACTCAGAAGATCCATTTGTAAAGACAGTGGGTCCACCTCGCCTGAAAATCTCTCCGCCTGCACTCCACCCCCTCCTCCACTCCCTCCTCCACCCCCTCCTCCACTCCCTCCTCCTACTCCTCCTCCACTCTTCCCGGTCTTGGAACTGCGTCTGGACTCCCTGGTGGAGCGGGCGCTTTGGAAGGCCGAATCAGATGAGTCAGAGCCATTAGGCTCCTCCCCCAGACTGCAGGAGCGTGAGCAAAAGATCTGGCCCTGCTTGGGCAGGAAGGGCCGACCCAGCAGAGAGCGTTTACAGCGGGCGCAGCAGAAGCAGCCCTCAGTGGCGTGCCAGTGCTGCCCATCATATGTCATCTGGCCTTGATCAATGCCTGCAGGAAAGAGAAAACACCACATGAGTTCACACTTTAGGTAAAATGACAGATTGTGGAACTTGTGTAAAAATACACAATTAAAATACAAAACACCATGTGTTCATCAAAGAGCTTGAAATTAAAATCTTTATGTCTTTATTAAAAATGCTGTTTGATATGAAAATAGTAGCTTATTACAAGCTGCTTGTTGAGTGAGAAAATGGAGCTGGAGGCTGCAACACATGACTGTGCTTAGGGGCAAACTCATTATGAAACTTGCCCAGCATTGTACTGTATGAACACACTGCATTTTGAGTATGTTTCAAGTTGTCTCAGGGGAAAAGAAAACCAGCTATTTGCTAATGGCTGCCATCTGGTTTGAGCATGTTTTTCTGATGGTTTCAATTTATAATCAGTTGTGCTTTTTAGCCAAATACTTTTCTGTATCCTGTCTGACAAATAATTACAGAGCAAATTTGTTGAGAGGTATGTGCCAAAATCACACCTGGGCATCCTGTCAGGGGAACACACGAACGAGCACACGCGCGCACACACACACACACACACACACACACACACACACACACACACACACACACACACACACACACACACACACACACTTCTTCACAGGAGGTGGCATGGGGCCAAGAGGTGCTAATATGAAGGTTTCCCACTCAAAAATACCCCAGTTACAGTGGGTTTCCCTCTAACACTACAGTGTTTGAAAGAGTTTGTGAGATTTTAAAATTTGTATTTTAACTAACATTTGCTGCAAGTGTCTGTGATAAAAACCTCCTGGGTTCCAGGTTGTTTCACAATGCATGATATATACTGTAAATACTTCAGTGCTCTGTAAGCCGAGGTCTCTGTGGCCCTCTGCTATGTGCCCTGCCTCACATGCCTGGCTGTGGATGACATCATTCAGTGATCTACTGCTAAAAGTCATGCCCCGTCCTTTCTGCTGTAGTTCTCTTTCTCCTCTGTTACTTGCTACAAAGAAATGAGGTCACTCTCACATCCTCCTTGAAAAAAACCTGCAGCCCAATCACATTCCACTTAATTATTCCATGTATCCATGTGTTTAGCATATTGTATTCTTTTTTGAAAGGGTTCCTTTGCATGACCTGCAGGTGATTAATGCGGTCCGTGTTAACAGTGATAGATGCCGGGTGGTGGTGCAGCATACCAATATGTTCCCCACAGGAGTCACAGTACTCTGCGTAGAGGGACTCGAAGCAGGAGCAGCAGTATGGCCGTCCCTCCTTCATGATATAGCGCTGGCCCCCCAGCACCGTCTCACACTCGAAGCAGCAGAAGTGCTTCATGTGCCAGTGACGTCCCTCTGCCTCGGTGCACTCATCCGCAAAGATGATCTAAGAAAGAGGAGAGAAAGAGTATCGTTTATCACGGGTCCTCGGAGGTAAAACCTCGATTGGGTTATTACTGTGCGCTGAATGACAGGACAAAGGCTCGGCTCGCCCTCCCTCCCCCTCCATACGGACCACTTTCTCCTCTGCAACTTAGTACTCTTAGATCACCCTCTTTGTCACTGACTTGTGTAGGAGGCTAATGTGTGTGGGGACTTGGTGAAATCTAGATGGTGCATTTACTTTTAATTACGCTGCTGTTGAATCACCTGGGTGCTTTTTAAAGTACTAACAGTGTCCTTGTCCCCATTTGCAGAGAGAGTACGTCAGTGTTAATGGCTTTGAGATCAGGATATTGAGAGCTGACCCCATTAGACGTGAGAAATCCGTGCATGAGTTAAACTGTGACAGTGCATGCTGGGGAGCCTGTGAGCATCATATGACAGCAGTGTGGTGCATATGAGGGCATGTATTCTGTGCAGAATGCGTGTGTGTAAATGTTTTAGAAATAGCCTTATGATCACCGTCCCACATTACTGGCACAGTTATGTTAAAGTAGGCGATATGTGTATCCATTAACACATGATCCTTTTTTACAGCCTTTTGTGTGTGTGTGTGTGTGTGTGTGTGTGTGTGTGTGTGTGTGTGTGTATGTGTGTGTGTGTGTGTGTGTGTGTGTGTGGGCATGCGATGGCCGTGTACCTCATCACAGGCAGTGCATCGTGGTTTGAGCCTCTCGGCGTGGTGTCGGCCACAGTAGATCTTCCCGTCCTGGTGGAAGTAGATGAGGTCCACCAGGAGCTCGCTGCACATGCTGCACACAAAGCAGGCGGGGTGCCAACACACACCGTGACCCGCCCGTGATGCAAACACAGCAATATCACCGCCGTTTATCTGGCCGCCGCACTAAAAAGAGGTGGAGGAAGAAGAGCATTTTTGAGAAATCAGCTGTTGGCATTTACCTTCTGATAGTATTTGTCACTATTTAGATCCCACTGTTTCTCCCGAGTCCAGGAGGTCCACACCAATACTGAGCACCAATCCAATACAATCCAATGTTATTTCTTACTCAGTTTAAAACATGCATACCTTAAAGTGTAGAACTGATAGTGATATTGTATCATGAAGCTGTATATCACATTTCAACTATAATTGATATTCATACTCCAACATTCTTTAAGGCTTTTGCTGTTTCTAGAAAGTGAAACCAATGAGTATTTTTATTATTTCATTAACACAGTGAAGCAAAATAATTTCAGGTAAAGACTTATTCACATATAAAATCATTTCAAAAGAAAATTATGCATTATCAAATTAGGGCTTGTAAACATTAAGGTCTGCAAGAGCTGTATAATTATTTAAGTTCCATTGCTTGGCCAGAGAAGGACTCTAATGTGCGTACTCCACAGGCCCAATTTTGCAAAAGCACGATAAACGTTATTTAGAGTGAATGGATGGGACGCCATCTTGAACCGTGGTATGGTATCATTAATTCCTTAATGTAAAATAATCCCTGTTACAACAGGCTGCTGGGATATAAGACACTAAGTGAACAGTCAGTGTACTCCAATGGGAAGTCAGTAAAATGTGTTACTTTATTGGTTGGACTAGTGCAGTGTAGATAATAACTACAACCTTCATCATCTTTCTTCATATGTTATGGTCTAAATTAATTGATTGACCACTTGGTCAATATAATGTCAGAACACAGTGAAAAATGCACAATCGCAATTTCCTTAATCCTGAGGTCATGTCTTCAAATGGCTTGTTTTGTCTGATCAACAGACCAAAACCCAAAGAGCCTCAGTTCCCATCATGTAAGACAAAAAAACATATCCTTACTTAATTGAGAAGTTGAAACAAGATGACCAATGACAAGTTCCAATGACAAATCGATCACCTAATTCTTTGACCTCTACAGGAGATCACTGCTGAAGGTGCACCATTTTCAAAGAAAACCCCTTTCATGGGATCTTTAATCAGGTCACTGTCGCTGCCGATACAGATGCAGTGCATCTCTATCTTTAACACAATTTTGCATGAAAACTGGACTAAACTGAGAGCACGAGGGTGTGTTTATGTGTGTGGCTGGGGAGGGCAGGCACAGACAGGGAGAGGAAATTAAGTGGCTGTTGGAGGACATGGCAAAGGGGGGGAATAAAAATGGAGAGATATATGGAGGATAAAAGGGAGAGCGGGATGGCATGAAGGCGTAAAGGTAGAGAGGCCGGAACTATAAACAAGAGGGAGTGCTAAGGAGACGGGGGGGAAAGGTCAGGTAGGCAAAGTAGATTGAGAGGGATGGGAAGACGGATACAGAGGGAGAGTTACAATCAGGTTATCTAACTGGCACAAAGCCTATACTGCTGCAAGGAGGCCAAGGGCGGGGGGGGGGGGGGGGGGTTCAATCAATACACACTCTCCCAACAATCTGCTCCCTCGCATATATGTGGTTTTGTGTGTGTGTGTGTGTGTGTGTGTGTGTTGATGAGTGGATGGAAAACACAAGCTGTAAAGCAACTATCCACCTGGGGCACCAACACAACAGAAAGCAGCTCCACTTTGTTTGTGCACTTTGTAACAAATGGCTATCGGATGCTGAAGTGTGCTAGTTTGTTGTTGAAAGAACACTCTTCATTGCACTCTGCAGTCCCATAAGGCCACTACAAGAGTACATGAAGACAACACCTTCAATATTTGATGGGACACTGGGCTCTGCTGTGAAATATTTTCAGGAAGATTTGAAGAAGTTGTAACTGAATCTTCTTCTCTGAGGTAACGCTGGCAAATAACTGTGATTGTTTGAGTGTGACAGCTCATGTTGTAGAGGGAAAAAGAGACATGCTATATACTGTACAATATACACACAAGATTCTCTATAGAACAAGATTTTTAAGGTGAGATTGACAAGGTCACATCATTGTTATAAAAGCAGACACCTGTTGCGTCTCTGTCCTTTATATGTCAAGATAAAGCACCTCTCGTACATCATGACAAAGACCTGAAATGCCAGCAGGCTGTTCAGTGCGTCTCTCACACTATTCATTGCTTTCATTCCACCGGCCACATGACACACCTTTGCTCTTGTCACACTTAATTCACTCGTGTCACGGGATGCGGCGCAGAAATGACATTTAGACGTGAAATGACGGCTTGCTTCCAGATCATCTTTGATCTTGTCATATCTCTTCCCTGCTGGGGGAGGTGATACAGAAATGACGGTTTTGATAACCCTGTCAGTTACCTGCTCGCAAATTGCCCCAGTCATTGTCACGGGGAACGGTCGGACGTTGCCGCGGCCCAGGTTCTCCCGTTTACGCTGGTTACTGAAGAGCTTCAGCTCTCGCTTCTCCTCGTCATCCAGACTGTTACAGTAGCGGACCTGGGGACACACACACACACACACACACACACACACACATCAACATACATTTGCTTGAAGGTGGATATCTGCCTTTCTTTTCTTTTTTTAAAAGAAAATTGTAGCTTTATTTGCTGTAGACTTGCCATAGTGGGAAAAGCACAGGTGTTACTACTTAACAATGGCTCTGTCTTACTCAAGTGTCCCTTAAAGTCATAACAGAGTAACAGTGAACCAGCATGAACAATACCAGGACCCTGAAACTTTGTTTGGCCTGGTTTGTTTGTCAGCAGGATTATGCAAAAAGTACTGAGGCAATTTGTACCAAACTTGGAAGAGGGTTGGGGCATAGGCCAGGAAAAAAAACATAAAATTTTGGTGTGAATCCAGAAATTCTTTTTTTTGTCTTTCTTTAGCATTTTTCGATGTTTTTGTCAGTTTTTCTCATGTAAAGTCTTACATATTTATGGTGTTGAGATCTATGAGTTTGTATGACATTATTTAGATCCAGCTAATCTGAAAATAATCTGCATCTGGTTCTTTTTTATTAAAGGATTATTTGGCCTTGGCAGGAGTATGCACTCTACTAGTTTACGCCTGTGCTTATCCTACTGCGACATGTCAAAATGTTAAAGTTAAGACACTTCCTATAATTCTCTTCGCTTTCCATCACAACTGGGAATCTGCTATTTCAGCTACATATTTTCCCCATTTGGGTTTACAAAGGAGGATGAACATGCTGGGAGTGATTATTCCATTTCATTATTTCCATCATTTTCCATTTCAAGAAACAGAGATTTTAAGATTGTGCAGCAGGCATTAGAAACAGAAAAAGAACCAGTCCTTAAAATGCAGAAGAGGTAGGAAGTTCCAGGCTTACATACTGTATCACAGCCATCATCTCCAATTTGTTCACCGATTCAAATGAGACTGATGTTGTACCTATTGACAGCTATCAACCCATCAGAATTTAGAGATGAACAATCTTCCTACACATCTGCAAGTGTATCTGGCAAGACACATTCATGGAACAAGCATGGAAGAGACTGAGGCAGCTGCACAGGCTGATGTAAGTTAACTTACAGAAAAAACAATTCTCTAATTGGTACATTTCTATGATGATAGGAACTGCTATGGAAACTTCCTCCACCACAAAGCAAAACAACCCTCTCTCCCAAACAGAAACTGGCTGACATGAACCTGGTGTTAGACTGAATAATGAAGTAAAACTAAATGTGATTGCCAGTATAGTTATGGCACCACTTGTTTATGACAGTCATACTAATATCTCAAGATTAAAAGTGGTAATGATTTATTGATGTGAACTTAAAAAGGCAGCTACACATACACACAAACACCTCACTATCTCCTTCCCACCCATTAAGCAGACAGACTCCATTTTTCCTGCGTCTGTCTCCTCCCTTTGCCCCTCTTATCTCTGTATTGCCCTGAAGGAGGGGAAGAAGAATGGAGGGATAGATTTGTGGATAGATGGATGGATGAAGGTGTTGGGGGAGGGGGACCAGTTTGGACTCTCACCTCATTGTCGTGGGGCGGGAGCTGATGGAGCAGCTGTTTGATGCGGTATTTCTCTCCTGGGCTGTTCACATAGGGCACCTTGTCCTCAGGCAGGGAGCTGTAATACTGATGAACCTGAGGAGGAGACACAGACACAATGAACAACAACATACCTGCAACATGTAAACAAGATGACAGACCAACAATACACAGTGATTATTTTTCATTATTGATTGATGATTATTTTTCCTTCATGGATTTAGTGTGTTGTCTATTAAATGTCACAAAGTAAGGAAAAATGTCTCCCATAGTGAATGGTGTGTCTTCCTGTTGCTTACGTTGGCTGCACAACAGTCAAGAAGCCTAAAGGGAATCAGCTTATAATGATATGAGACGGAAAAGTTTGACGAATACAGAGAAAATGAAACCTGCAAATGTTTGATATTATTTGATAAATGACTAAAAATGGTTCATTTATCATCATAATTTTTGCCAGTTAGTCATTTTAGTACTAAACCATTACAGAGATAAATTAACAGGATCTATAACTGGGAGTGACACACACACACACACACACACAAAATCCCTTTGATTTATGGCCCACCATTTGAGACTTAATGGAACCTCACCTCTCCATCTCTGCACACTGACATGGGAATGTATTACTGACCTGTCAAATGTGCATGCGCTCATGTCCCCACACACACACACACACACACACACACACACACACACACACACACACACACACACACACACAGAGCTATGATTACCTCCTATGCATATAGCAGTGCGTGTGAATACGAATGTGTGCGACAGCAGGATTAATGCTAATCTGGTCATTCCAAATTACTTGGACATTCTTTACATTACAGCGGCAGACAATGAGTGTCATCTCAGTGTTATTTATTGCAGTCTTTTTTATTACACTGTAACAGGGGGCCGGGGTATACCAGAGGTCAGGCAGTCATATATGAATGTGAGTGGAGGAGAGACCACGAAAGCCACAGGGTTTTAAAGGGAGATTTGAGGACAGAGGTCAAAGACAGATAGAGGAGCTGGAGGACAGGTGTGGAGAGGAAATAAAGACGGAATGAAAATGTCAAATGGTTGAAGAAAGAGAAGAACAAACAAGACAAGCTTTGATCAAATGAAAAAAAAAAACAATAAAGCAGAATGAAGACTTGAAGAGAGACAATATGATCGATACCTGCTGACTAGGTCACTGCAATCTTAATGACCTGTCTGTCTAGTGAATGGATCTACTGACTAGAAGCCATCAGCTTTGTCCTTGGGAATAACACAGACTCTGTCACACACAAACAGATTAACTTGAATAATGAAGCCAAGTATCAGTGCGTTAAGACCAAAATTAAAATTGTATTGCTTACAAAAACTCTTCTATCTTAAAGTTGAGTTGCCTTAAAGCGCCACAGTCTGTATCAAGGGCAAACAGTATGGCGTAGGCTTATAGAAGGATGTTTGTTGTTGGGATGAATTTATAGCAAGAGTTGTCGTAAGCGAAACCCAATTCCTCCTGCTCTGCTTTTGTTGGCTTCCCCCGGTGTTGGTGAGGGCCACAGGATCCGTGTCCAGCAGCATGGCTCAGGCTGCCGGAGGGCTGGGGGTGTCTGAGGATAGTCCATGAAAGACTAACTGTGGTCAAGAACCGATAACACACAACGCCTATACACCAGGACAAACACACACACACACACACACACACACACACACACACACACACACACACACACACACACACACACACACACACACACACACACACTTACACTCATACACGCGCACTGCTAATGATAAATTACGAAATATGCTTTCAACAACAACAGGGTTACAATCTGGAGGTGAAAGGCACACTGCCCCGAGGAAAAGATCTAAAGACAGATGCACACACACACACACACACAAACACACACACACATACATACATGCATACATGCATACATGCACTTAATGGACACACCGTTGCACCGAGAGCCAGGAGGAGCAGCTTGTGATAATAACTGTAATCGAAAGCAGACGAAACTAAAGACAGGGCAGAATTTGGGACTGCACTGAAAGGAGGGTTTTTAAAAGTTAAAGCGAATAGGACGTTGCAGCTGAGTGACAAGAGCGATCGCTTCACACAGCTGGTTTCGATTGCTGTTAATGGCCAGACGGCCGGAGGAAAAGACACCACCAGGCACCAGGCCTGACAGTCTCTCAACAAGCCACTTTACAGCGGTTAGTGGACACAGATATTATATTGTTGAGAAAACACTGGTAGTAACAGCCAAACATGGTGGGAAAGATGGTGTTTTCATAGCAAAGAGAGCAGATTTAATGGCAATGTTTTCATTCTTTGTCCTTTTCTTCTCACGTATTTGCTGAGAAGAGTGAGTGCCCGCGGCTCAGCACTGCAGTCAGCACAGTTGTGGCAGCAAATCGCGTTAAAAATGTCTGAGATGGGTTAATTACACACAAAATATAACCTATACTGATTGGATTAAAAATGCAGGTGCCACTTTAACAAGAGTCTACAGCCAAGCTGGCACCTGTGAGGTTGTGTCTAGGAATAGCAGCACTTTGAGCTATGTGCGTACAATAGCATGTTAGCATTCTCTCAACTAAAACAATAACATGTTTAGTGGGTATAATGTTTACCATTGTCACCATCTTAGTTTGGCATGTTAGCACGGTAGTATTTGCCATTTACCATTAAACCGCCCCATGGCAGTGCGATAGTGATGGGGTCACCAAAGTTGGTCTTGATCCTCTGGGAACCACAAATGTCTGAACAAACTTAGATGTCATGTGTTATATGTATATGTGGTTTTCTCACTTTCAACTGATCTGATCTCCTTGTTCAGTTGTGAGTAAAACACTTGCCACAATCTCTTTTTATAGCCTCATCATTTATCTCTCATTCGCAGCTGCTGGCTGTAATCAGGTCAGGTCACGGGCTGACAGTTTTCATAGTCCTTGAACTCAGAATAGAGGGGATCTCATTGTCCCTAGATCCATTTTTGAACAGGTCAAACGAGCCTCATGTCCTTTTCAAACTGATCTTTTGTTGTCTAAAAGTTGATTTATCCACATCCAAGCTGCGGGTCCATTTCAGAACCTGGAAAGACTTCTTGTTTGCATGAATAACCCTGAACTGAATTTCTATCCAAATATCCCACATGTGAGCGGTCCGGGGAAAAAAAAGCATACTTCATGTTCAATTCCAAATTAAAATCAGACCCTGGTGGATGTTGAACAGATTCTGCCGATTAGACTGAAGCTATTGCTACGTGATGGTAAAAAAAATGGGCCACTGCTGAGTAACATTCTTGGCCTTAACAAGCTGTAACTTGGCAACATCCAAGAATTTTATTTGAGAAGGATGGAGAGAAAATATTGGCAGGGCCTCCCTCACACTGCAGCTCAATAACATCTCCAGCACACTCAGTAATGGCTTTATGTTTGGGGATAAAGATTCATGTTCTATTATGAGTCTGTATTTCAGCAACAGAAATACAAAACACACAGGAGACTTGATCAGCCCCACCAAAGTGCTGAGTTTCCCCTCATAATTCTCAGATATATCTGACTGAACACCACAGTCCTCCTCTGAAATCTCTCCCTACCGAGTGGTGACTTTACACCACTGCAGGCTGAATAGCAGACTCATACACAGCACCGGCTCCCTACGGTGAAACCCAAACCCACTGTTAAGATCCTGGAGATTAGCTTTGTGTTTACCAACTCTCTCTATTCTCGCTCTGTCTTTACCTTGTGCGGAGGAAATCAGGGCGTTGAAGAGCCGCACATCAGGCGCACTTCCGCTCCTCAGTGATGGGTCACACAGCATGTTTTCACAGCTTGAATGACTTGCACATCAGGTTTGGAAAATAGAAATTGCCTTTAGAAAAAGACAGTTTTTCATGTAGGTTGAGATTAATGCTCTTAAATGCCACAGTTTTTCCACCAGGGCTGATTGTTTCTCTTCATGTTTATTGTCAATAGGCAAAAACAGCATCCATTTCTTTCAAGTCTGTTAACCGCTATGCTGCTGCAGTACAGCACAGCTCAGTTTCTATTTTGGCCTGGCTATTGCTGAGGTCATATCGCCCCTAGACGAGAACCTAATTGACTTCGGGGTTAGACGTGTGACCCTGGAGGGGGATGAAAAATCGCTGTGCTCAGTCCTCTGAGGTGAAACAGGGGGCTGTGCCAACATTGTGTATTGACCAGTTCATTGCTCTCAACTCATCAACAAAATGAAACCAGCTTCCACAAATGCTTCTATTGTCCCATAAAACTGAAAACCTTCCCACATGTGCACACCTATGGTTGTAAAAGAGGATTTTCATCAACGAGCATGGAGCTATTTAACATGTGCTTAGCTGAGCCTTCGTGAGGGCGATGAAACCTACTGTAAACATGTTTGGAGGCAGAATGAATTGGAGATTAATTTGACTGCTGTGGCCACATAATCCTTGTTACCCATTAGCCTGCAGAAAGTGCAGTCAGCATAACTAGTGAGCTATCATACAGTTACAAAATATAAGCATGAGGTGTAACACTATACGCAGTGTAGTGCTTGGAATTTTTATTAGGTTTACACCACACTGTACTGGAATGCATGTATATGTATTAACTTTTATAACTGGAACCTGTCTGCGCATATGGCCTTTCAACCACACTGAGATAATCGTTTATAGCACCAATCTTTTCGAGGGCATTTTCTTTGGTGTGTAAATTTGAAGTCACCGAGTTCACATCATAGTGTGTATGGTGAAATTAGAGCTTTATGAAAACTTTTGGCACACAAACTGCATATTCAGTTGCAGTTCAGAGTGGATAGGGTCCACGGGTCGGGCTACAATCAGATGTGATTGACAACAGCTGACAAAACCGCGCAGGAAAACTGCAGACTTTTACAGATAGACCTCAATGGTCCACGTGCTGCTCTGTGCGAATGTCATGTGGCCCAGATTGTAAGTAAGTGAAAACATGCTAATACCTGTTCAGGTTTGAGTCCTGGTGGTACCCAGGCGTACTCCTCCAGGGCACAGCCAGAGTCGTCATCTGAGGTAGAGTTCCTCTGGAAGTCGTACATCAGTTTGGTGACCGTCTTCTCCATCTCTACAGGCATGGCTGGCACTGCATGCTCCTCACGACGACACTTACAGTGCACACAGATCTTCCTACCACGGAAAAACCAAAGACAAAGAACATCCGTCAAGCCACAGTTGTGTGTTTTTTTCAACAGGCATAAATGAATGAAAGACTTCTACCGAATTAGAGCTTTAGATTAGATATGAACGCAGTAGTTATTTGACCTCCTGAATTATTCAGCTGAGAAGTGTGATTTGAAAATAACTTTTGCACATTTTAACTCACAATATCTCAGAATACAAAACCATTAGGTTCAAAATAAACCCTCAGTTCAATAAATCACTATGTAAACAGAAATGTATCCTGGGCGATAGGGTTTCAACAGAAACAAGACGTCATACTATAGAGTACTGTTTGGGCCTCTGAAGCTTGCCATTAATCACAGAAAATAAAAATAACCCAAACAGCTTTTTTTTTCTCGAAAGGTAACCTCAAGAGAAGCTGTGAAAAAAGGAAAATCTGTCATCCAACCTATTTGGTTGTGGGCATAGACCCCCCCCCCCCAAAAAAAAAAAAAGCATAAGGCCTGTGCATGTTTCCAGACCCTCCACCCATAAAGCATGTGAACTCCACACAGTTTAAAGGTCAAGGCTTCCCGCTGCAGCTCTCACAGTAAAATACGGGTGCCACAATTACAATGCCCCCACAATCCTCAGGGGTATCAAGTACGAAGATATAATCACAAACAGGCTATGGAAATTAGCAGAATAGAGCCAATGACAATGATGGAAAGCAGTACTGTACAAACACACAAACATGAACAACACACACACACACACACACACACATGAACAAGGTTAGGGAGAAACACTAACAGATGCTCAGCCAGGACAGTGCTCCGCTCTCATTAGTCAAACGGACCCGCCCAGCTATAAAATGGAAAATATCCATGTGTGAGTTTCCACAGAAAAGAAGGCCGAGAGTGTTTGACACTGACACTCCTCCTCCCTGCTCTTTCATCTCTAGTCGTGCCCAGAGAGTGATAAAGTGAGTTGTTATATTTCATAGACTCAAACACCTATTCTTGGGTGTTGTTTTGCAAACTATTGGGATTAACAGACAAAGTTGCTCCTCAGAGAATGACAGAGAACTTTTGAGACGTCTCACAATAAGCAGAACAGGATGTGTGTTAAATACCTGAGTGCATGGATTAAAATGAAAATCACCAGGTCTGTACTTGGATCCAAAGGGAGGAGACACTACATGCAAACAGATTCCCATGTCCTTGAGTCTAAGCCCCCGCATAAAGACAAAAGTCTGGGTGGCCAGAAGGTTGCATCCCACTATCCGTTGCTGCCCCTCAGGCGGCCAAACCAGAGAGACAATCCCATTACCTCCCCAGGCGGACGCTCGCTTGTCTGACAGACGGACCTACGGAGGAGCTTAAGGACACTCAGGACAATGTTTGACAGACTGACAACCTGGTTGGCCATGGATCTGTTAGTGTAAAGTGCTTGGAGCCAAGACAGCACTGTGTGGAGAGCTGGCCAAGGCTCACATTGTCTCTTGTTCAGAGGAACACATCTTGTCCAAGGGTTGAGTCCTGGTTAACAAAGCACTCCAGTATATTTGGCTTAATACTGATGGATTTTGATGACAGAACAGACATTGGAAATACTTGGAAACCCCTTTCAAGTTGTCTAAGTAAAACATCCCACTGATGTGCCACAACTGGTAATACAACATGCGATTCTTGAAAAGAAAATAAACAGATCTATGGGTCTTAAATTTGTATGAATTCTCCATCACCACTTGTGAATCCTTACCATTCACCAGGAGACTAACAGCCTATTACTGTCTGATCCAGCTTTCAACACCATCCTGAGCAGAAAAGGCAGACCTCTACAAACTCTGCTGTCACTGTGGAAGGGCACAGACTTCACAAACTGACTCCGTAAATATTTAAAAAACACGTCCAGGTATCTCCTCCCTGAATACTGATGTGTAGGATAAATGGAGCAGTGACGCAGCTCAGCCAGACAAAGTCATCAAGTAGCTGTCAAGCAAGCTGACTGGTAGAAGGGAATTTGGAAAATCCCTGTCACAGCGGCATGGTGCTATAGCCAGGGGCGACGCAGCTTGCCTCATTACAGCCCGGCAACTTCGCAATCATTACTAATTTAAGGCTGATTAGCTGGATGACATGCACAAAAATGCATGCATCAACGGGAAGAAACACTCGAGGACAATGATCGATAGTGCACGACAAAAGGCACCGAATGCGAAGACAAAATAAGCACAAATGGACACCTCTCCAATTCTTCTTGACATGCTGCCAGCTGGTTAGCAGTTATTTTTGACCTGGGCTGGGGAGGGGACACTTGGAGATAAGAGTATACAAATAGCCAGAAGGAGCAGAGTGGACCTGAAGGAAAGCATTTCACACCGCATTCCTTCAGAAAAGGACAAATCACAACAGCGTAGCCCCACACTTTGCTTGCTATGGTCTCTGTGGAGTTAAACTTGGGAGGCAGAAAAGTTTGTGACCTTTGAAGCTATGCACCTTTCTGACCCACTCTCTCAGACCAGATGTGTGATGATGACCTTCCTCATGTGATTCACCTCACAAACATCCTGATCTCCCCACATCAACGCTGGCAGAAATACTGTAACCCTACAGGGGCCTGTTGCTCCTTCTCTCCCCTTCTATCCTCGTGATTTACAACGCGGTTCATGCACATGTCTGGGATTTCCCCTCCTCTGAAACATAATCCCCGAGCTTCCCCTTGTAATCTACATGATTTCAATTAGGAGAGATTTGGGGACTTTGGTAATACAAGTCAAGTACATCACTAACGCCTCATAAATGACTCCGAGGTAAAACGAGGGATGTTAAAAGGCTTGTTCTTTATCCGAACGTGACTGGCACTTCATCCCCTGGGAGATGTAAATGCTGAAGTATCATTGGCCTGTTTGAGTGTGAAGTTTTTTCAAGACCTGGGGGGTATGTTGTTGGTTAGTGATCCCTGTGACCATGATGTCAGTGGACAATGATTCACCGTGTCGGGTTAATTATCATCACCCTGGTCTTCCAGATTAGCTTTGTAACCCAGGTAACAGGGTGTTTTTAATGCGTAACCAGGATCTGATAGGCCCCTCTGACAGTTGCGTAGACTTGGTTCAATCGATTTAGCTCAACACCGCAGGGTCTTCAGCATGAATGGTCTCAAATTTGGCCTAATAAGCATTCTTGAGGCTTGTAGAGTAGATTTAGAAAATGTGCTTCAAAACAAAGTAAAAGTTGACTCATAAAAATTGTCTTTACACGGCAAACAAATAGAGCTAGAGCTACCCCCAACTTTAGGGTTATGATTAGGAGGCTCTCTTCAACCCAAGCCTGAGAAAGCCATCTGATTCAGCTGTATCCCAAAGCCAGTCATGAAAGTATGGCCTTGCATGGTTTGAAACAGAAGTCTCATTCCACTCTCATTCCCGAGCTGCTCCCAAAACCACTGCAGCCTTTCCACGGCATCACTCTAGATGGTCAGATTAAAATCCCATCTTTAAATGGCAGCCCTGCACAAAAGCTGGGGTTGGATGTCGAGAGAGAAGAGCACAGAGGAGAGAACAGCTGGGTGCACACTGCAGCCAAGTCTTGTGTTCTTTTTTCCTGCTTCTGCTTTTGTTTTCTCTGGAAGAAGTGGTTGGGGGGGGGGGGCACGACAGACTCTTTCTATTTAATGGCCTTTTGTTTGATGAATACAACATTTCCGTTTAGTGTGCTGAAGCTGTTGTTGGAATTTTCAAGGGCTTTAACAAATGGCTCTGCTTTCACAAACTACTAATACACGCGTATACACAGTCTTTGTACCTAGAGTGGGCTGCACGTTGACTTCAGAGCCATTAGGAGTTAATTACAGTTAAACATGACTGGAGGTGTTCCTGACAAGAATCAGGTTCTACAAAGACGTTTTCCATTAGTGGCCAATTAGTAACAACCAGACGCAACGTGTTTCACAGGACATAGATTAGACCTGCATCCACCTGTCATAACAAATTATTGAGAGCCAGAGTCCAGTCCTCTTTTCAAGTCGCCTCTGGTCCACTAGTTGCGGCCCCAGACAATGGATCTTCTACCTTCAGGGGCAGTGAAATATGGGCACCTTGACATTTTAACTTACAACAAAATACAACAACTATTTGTTGAGCATTCGACAGTGATTGCTCCCAAAAATGCACAGAACATGTAATACCGAATGATTTAGATTTTCAGAAAGAGAAATACAAAATAAGTTGCAATGCCAAATTAATTGAGAACCATAAGCTCATGGAACAGGAGCTAACCAAGAAAATTTAAACTGCATTATCTGTACAACATACAGTAACTTGTGATTGCAGATAAGTAGCTAATTTTTTTTATGGCTAAATAAAGTCACAGTAATTTTTAATTTGTGACTGAAAAAGTTGCGAGTATCATAACCCTGTTCTCTCCCTTCTCTCTAAGGACTGGTACAGGACTCCAGTGGCGAGTGGAAAGCCGAGAGCATGAGGAGAAAGAGATATTTATGTAACATTAGAGTGGGACTCTTTTCAGCTACAGCCCACTATACTTGAGACTGGATCACATTACTTATTCATCCAGTGTTGACTTGCTCCATAAAGTGACACTACTTTGGATGGGAAATGGTGGAGTCATGGAGGGACGGGGTTCCAAGCCTCGGTAGAGACCATGAGACCATGTTCACCAGCAACCTGTCAACTCATTTGATAACCAACAACATATAGTGATTGGCTTTTAGTCTCTTGGTTTCTGGTAGTTTTTAGGAGAAAAGATCTGCCAGTCCCTCGAGGAATTTTGCAGAATAATATGTCGACTTTTCTTTGAAAGTGTCAGTGGGGAAAAATCCAGTAACCAATAAGGTACTGACATTTTTCCAGAGGCAGTTGTGGTTGTCAGAAATAATGTTGGTTTGGCATTTTGGCTCCTTTCAGCTCAGTTAATGTTTGGGCTGCTCTCAAACCTGAGGAGACCAGTGATACTGCAGCCAGCTGCTGAAGCCACATTACCCCTCACCCCCTCCTCCCGGACATTCATGTGCTAATCAGTTACCCTTTACACTGCCAAAATGTAGCCTCCTTAACGGGTCAATTGGCCTGTATTGAGTCTTGTAACGTCCTTAAAACAACTGCCATGGAGATGCGATTATGTCACTTGTTTCCAAAGCAGTTTGCAGTAAACTACAGGAAATAATTTGAGCTTTTAATTAACTGAGATGACTCAGATAATTACAATATAACAGCACTTGACTGGAGACACATCCTGAAACAAGTTGATTTGGAGAAAAAAAAATAAACATTTGGAATATTTTAGAGAGGCCCGGTCCTATCTGTTTATTTACACAGCAATCTACAATCCATATGGCACTGAGGCTGCACAACAAAGACTTTCTGGATAGAAAGCGCACAGTAGCCTGGCCATTGCGCTACAGGGGGTGGGGTGGGGGATAGAAACCAGTGAGAGAACACTTCCATGAAGGGAGAGCTACAGTGCAAGTCCGATAACTCGCGATTTTCTATCAGAATAACACCAAGGTCTGGGCGAGGAAAGAATCGATTTACGACTGCTGGTAAAATCTTGAAAAGGGCGAAACTTTCCTAAAAAAGTCAGTGACTTCAAACTGGGTAGATTGCTTCATTAATTCTTATTTAGTTGTGAGGCCACTTTACTTACTCTTTGAAATGTGTGCGTGAAGAGGTTAAAGTCAGAAACGAACAGGGTTTCATTAGCAGATACATCTGTGACACATTCCCCTTTCCATTACGCATTTAAAGCCCCAACACAGATCGTCGGTCGCGCTATTCAAACAGCTCCAGAACAAAATAACCACCATCAATAATGTGCTGCTTACCTTCTTACAAGCAGCGGCTGAGGGCTGAAACCATAGCCGCGACCTCAGTGCTGGTTGTGGTGGAGCAAGTTTTAGAATGCGTCTTCCTCATCGCAGAATTTATCACACAAACTCCAACGCCACGGCTTTGCCACGAAAACACCCCGCTCTCACCCTGGCTGTGTGTCTGCACCCCTCTGCTACATGTATCTCCTCCGTTTCAATGCCTTTTGTCAGCCCCCTGTTCTCCGCAAACACACTGGGGAGTTCTGCAAACAAGGAGCGAGCTGAGACGAAGAGCCAACTTAAAGTGCGTAAAAGCAGATCCAACTGCAGTAAGTCACAGATCCAAACAGGAGCGCGAGTTCCAACGAAATATTTTCAATCCCAGCGAATAAAACAGAAACCTCCTTAGGTAGTTGCGTTAAACGCTGCTGCCGAGCCTGCGTTAAGATCCGTGCGGACTTTCGGTGCGTAAAAGCACGGAGAGCTGGAGATGCTCCGCTCGTTGCTGACCGATCCACTGACTAACAGCTTTAATCCTCAACTGGTGTCAAGTCGGGATAAATAACCTACCGACTTCCTGTTTGCAATTTCAACATAAAAGCTTCACTGTCAAATGTCAGTCCGTGACAATCTGTAACTGATAGTAAATTTAAAGGGAAATAGCTCAACAACTAAACATACTCAACCTGCCGAGGAAGACCATGATATGTGTTGAAAGAAGAACAAGAACAGTCTATTTATTAATTCTTCTGCATCCAAGGTCAATAATGAACTAAAATGAAAACCACTGCTACATCAACATGTAACTGTGATCATTTAAAAATTGTGTTGTGCTGAAAACATCAATCTAACTCATGTAATAGTCTATTTACAACTATATGATAAGAGGACTATTACTGATTGTTAAAGTACAATTAGCTGTGATTTTGCATGTTTGAGCACATTCACAACAAATCACAAACAGTTTCATTTTGGATTTGAATTTATGTGTCTGACCTCCGTTCACTTCTGCACAGTGAAAAGCTTTTGTTTGAAGGAAAAGTCAGTGACTTCCTGTCTCCTCCTGGCCCTCTCTGGTTGACTTGACACACACACACACACACACACACACACACACACACACACACACACACACACACACACACAGACACACACGCTAATATCCTGGTATGATGTCAGCAAGTCAGCGTCCCAACATTGGTGTAATTAGCAGTGTGAATGACTGGTGCTCTGGTGGGATTTGCATGTGAATTAAACCACTTCCCTGAATCAACTGGCCATTGGCAAGAAGAGAGCGAGGGAGGGAGAGAGAGGAGCTGCAGGGTGCTGACCTGCATGGGGAAATGGGGAGGTGAGCCCCTGTAAACAAAACACTGCTCTTTAACATAAGAAACATTGGGGGAAAGGACAAAAGGCTTACCAAGACCAATGAAAGTCCACTGAACCAAAAACAAATGTAAAGCCAAATTAGCAGGATCTTAAAACTCCAGTGGTCTGTTCTCCCCATGTGCACCTATGCCAAAGACTCATTCACAGAGAACAAAGTGGACTACAATCATTTACAACCATATGTAAATTTTGCTATTGCATATTATTTATTATGTTATAACAAGCCTCTGCTATATAAGAGACCAAAGCCTGCTGATCACAATACAGTCAACCACGAGGACATTAGACATTAAAGCAGGGAACTGATTGATTAGCAGCAACATAAACAGCACAGTTGTTCCCTAACAGATTGCCACCATCTCAGCTATTTTGGTTCCCTCTTAATCTCACAAACACTTGCTTGGCTATAAACTCCATGATGCTATCTCTCCTCTCTGGATCCCTCAGTGAGTGGTAGGAGTGTTTAACATCGTCCCACTGCTGCCTCTCATTTGCTTATTAGTCTAACGCCACAATGTGTCATGAAAAAAGAAAAAAACACTAAAGTTTTCTGGCAATCAAAGCACAACAGATTTATGGAAGATTTCAAAAGGCAACTGTGGGAATGGACAGAATGGAAGTGGGTTAGTGAGTAATTAAATCAAGATTTGTGTATATTTTTCCCCAAAGTGACCCACTGCTGCCTGTTGGCTAAACACAAGTAAAAAAAAAAAAAAAGACATGGAAAGGAAAATTTAAAAAAGCCTGCTTTTAAATTATCGTCTCCAAAGCTGAACGAGAAAGAATTTTTTGCCGCCGCTGCTGAAAACAGCCGGCAAGTCTGAACGACCTCAACAGTTTTTAAGGACAGTGCTGCATTTCTCTTTCCTCTGTCCAGGAATTATACCTCTGGCTTCCCTGGAGTCACACTAAAGCTCTGCTTTTCTTTTTAGTGAAAGCCGTCTTTCTGCCCTGGGTTCTCTCACACGTGGCGACTCTTGCTACGTCTTAGTCTCATACATAAGAACATATAATCGCGTCCTCTTTACAAGCGCAAGAATATCAATTTCAGCTCAGGCTGGCCTTTACACTAGATTTTACAAGGAGCCCTAAGTGACAGTGTCCTGTGCTTGTAGCAACCAAAGCATGGGTCAGCTGGTTTGGGGCCAGCCATCTCCCCCAATAAGTCATTCCCTTTTCCCCAATAAACTGCTCTTCGACCTGCAGTGAACTGCTTTAAATGCCATTAGAGGACTGAATGAAAGCATAGAGGCCAGCTTGGGGGACATACCACAGATAGCACTGCCTTCGTGGACTCCTGGCATGCAGAGAGAGCATATACTTGGTAATTTTAGACAGTGAGCCAAACAGGTTTACTCCCTTCCTAACCATGCATAAGCATATTGAGGTCTTTGTCTCTATCAAAGCACAGGATGAGCGATATTGTAAATACATGTTGCCCTGGGAGCCTATCTGAAGTATGCAAGAATGGATCTTATCCTACGACAACATTTTTCATGTCTTACCAGGGAAGGAACTAATTTATATACTGTCTGATATGGTCAGAAAAACACTCCTGATGAATCAATGCCTTTATCTCGATTTGAAATGTAGCCAATGCTCCAACATGGCCTCCCCATCTTTATTTCTCATCTGCTTTTTTAGGAACACCAGTCTCCTCTCCTTTCATGTGGCAAATGCTGATGGCTATCACTCCAGAGTCAACACACGAGGCAGCTGGGACTCACCCCAACAGCTGATAGCCCAGACATGTTGGGAGGGAGCAAGAGACCTAACTTCCTTTCCCATATAGCTTTTCTTTCCACTGCTGCACAAGGTTTACCCTAACTACCGTAAGTGTTTACCCTGCCCAAAGTCTGATCTACCAACTGGCTGCTTAAGGGAACCAACTAGACGGTGCCAGTCTGCTTTAAAGAAAAGTGCTTGTCGAATCATCTAAAGCTGGATGTATGTAAGCAGAAGTCCTGGCAATTTGTGCTTTAATTTTATTCCACAAAGTAACTCTGTTTATATTCTTTAATTCATATACTGTATAGTGATGGTATGCAATTTATGTACTGGAATTACATCAAGTATCATCATTACTAAGTGACCACTGTAGACTTGTGTGTTTACATTCATTCAGTGTGAGAGAGTGGCTCGTGGGAAGCAGAGGTTTGCAGTGGAAACTGTTTTGCTGGAAGTGTGTTACTGAAAAGCAGAAGACAACAGAGACTTTTTTCAACTTCATTATTGCTGCCTTCACTAACAACAATCTCCCTGTTGCTACGCCGCAGCAATGCTGTAGCCCCTTAACGCACTATTAATAGGCCTGAACTGCATCTGAAACCCGTTCCCTTCGCACCTTTCCGACACTGGAATGGTGGCGACTGTGTTTAACAATTTCTTTTCTCTTCGCTCAACTATTTCTACCACCATGTATATAACAGAGTGCACAAATAATTGCCTCTCACCCGCCTCTATGACTGCAGGCTTTTTCACTCTGCCTACGAGTGTGGCCAGTCAGAATAGTTATTAACACTTCTGCCTTTAGATACGGTCTGGTGACACTTTGTTTGAACCAGTTGGTCTCAAGCAGAACGCAGCCTAAAAGAAAACCTGGAGCAGAACAGAGTTATTTTTTATTGCTGGATTCAGTGCTAAGACACAGACCATCAAATCAAGCAATGAGGCCGCTGAACTCAGCACACTGGAAGTTGTCAACAACCTCAGACGATCCTTTCAAGGTTGCAGGCCTTTCTACTCTTTCTGTTTTTTGTTACCGGCTGTTGGATAACTTTCCTTACGCTACATTAGGGGAGTAATGATTCATGTGAACACCTGCATCCAGTCAGAAAGAAGAGTATAAAGCCTGTTAGTGTGTGTAGTGTTCCTAACCCAGCTCCAGCCACTGTGTTGATGGAGACGCCTGACATTCAGTGAGAGCACGGCAGTCTGAAAACATATTGACCTCCCTTCTACCATGAACTATCAGTACTTTGCCCCAGCTACTCTGCTCAGAGAGCAGATTTAGTGAGACATAAGACTGGGGGCTCACTGTGGTTCCTCCACCCAAGCACCCCCTCTGTACCCATGTTCCCAGCAGATAAGTGGCCATTATTCATCCTGTGTTGAACATTAACTGGATTAATTCTGCACGGGTTGAGGGGTGAAATTGTATTTGTCCAAAGGGAGGGAAATGGCAAGGAAATGAGGAGAGTAGCCAGCTTGGCTGAAATTCTAATTAGCTCAGGGGTTCGTTAGCACACAAACTCTACTCTTGCTGCTACAGAGGCCTGTGTAAGCCATTAAGAAGAGAGAAAGAGTATGGACACAGACTTTTCACGCATAAAGGCCCAGGGCAAGGAGGTGACCTTGTGGAGGGACTTCTCAAGGGGACTGGAGCTATTTTCTGCCCCTCCTGGTCCACTTACACAAGGGCTCTTCAGCACAGAGGAAAAACACACTCCAAGTCCTCAACCTCTGTCTATCCATCGGACCATCCATCTCCACTGTAGACAGCACTCTCCAGGGCGACACAGCTCAGTTTCCAGCGTGCTGTGCCCAACAACGGCGGTTTGTCAGTGAGCTTTTCTCAGCCGTACTGTACATGTGGATTCTGATTCAAAACATAACTAGGTCATGCTCTGGTTTGAAAAAAAAAAAAACAACAAAAAAACGGTAGAGGGAGGAACAGTTGTAGGAAGTAAAGAAATACTGTAGTGGACGCAGTGGGATATGAGGAATGGCAAACATGAGATAGTGAAAAATGAGTTTTGACATTATTATTATTACTGTGTCTGTGCATTAGAAATATAGAGACATTTGGGAGATGATATTTGCTTTCTGAGTGCTCCACCCTTCCATTTGTGCAGAAAAGTAATGACCTTTAAAATGTGTTGTGAAGTAATACACAAAAATCTCTTGTTTCTCTCCCAGCAACACATAAAGCCAGAGCTGTGATGTAGCATGATCTCGTGGCTGCATGAATGAACCACCCACCTCCTAACCTCCCACATTCGGCACCCTGCAGCCATTTCTCTGACTCAACTCTCTAATTCAGCCTCCACTAATGTTCCTCTTCCTCGCCTTGTCATCATGACCCAGATGAGTGGTGTGGGTGTCAATACTGATTTGCTGACTGACTCTCTCTCTCTCTCGCTCTCTCACAGTGTAGGTTTTTGTTTCATTCACTACATTGCTCCATCAACTAAACCTCCTCTGACTTTTATTTGCGGTGCTCTTCTCTGTAACGAATCACCTTGCGGCCCTCGCCTGTGGCCATAATCACATGCCGACTGACCAGATGTTCAATCATTAATAATGAATATTAGCATACTCATTTGCTTGACCACAATTGCGGGGTGGCCCTCACAGTCTTGATATATGATCTTACCACTTATTTTCAGGAGGCTGCAAAAAGCAATGTCAACACAAACGCTTTTATGTGGAGTTTGGGGATTTGGCTGCAGTGGACCTTATAAATAAGCCAGGTAAATCCAATATATCATGTTTGGGTGAGACAGTGTAACAAAAGCAACACATATTGAATGTGTTTTTGAAATAAGCCTCTGGAGCAGGCCTGATGCTGACTGGGTTTTTGGTACTTCCATGAATTTTAAAAAGGAGCTATTTGTAAGTTTTGCAATTGCCACATGGGCAACATTCGCATTAACAGCTGTTTACTTACCCATCTAGAAGAAGGCGTTGCAAGTTCAGCATCAAACTTCATTCCTTTCCTCGACTCTTGTTTTGTTTCTATTTCTATCACTCCTTTTCTTCTACTGACGCTAGCATGCTAACCAGCTAGCTCTGGCCTGGTTGGCCTGTTTCATCACTTTCTGATAGCGAGTCACCTCTTACATTGTAAACACAACGATAGCTGAAGCGCTTGGCAAGACTGGTAAGTAAACAGCTTCTAATGCTAATGCTGGCTTAGCAACAGCAAAACTTATAAGTAGCTCATTTAAATCAAGAGATACCATATGATAAAAATAAAGTGGAAGGAAACAGTAGTTCTGTCTTGTATGAGGAGAGAAACGTAGGACAGAAGGTGGAGAATAAAGAGACTGCAAAAAGTCTTTGTCCTAGCGATCCAAACATACTGTTTTTGAGAATATATTCTAAGCCAAGATGGTGGTGTGTACTCCATTTTCTTCAGAGACCTCCTCTAATGGTTTAAACTCACACTTTTAGTTAAATTAGCCCCCCCCCCCCCCAACACTCAACTATGCCAGGTTTAAATATTTAGCTTTAGAGGACTTGTGGGCAGAGCAGCAACAGACAGGATCAGTCAAATAGAGCTTGGCTCAAGTGCACTCAATCCACTGTGGAACAAACTAGAAAAATTTACATGAACAGGGCGCTGTGCTTATGTAAAACTATGCCATAACTTTGGTTTGCAAGTAGTTATCAGCACAGTTCAGCAGGATGGAAAAGAAGAGGCTCTTTTAACACGCTAACTGGACGTCTGCGTTTTCCCCATCATGAAGCCAGCCAGTGTTTATGTGTGTGGTTTCGGGGCAAAAATAATTAATGACAACAAAAAAAACATGAGTCATGATAGTTAAGAGGGAATATACTTCCATTTATACTGTATTTAGAGACTGGCTACAAGCAGGAACGTGTTTGTGGTGGGAGGGGCAGCACTGGCATTGTTCAAAGGTTTTTAGTCTTATAATGAAGAGCATTTAATTAGTAACTGAAACTTGAGGGATAATTTTACTTCAAGGCACTCATACAGATAGATCCAAGACATACAGACAAAGAGTCTGTTAAATGAATTAGTACAAGGGATGGAGGGAGTGTTGTTACAGGGCCTATTGGGAAATATGGGACAATAATGTGTTCATTTTGTTTAAACACCTATAATGTTTTGGTGGTTTAGAATAATCAAAATCAAATATTAAGTATTTCTCTATAACAGTAAATATTCATGAATACATGAGAAACAATTAAAGTCTAAGTTTTAAAAAAATTACGATTGTCGGGGGGTGGTTTGATCAGATTTGATTGACATCAGGCGGACAGGTGTTGCTGAATCCTGATGTGTGCACAAAGGTACGTAACATCACATTATCCCAACTGAGCCCTTCCCACTTCAATCTCTCAACTGTTCTATCTTGTATAGAACCACAACACTCAGTAGTAATGAGATGATTGACAGAGAAGGTTTTCACTGCCTTCAAGTTTTCATTGTTTTATTAAAATGCTGCCTTCCTGAAGCCTTTGTGTCCTAACAGTCATACTGCAACATACTCAATACTATGTGGAACTGGGAGGATGGGAGTAGGTGGAGCTTTCCCTCCCTCCACGTCAAATTGAACCTCTCTAACCCCAATAATCCAGCTCAGAGTGTTTCAGTAGATGTATATCTCATGGGGTGATTGCATTTATACACAGCAGCGCGTTGAAGAAAGGAAGTAAATGAGTTGTGCGAGAAAGAAAGAGAATCTCCGGCTGAGGTCATATGCTAGTCTAAATAATGAATATGAGAGATGTGAATCTGATGGGATGAAATAAGGAGATAAAACTCACATCCGATTTCAGACTAAGCAAAAAAAAAAAAAAATGAAGTCACTTAAACTAATAGACTTGTAAAACCACACTGAACACACTGTGAAAGCCCACAGAGATTCTTCAAAAGACAGTTTTGATCCAATAGCAGTGTTTTGTCTTGAAATGATTCCACATAGTCAGGTTAAGACTGTTCAGCCCCCCCCCCCCCCCCATTTCATCTTGTTACACTGTTTACCCTAACAGAAGGGGGATGGGTGATGAACAGATATCTTTCTCTCTTTCTCCCTCTCTTGCTTTCTCTCTCTCTCTCTCACACACACACACACAAAATGTCCATATCAATGAGGCCTCTACAGCCCTCTCCCAACAGGGTCTTGAAAGCCAGTGGAGGTTGGAGGACACACTGCTATTTCCAAGACGTGACCAGCTTGTTGTGTGTTTCATCACTGGTCAACAAAAGCGGTGAACCTGGGGCTTTATTGACTGATTGCTGCTGAGAGCTGAGACTGTAGGCAGCAAACACACACACACACACACACACACACAAGGACAGCCGAGGCTGCCGAAGAGGAGGAATGAGTCACATTGAGTGATCTACACACTCAGTCAAATCCCATTAAACAACTTTTATTAAACCGAGGTCAAACTTCCCATGTGAACACATCTCAGAGCAAAGACAGACCTTCAGTCCATCACTTCGCATGCCTTTTAAAATGTACTGTTGGCCTTGTTTTGAATACTAGATCAGATCGACCGTCTTCACAAGGTAGTCCAATCGAAGTGTCTATCGTCTCTAGCTTTTTCTTCACCCACTTCATTCCCCCACTTACTGCTAAGTCCCCTACGTTCCCTATTTAAAGCACGGCCCATTAGGAAGCAGTGAAAGAGAGCAGTGCCCTGGGAGAAACTAAATCACCCCGGCCCGCTGCTGTTTACACCAGACCCGGCCCGCTGCTTGAGCTGCTGTTTATTTGAACTGTGAACCTCCATGTGAGGTGTGTGTGAGAAAGGAAAAGTGTGTGTGTGTGTGTGTGTGTGAGAGAGTGTGAGTGTGTGAAAGAGAGAGACAGAGAGAGAGAGAGAGAGAGAAAAAAAGAAAAAAGAGAGAGCATGTATACTGCGGAGGTGAGGGGGAGGGAACAGTTCCACACAAAACCCAGTGTCTCGCCTTCTGATTTCTTTCACACCTCTCTTAACACACTTTTCATAGCGTATTTATTTGCCCCGCGGGCTCCTGGCGCTCCTCGGGTTCTCCAGGCCACAGACGGGCCTCTGTGTAGCCCGGTCGGGGTGTAGGGAGGCCGAAACAGACCTCTTACAGCCCCCCCTTGCTGCTCCAGACACAATAATGTCCTTCTGCCGACCCACATATGACATCACAGCCTGGTTCTCACACATTCACAGATGCTTGCACACGCACGCACGCACGCACGCACGCACGCACGCACGCACGCACGCACGCACGCACGCACGCACGCACGCACGCACGCACGCACGCACGCACACACAGAGAACACATACAGACAGTCCTGCTTCATACCATTCATACACATATATTTAAGAAAGAACGTGTGCAATTGTATGCACGATTATATTACACACACACACACACACACACTTTTTTGGAACAGTAAGGTCAGTGTGGGATTGGTTAAAAACTGTCCAACTCAGAAGCAAAGGATAAGAAGACCTGAGTATCAATGAAGCCACTGTTCATAAGGTGCAGACTGACTGGAAGAGCGACGAGGAATATGAAAGGCTGCCAAGTATTCAGACAGGAGAACAAGGACACTCACTGAGGAGACACATATACACGTGAAATAAGAGCACATAATGTACGCAAACATACACGCACACATCCACAGAGAGCTGGTGCTAATCTAAATGCTGAATGAATACACTGAAACACTCAGCATTTACCTATTGGTGGTATTTTGTTGCTCTTTCAGCCCCATTTATGTGTGGGTGGTTCTGAATTAGCAACACAAGCATCAGTGGCCATAAACATGCCACTCACTCTTATGATCAAAATATCAAACTCACGATGATATAACTTTTCTTTTTTCCCCCCAAACAGATTCCGATGTTAGTGAGGCACGAACATGCAGAAGGCCACAGGAGAAGAGAAGAAGAGTAGCAGCCAAAACCTGGTTTCAGTTGATGGTTTCAAGATGACAAATAATCATCAGCATCACTTCCCTTAAGAATATTCACACATGCTTAAGAATGACCAATCCAAAGACACTTTAAATCATTGAATTCAATTTATGTCATGACAAAAAAAAAAAAAAAAAAAAAAAAAACCTTGCAGCTCCTCCCTGGAGCATGGAACAGCTAATCATTGTTGCTGGGTTCCACATGTGTTGCTGGCAACGTCTGCACATAAACACACATTACGCCCAGACAGAAACATACAGAGTGATGGAGCAAACACATGATGCTGCACAGTCTAGGGTTGTCACCAGAACCGATACTTTGGTAGCAAGCCGAAGCCAAAATTGGGAAAATACGACAGTAGTTGTAGTACTGTAGGTACCGCAGATGTCGTAGCTACTGGAGATGTGATTCTTCAGGGACCGATGAGGGCAGTTTAATAACCCTACAAGCGTCCTGGTCCAACATCAAACTCGTAGAGAGGACAAAGGCAGGCACAATAAACAATAATAACATGTGGAAGGCAGCAGCAAGTGTAGGTGCAACAACAGGTCCGACTTATAGGAAAAAAAGACATCAGGAATGTTGTAAGGAGATATTTTGTATTTGACGCAGGGACAAGTTATAGACGACTAAAACCCAGTATGCAAACAGCGCCACAGAATATTTCAAATGAAAGGAGGGAACACACCAAACTTATCTAAGCAGCTAAAGACATCCAGATCTGTACACAGAATTTCCGGGTGAGTGAGTTTCAGTTGTTAACTTTATATTAACAACGTGTCGTCAAAATGTTCATGTCCTGAAATGTTCCCGTTATTGTTTGTGAATTGCTACATCTGGCATCTGTTGTAGAAATGCTCCACACACAACATACATAAATGCCAACGTTAGCTTGTTTAGGCTAACACAGCGTCAGCTCATAATGTGAACATGGTGCTCATAATCTTAGCAGGCTACCATCATCACCTTTCAGTCTGACAAAATATAAAACGCTGACATTTTAAATGAATATTTTCACACCATTGGTCTCTTACCATGTTAGTCAATTTAAACTGCTACTACTGGCGCACCGACTCATACCTGCCAACATTTAGGTTTGAAAATATGGGATATATTAAACACACACATGCTTACACACTCACACACTCACTCACACACACACACACACACACACACACACACACACACACCCATGCAAACAATCACTGTCTTTACAAGCTATGGGTAGCACAACAGAGAGTGACATACTAATCTGTGAAAAGGCACTGTTGATATCCACCATGTCTAATCACATCGCAGCACTGCAGCTCAAGTATGTTTGGTGCCTGTTCTGGCTCCACTCTGGTATCTAGGGCAGCGTACCAGCCAGTAGAATAAACTCTGGACAGGAAAGGCTGTTCAGTGAGTTTGTGTGTGTGTGTGTGTGTGTGTGTGTGTGTGTGTGTGTGTGTGTGTGTGTGTGTGTGTTTCAGGGAGTGTGTGTATCTGCATGCCAAGACTGTGCCAGCCACAAGACTGATGCTGGCGTCAGAATGAATCACATTCAGTCTGCTATTCCTTCCCTGCAGCACAGCGAGAGGTTAGCGGAGAGAGAAAGACAAAAGACAGCCAGATCATAAAAACAGATCATAAAAGCAACATCAATGGGTGATAGACCCAGTGAGAGAGGGACACATAAAAGGGAGTGTGAAAATCAGGAGGGCATGTGAGACAATGCCTGAGAGAGAAATACAATGAATGAGGAAAAAAAAAAAAACACGACAGGGAGGGATGCTATCACCAAGCCCATCCATCTGCTGCCAAGCTACATGCCAATACATTCATGCATTCTTTGGATCTGACCTATGGATTTGTCTAATTGCTGGTTCACATCCCATTGAATGCAAACCTTCCATTGGCATATGAGGAGTATCCTGTTTAGCTGAATTCCCTACTGGTCTTACCAATCTGAACCTCTGACACAAGCATTTTAAAAAATATCTAATTTTTTTGGCTAAGTAAATTAATTTCTATCATGGCAATCAATGGATTCGCACATGGGAGTGAAGTAAATTTAAGTGTATCGTTTGCATTAGGTTCAACTTTGGTAATCTTCCACACCGTTGTCCAATAACTAAATGTCTTGACAGTGTTTACAGTAACTCTGAGGACAAAGGACGAAAGCTGGAGAGTCCGTAACCCTAATGTAGCTCATTAGCACTGACTTTTTTAACCCACTCTGCTGGGGTTTGAACTGCTTCACAAAAGAAATGTGGTTTGTTGACATAAGACAAAAGTCGCTGGTACAAATACACCTCTTGAATAAACTGTTGTTGTGCAAAATTAGCAACCAAGCTAACTAACTTGTCAGAAAAACTCCCTGGATTCATTCATTCACGCCATTCTACGTAAGACACCGTATAAATTACTCTACAGTGAGCAGTAAATTGCTCAAAATCATAATTTTGCCTGGTAAAGTTTTTGCATCTATTAGTTTATTTGAAGTATTGGATTGTAGGTTTGTTAGCAGAAAGTAGTGTTTGGATACATGCTTACACTCTTGGACACTTAAATAAAATGGCTGACTGTAAATAAAGTATACTAATAGGGACTGACAAGGGCAAATTCCTAATGCTAGCATGTTCCTGGCTGGCTTATGTGTCGGTGGTTAGCCGCCAGCTACAGTGGTTCAGTAGCAGTCCTTAAGTCAAGTTTCTAGCAACAGCTATTTCACAGCAATGTGTGGATGAACTTCGCTCTGATACTTGTGACCGGGCCTCAGTCACCCTGAGTCTTCAGTCAATATGGCCAATAGCATCATCCAGCCTCGAAGCTGACCTCTTAACACAGGAGTAAAACCTGGCATTGATCTGTATTGATCATGAGCTAGTTTGAATTTAGCTGCTGTGGCTGACCCTGCTTGTCCATTTGATCCTCCCCTGATCCCTCCTCAGTGCACTGCTTCACCATCATGAACTCTATTGATTACACATAAAAGGATTTGAATATTTCAACTGATCCTATTGGAACAGACTTTCATTTTCTCAAACAATATCGGATCAATTAACTGGAGGAGTCAGAGGGATGTAGCGAGGATAATCACAAACATCCCTGGATCTTATTGGAAAATGAATAAATGTGTAGACATAAACAATGAGGTATAAAAATGTCTCCTATGTTGGGAAGCGGATATGAGAGAGCACAATTTTTGATGACATAGCACAGATCTTGGGGTGCAGACAGCACGTCCTGAACAACACATGAACCCCCTAGCATCTGGGACACATTTAGTACCCATGTGCAATTTATTACATATTTCTGGAAACGAAGCCACGCTCAAGTCTGTAATCTGTTGATGGGAGTTTATTCCCGTTGTTCATGGTTTGGTCTGTTGTGACTTCAGTGTGGTCAGCAAAGTTTTTCTGAGAGGAGCTGACAAAGAATGACTAGGGGGGGGCAGAGCAGCTGTATAAAGAAGTAGAGACAGCCAGCTGAATGATTAGAAATCAACTAAGTAAGAAACAATCCAACAAAGTCAGTGCAGCTCCACCACCGCCAGGCTCTTTGCACTCCCAGAATTCTCAGCTGTAAATGACTGTTTTAGAGCAGAAGGGTGAAATTCATCACCCTCATGGTCGGCAGGCTGGGTAAACTTTAGAGATCCTGTGTCGGCCCGCAAACTGTGATCGTCAACTTGAGAATCCCTGACTAACTTGGCAGTGAGGTGGCTGCACTAACCTTCAACAGGAGGAAAACTATGAGTTTAAAAGATTGCTAATAACCAGTCCTCACCAGCCCTCAAACTCAAAACACTATTATATTGCACATTATTTGATTTTTTGATGTGTTTTTTTAGTAGCATTCCTTTATTATTCCACTACCCCCAGGACTCTAATACTACAGTAATATGATATTACTTTTTGATTACAACACCAAAATTTGGAGACTGTATCCACTCTTAGATTTACATTTCTTTTGGTTGTGCTGCTGCATGAATAATCACAGAGACCATACAAAATTGATGTTCAATTTTTTTGGTGAATAAATACCAAGTAAAGGAAAAATTTCCATGACGATTTTTTTTGCTGCTTTTTTATTTGAGATAAAAGTAAGAAAAACAACAAATGCTTTGGACAGACAAGGCTAGTGGGATTTCAAATTTATTAAAAATTTATTTTGCACAAAAACTCCAGCAGTAATTCCTTCCAGACTCCCTGCTGGAAAAAGTGATTATTTTCTTGCATTACTGAGGACATTAGCATTCGATGCTGTTAATAATAAGCAAAAACAACATAAATCCAAATGTGCCTGCTTCTACCACTGACCCAAAGCCACATTAAATCCTAATAGGCAGCACACAAACCAATAAAGACATAAGGATATGGCTTCAATAAACCTAGTTAACATGAAGCTTTAAGACGGCCCGCACTGCCCCCGTCTAAACCTCAGTGCAAACCTCACTCAGCCTCTGTTTAGAGTCAGCACCCTACTGGTGGCTCGCTACCGTGTCCGCTGGCTTTCTCAGCAGAATGCTAAGCAGCTGAGTGGCGGTGAGGCCACTGGCCAAGCAGCCACTTGTTAGGTCTGTGGGGTTAGACAGCCACATCTGGTCTGCCTGCACCCACTTAGAGCTCCACCGTGGTCTACTGTTCAGCCAAACCTCAGAGGTCAGGGACACAACCAGGGACCGTGTGTGTGTGTGCATTTCAGTGTGTGTATGTACGTGTCAGTGTGTGTATACCCCTCACCCTTCCACACAGTATATGTTACAGAAATAGGAATTGGATGTAAATTTGAAGCAGTTGTGCTCTGCCCTAAAAAAAAAAAAAAAAAAATACAAGCTTTTCCTTGAAATGCCAGATTAAAGATTGCCACATGTCTCTTCTTTTTTGGGAGAACTAGGATTTATGTGGGCTGGGTTGAGGTAGAGGAGAATAAATGGAGCAGGGATTGATGCAGAACTGGGGGCTAAATAACTGAAACTGTTGTACTCATTGAGATGAGATATTCCTGATCCCATCCATGAGCTCTTTCACCCAAAACCACTTTGTATCTGATACCATAAATTTTCTTAAATGAAAGACACCAGCAAGAAATAGCTTCTTCTTATGACGCATTCAAATGAGAAAATTATGACAAAGAGCCGCCATCATATCTGCAATAAAAACATGCTGCTTACATCAGAAGCTCTGATCAGTGCTGTTGGAAATGAGCCTGTATGATTACATCTGTGTTCAAGTGACTCATGCATTATCTGGGTACTGTACGACACCATCCTAGCTACGGTAAGAACCTGATGATTGCATCATGACGCTGATGGAGACATCGTGTCAGTCACCGTGTTTTCTGTTTTTTGTAACAGCAAAGTTAGAAGATCTGAAACAAACTGCATACAAATTTGTGTATATACTGTACATTTTGATTGATTGTCTATTACAATCAGAGCTGTAGACCTTATAGTGACCAAACACAACAACTGCAGCAGTTGACAAAGAGCCGGACTAACAGTTTTCCAAAATTTTTTTGTTTCCACTATTTATTTAATGTTTTTTGCAAATGTGAGTGTTGCGAGAGAGAGCGCTGAGGCTGGCCACTGCAGCAGAGTTAGAAGTTGTGATGTGATGTATGAGGACTTCAGACTGTCAGCAAATAAATGCAACAACTCCTCAAGACCCAAGTTCCCACTTCTTCCCTAAATTGTCACTGAAGTGTGTCATTGTCAGATAATAGTAAAGATCCCGAAGTTTACCATAGAGATGATTTTTAGATATTTTTCCTCTATACTGCACATTTGATATGTTTAAGGTCAGTTCAAAGGAATAATCCAACATTTCTTCAGCCGGGAAGGTGAAGACGTCCAGGCAGAGTACAGCAAGATGGAGGAGAGAGACTTTCAGCACAGGAAAGACTACTGTTACTGTCATGAAAAGGTATGCTTTAGTCCGGTCAATATTTTTCTCGTTGGTGTAGTAAACAGCTGAATTGCACACTGAGGCCACTGCAGTGCAGAAATGGCAAAGATAATTTGAAGTTCATTTAGAAACAATGTCACCATAAAGAGCTGGATATACTCCAGGAAAGCAGACAGTCACTACACATTGGGTGTCTGAATACATGGACACGCTCACACATTTGCTGGACCCTCATCAGCAAATATGAGAATAATTTGCACTTAGAATTTGTATGTAGCATGAAATTGGGAAAAAGCTTTAGTTGGGGATGATGGTGGCAGGGGTATTGCAACAGAAAAATGAAACACTGTGCCACCACAAAAAAGAAATGCAGATGCGAGTATAATGTTAGTTTGAGCAATCAGCACTTTACTGTAAACTGGTGCTTTGCTGCAGTACATTTGGACACCAATCAGCACATACGGTATCTGAGCTGCAACGTGCTGGCATGTTGCCATGTTCACCTTACCTGAGGTGGGCTGAAAAGGACATCATGGAAACAGACTGTACAGAACAGTGGGCTAAAGGCCAGGATTACTATGTGGAAACAGGGGTATTTTTAGCATGACAGGGATGCAGTGACCAGAACTGGACTCTGTCACTGCACAGATTGTGAACAATTAAGGCGACGAAGCAGGTGGTCGCTAATGTGTCATATCAAGACAGACATAAAATCTGGCACAGGGATATATGTAAGTATGGCATGGCCTATTGTGTGCCACCTGCTGAATTCAACAAAACAGTTAATAGGAAGGATGCATAATGCTGACAGTGAAGGACAAGGTTTCAACAAGCAGGAGTGGAGGACATGTTTGGCACAGCAGGGTGGATATAATGCCGGTTCGGGTTTTTGTTTTTGACTCTGAAGCTGTCTGATCTAAAAAAGCTCCAGGTGGTTGCATCTTTGTTTAGTGTGGAATGTGAGAGATTCGGGTTGAGTAAGGTGTTTGGAGTGGCGATACATGTGCACGTTTGTGCCTGCAGGTGCACGTGAGAGAAATGGTCTCGGTGTGACCGTGAGTGGATATGTGAGAAGTGCGAGGGGAGACAGATACAGAGCACAGTGGGGATAAATAAGTGACAAGAATCAGAGAATCACATCCCCGTGGCTCCACCTCAGCATCTTTCATTACCCAGAACCACCCACCTGCCACTCAGCAGCACACGTGCACATACACATACAGAGACAAACACATACACACAAGAAGAGATGGAGAAGGAGGGAGGGAGAACATAATCGCTCACAAATGGAAGAAGCTTTCCTGTCACAAAACACTCCAGCGGCTCCAATGAGAGATGCGACAAGTGCACTTCCAATATATTGACTTGTAGCCAAACATGAAAGCTGTGTTTTGTGGTTGTCTTGCAGGGGGTTCAACCAGTGTGTTGTGCTTGTTCCTTGCAACATTGATTTCCTCTGCTGGAGACATGTCCCACTACAATTTTCCACCAGTGACTTAGGGACAGACAACTGACAGATTCGATGAAGAACTCGTGATTGTGTGTTTTATTTGTGTGTTTTGTGAGTCGAGGAGGAGAGCAACGTGGTGTGCCAGATACCAGAGCATCTAACTGTATTATACAGATTAATTAATAGCCTGAATCTGTTTCCTATTATCTCTGTATGCTTGTAGATGGGGGTCCATGGCCACATGCAGAGCTGTGTGGGGGTTGCGGTCTGCTCTGATTACATCAGAGCCAGAGCCGCCAGGGATCATTTTAATGACCAAAAAATAAAATCTCCAACAAATATCTCCATGGTGTCCCGACAGCCTGCAGAACTTCTTGCAGATCAA